>NC_046368.1:25112908-25484285 GCF_011125445.2 Fundulus heteroclitus | reverse complement strand
AAGAGCGAGTTTAGAGGATGCAAATTCGATATGCACCCACATAGGATGCTCTTCATCAGATGCGTTGTCAATTCAGTACAGACGTTATACATAATGCAGGACCAGTATTAGTGAAGAAATTGGGCAATGCTAAGCCATTTTGGGAGCTGCAGCAGGATATTCTGATATATTTTAATTATATATATATTGTGTGTATAATATGATTGATTTTGACTTTGTAAAGTGCCTCGAGATAACATGTTTATGAATTGGCGCTATATAATAAATTTAATTGATATATTATATAATATATATATATATCTAATTTATATATATAATATATAATATATATATTATATATATATATAGTACATACATATGATATATGCACTTGAAATAAGATTATTTTAAGGTTTCAGTGGAAGTTACTCTTACCTGCTCAAATAAAGGACAAATACACTCATTTCAAGAAAATCTTTTAGTTCCCTTTTGCAATGTAGAAACCTGGCTGAACCAATGTTTAACTAAACTGACACAATCTACTAGGGATAGTGGGAGACCAGACCATCTGCCAAAGTCTAATTTACACCTCTCCAGGAAGGTGGATAAACGTTTGGAGAAAAGACAATTGATTGGATTTGTATTATACCCCCCCCCCCCCAAATATTTAAGTTTGTTTGTAGCAAATTTGAAAGGAAGAATAGAAAGGGGCATATTTCTGCCTAGAGATTTGATGAGAATTTCACTCTCATGGACGCTTATAATCTGAAAAGGCCCCAAATTTCTCAAAGATACTCAGGACCATGGAAAGAGAGGCACCTGGATTAGAACTGTACTAAAGGAGGCTTTTGGCATACTAAAAAAATGTATGAACTTGCCAAGCTCTGGTTTGCCTTCAAACCCAACCTCCAGTCACATCCAGGTGTAATGTTTCTGGCACTGGAGCTGATCCTATTACTACTCAGCACACCTGTTCAGTTTCCACCATGCCTGCAATTAACTCTCAATGGTTTCACCTGTTCCCACCTCCATTTAAACTCCATTCTGTCCAGTCTCCAGTGCCATAACGTCTCTACTCCTCTCTCCTCACATGCCGTCGGTAAGAGCTTTCCAGCCTCTGCTTATTTTTGCTTCCCTGCCTGTTTGTTCCCGACCAGATCTCTGCCCTTCTGTTTTTTGAGCCTGCCCTCTGTTCTTATTGCCTGCCTGAAGTCCGCCTGGTGCTTCCTGTTATTTTGGACGGCCTCTTGGGAACTTTCTTGTTTTGATGGACAGCATTCTTCCGGTTCTGGAGTGGTCAGCTGCTGGAGTTCTGTCTGCTTTTTTTCAGTTATTTAAATCACGGGGGTTTTTTTGTTCCACTGGATCTTTTGTAAATATTAAACATATACTCCAAGTCTGGTTGAATATCGGGTTCTGTTAAATCAGTCATTACACCAGGTGGCTAGAGGCTCAATAGCCATGACAAATAAGAGGAGGTAAAAGAGAAAGCCCTGCCTGGTTCCACGATAAACGGGGCCATCGGGAGTGTATTTGTGAACTGAGGAGACTGTGTCTTGGATTAAAAAAATTTATACAGGATACAAAATCTGAATTAAAACCACATTTCTGCAGAACAAAAGTAAAGTCAATTCACCCTGTATAAGGCCTTCTCAGCATCCAGTGAGATGAAGATTTTCTTTCTGAACATCACTTCTAGAAAGTTCAAAGTAGGAGATCTAAGTGTTTTTCAAGAGCCTCCTCGTGTAAAATTGTGGTCCTTCCACTCAAGGTTATCATCCTCTCATACTGGCCAAGGCCTAGTGTTGACCAATGCATAGAAAATTTAAATCAAGTCTTCAAATCAGCAGTAATCAAGAGCCCCCCACCAACACACACACACACACACACACAGTAATTGTATTTATCGTTACTTTAATCCATCATTCATCCAGCTTTTCCACTTAACTTGAGACAGTAACTTGATACTGTTGACTGGCTGTTTTTGTTGTTGTTGGCAGATAGTCCCATATTTTTGAATTCAGGAGAAACAATATCCCAACCATGACTTCACCTTTGTCCTTTACATGCTTTTATAATGCTGATTCTGCAGAGAGGCTTAGGGGGGATTAAAAAAAACCTGATTTCACTCATTTGACTTATCCAATTTTCATGTAGGGTTTCTACGTCTGCATTGTCACAGGTTCAGTTCAGCGTACCAGCAGCAGTTTGATAAATAGAGCCCCACCCTTTGGATTCCTAAAACCTGAGCTGACTACAACCCCCACAGACAAACAATTGTCACTGCAGATAAATGACAAGGTGCTGACAGATGCAAAACTGAAGCCAAGAAATTATTACGAGAACACTAAGCAAGTATTTATTCAACTGCAATTATATTTGCTATTCAATCACATTCGTTCTGCATATCCGTTGATTTGAATTCCACCCTTGTATATGGGTTTCTGTATTTCAGTTTCCCAGTAAATCTGACTATTGTTTGTTTTCAAAAGGGAAAAACATTGGAATTCTAATTGCATTTAGAACATCTGAATGATAACAATTGCACACAGAAAACTTCAGTGGAGATTGACTGGCACTGGCACTGAATCAAGCTATTAGCTTGACTTAACTTTGTAGTTATGACCAGGATGTTATGACTTTAGTGGGCGCTTTTATTAAGTGCCCACTAAAGGTAATTGGTTGACCTGGAATTTATTTAGGTGTGTCATGCTAAAGGGTCTTGCTCTTGTGTGAGCTTATGGCTAGAGACTAGTTTCATTTGTGCTGGCAAAGTATGCAGCACAAACTCTAAAAAGAAAACCCCATACCAACCACATACTTCCTTCTTCCTTAATGATAAACATCAAAAATAAAGCTTATCTACCAGAGATGTCAAATATCTCGACAGTATATTTTGGTTTTAGTCCATAAATGTTCTTTTCTGTTTCGTTCACGCGTCAAGAAATCTTGCATTTCTTTGGAATAGGGGGGATTTGTCTTTAGCAGTTCATGCAGCTGCAGCATAACAGCAGAAACTCATTGATTTATTAAGTATACTTTACTACCACTGGGTTGGACTCCCTTTTGTTCTTGGGACTTCTGTAATTCTTCACGTCATAGATTAACAAGATGTCAGAACCATTCAGAGGTTTTGGTCCGTACTGACATGATAGCGTCAGTCAGTTGTCGCTGAACTGTTGACTGCACATCCATGATACAAATCGCACATTCTACTGAATCTCAAAGAGGCTGTTTTATATTTAGAACTGCTGACTGGAGGCCATGGGAGTACAGCAAACATCCTGTCATGTTCACCAAAACAGTTTGAGATGATTTGAGCTTTGTGACATGGTGCAGTACAGTGCTGGAGGTTGCCATCAGAAGATCAGTTGTTACTAAGAGGGCAAAAGAGTGCCAAGAAAATATCCCTATCACCAATAGATCCCATCATCAGCACAACCTTTGAGACAAGCTGGGAATGTGTGTCACTGGATCAGGTAATGTATTTCCAATCTGTCATTGTTAGTTGTTGTCAGCCTATCAAAACAGGAGCATCAGTTTTCATTTCTTAGTTGACAAGAGTGACACCCGGTGTGGTGTTTGGCACTATAACCCATCTGCTTCAAGATTTGACTTCTTGTGCATTTAGAGATGTTGTTCAGCATATATTGGTGGGCATATAAGCTGTAAGCACCCTGTTTTTGAATATTGAGTATTGTCAATCCATTTTAACAACCTAACTCAACATGAGGAACCTGCTGTGGCACATTAACTTGAAAACAGTGGACATTTATGTACAAGGTCATCATGTTCACACAATGTGTTTCTATGTCTTCATGCGTTTAGAAACATGTTCTACAGGGAATGCAAAAAGGTTCATTTTACATCCTATTAAGACAATTGTGAGCTAAATTAAAATCTGCTGTACCAAAATGTAGTTCCCTTCACTGCTCTGCTTTCACATTCAAGGCCAGTTGCACTAAATGACTCTGAAAGGTTTAGTAAAGTAATAGCATCAAAAGATGATCAAAGTAAGGAACGTATCCAAATAGAGAATATGGTGGCAGCCAATTTTTACCGTTCCCTTCTAATAGTCTATTCCTGCACATCTTTTTTTCAGGTTACATACTCAGGAGCGAGTTGAACTGGTTTGACAATCCCAATCTCAGCAGGAAGTTGTTTGAGTAAACACCCCCTTCTGCTATTTTATCACTTTGTCGCAAAGGCTATAAGGACAAGTGCGTGACTGGCGTAGCTAGACCTTAATAAGCTGTTGCAGTGATTTAAGTTGACTTTTAACTTTCTGCAGGGATCACTGACCAACACGGCTTCCCAGCTTGTTTTCTGACTCGCAGGGAAATGAGATAAAGCTTTCCAAATTTATCGTTTCAGCGGAAACAGTAAGTAATACTTGGGTTAAAATTCAGATATAAGTAGCTCATGATAATCAATCAGTTAGATGGTGTACCATTTTTGTGAAATTTTTTCAGTCTCTGTTTATGTTTGATGTTGGGTGATTTTATTTGGATGGAATAAGAAGCTATTTTTAACCATTTCTTCTCTATTATGGATCCAAATGGATTATAGATATTTTTAACAAAATCGTGGAAGTAAGGGAATAAAAGACAGCTTTGATGCTAGTTTTCTGTCTCATGCCAACGGTATGAACGATTGATTCCAATGAGATAAGTAAAGGTTTCAGTCAACTTGATGGGGCTCTGTAGTGAAAAGATGTAAAGTTGGAATTAAATCTCGAAGAAAAAAAATCTCAATATTGCTCCCCTAAAGTTTCTCTTTGTTGTTGTTTTCAGGTACAAGTAAAAATGGCACAGATGGAACCCCAAGAGGACAGTCCCAAAACCTCAACAGAGGAGCTCACAGAGGAAGAGTTCCTCAAAAATCTCTACCTTTTCATGAAGAAGCGAGACACCCCCATTGAGAGGATCCCTAATCTGGGCTTCAAACAAAGTAATTATCATTGTAAATCAGCAGAAGCCGATGTTCATTTGCCTTAACTTTAGGCATTTACACAGTAACATTATTACATCATCATTCTTGTGAAATTCCGGCTGCATTTGTTTTTACAAAACATGTTGTAATGTGTGGCCTCCACATCTAGTAAACATCTCAGGAAACATCCACACATCGAAGTGTGATATTTTGTGTATCTTAAAAAAAGTTATCACTAAAAATACAACTGAATCATAATAACATAATTTTTCCTATAGCTAGGATGTTTACCTAAAAAAGATTTGGATGCCTCAATAATTCTAGAAGTAAAGAAACTAAAGATTCACAAATCATGTTCTACATGATGTATTTTTATCCTTGTGAATATCATACTTTAAATAACTAATTCTCTAGGTTAGGAAAAAGGAAAAGTGTTTTGTATGACGCAAAGTAATATGAAAAAGAAGAACTGGATTGTAACGAATGACAAGGAAATGCACAGATTTTACATGTAAATATTAATAACATTTATTCATGTTTTTCACTTGCTTTCCAGTTGATTTATTTCTGATGTTCAAGACTGTCAGTGACTTGGGTGGCTATCATCAGGTAATCCAGTTTTCTACTTTATGAAACATAATATAATCATTATTGTTTACTTTCATTGAAGTCCATCTAATGCTCTCTATGAAGTAAAACCGTTAATTTCTAAACTGTATGACAGTTTTAAACTCATCTATTTTTTTAATGATTTGTTAATCTTCTTTTAAATGCTGTTAAAACTGACATCAAAATGCTAGCATGTTTTTGCATTGCTATACAGTAACTTTTAAAATCACATTAAAAAACAATTATAAATGGCAGAACTGCAAGCTATAAAGTTTTCTTGGTCATTTCTAGCGGTCGATACTGATTGTGTACTAAAGCTGTGCACCCACATTTTATTTCTCCTTTAGTTAAATTGTTGTAGTCTGTCTCAGTGTTTCTTATACCCTTTATGGACAAGTAGACATGAACTAATCTATCTTCTAACCTCCAGGTGACTTCTCATCAGCTGTGGAAACGGGTTTACAACACACTGGGAGGAAACCCTCGAAGCACAAGTGCAGCCACCTGCACACGCAGACACTATGAAAAGTAAGAGCGGTTGTCCATGCATGCAGTATGAGTGGGTGGTTTTATTACATTGGAAGCATTTATCTGATTTGATTTTAATCTGTGCAGGTTGCTTCTACCTTACGAGTGTCACCTGAAAGGCGTATTAATGAGTACCGTGCCTCACCATCAGCAGAGACCTTACCGCTACAACAAAGATGACGATGGGGGCCAAAGGCCATCAAAACGCAGGCTGTCAACACTACCGCCGGTTCGTGTCATTTTAAACTCTTTTACAACTGTAACATATACAATATGTTTGCTAAATAACAACATTGTGTCAATTTTATTGACTTATAAATATATTGTTTCTGGTGTAGGAATAAATTGCTTTAGTGTGTAAGAAGGCCTACCTTTTCATTTAATGACAAGAGGAATGGTAAATTTGATCAAAACTGTAGAAATGTTGAGAATATGCTTTTTTGATTACTTTAAAGTTCAAATCAGAATTTAAGATTCTAATCTTGTCATCATTTTCATTAAGTGAGGTTAAATTAGTATAATTAGGTCACAAAACAAATCTTATTTTTCCCTCAGGGACCTCACTGCTTCCAGTCAGACCCACACGGGAATCTCTACCCTCTGCCTCTCCAGTACCACCATTACTACCATCCAGCACACCCTCTTCTGCCATCTTATGTCCCTATCGCGCCCTCTGCAATAACACCACATGGCCCCCCTGCTCCCAAGCTTGTACGATTCCCCATCCCACAGACTCATGAAGACTTGACCGACTTTGGAAATGGGCCTCTGCAAAAACTTCGCAATATGGCGGAGCAGTACAAGATCTCATCTGGATTGTCAACTTCTGAACCCCTAAATCTGAGCAAGAAAGCTTCAGCCCAAGAGTCCAACACTAACCCTGCCTCATCATTCTCCCCACCTTCATCCAGCAAGAATCCCAGGTTTCTAAACAAACCATCAACGCTCTACACCCGTCATCCTGGCGGCACAGTGAGAAGTGAGGGAAATGAGACAGAGGACGATGAATCCAGCAAAGGTGTTCTGACCCTTTCTGAGTCTGAGAAACAGAACGAGACCCACGATGCCTCTGTCAAAGCCCCATCACCCTCAGACAGCCCAATATTTATTTCCGCTCTGATGCCTGAACTAGACAAAGACGCCATTGTAGCAACACCAAAACCCAGCTCTCTGAAAGCAGAATTTCCAGTTCAGCCAGCAAAGGACAGAGACGGCAGAACAGATGTAGAGGGTTTCAATCTCAGTCATGTTCTGCCAAGGATTGCCAGTGAGAAGGAAGGCAAGATGGAAATTGAGGTCCCACTGTCCGTGTTTCGCAACTGGCTCAAGTTGTACGGTCCTTCTTCTAAGCTGCCTGAAGCTAAAGAGCTTCTTGCCTCTCATTATGTGGAGTCCTTGGGAAAAAAGAGCTTGTTGGAAATGGATATTTCCCCGACAGACCTGAGATTTCATAGTCCTCAAGATCAGAGTTCCGCTGAGGACCTGAGGCTAAGGCACAAACCAAGCCTCGTGCCAAACACAGAGAAGGAGAATGACCAGGACTGTCATTTCACCAGTTGCAAGACTTCAGGTGGCCTTCCAAGAAAAGGGGGAGCTGGTGAGGACATCTGGCCAGTCAATCAGCAGGATATCAATATGTCATACAAGCTCAAGTCAACAGATTTATGGGACACCTATTCCAAAGAGACTATGCTTCCCCACAGTCTAACTAAACCCAATTCCAGTCTCCCGAGAGTGCAAGCACCTAAGTTCTACATTGAAGACTTGGTTTTCCGAGAGGGATGCAGAGATTAGAACTAAAGCCTTCAGCTGTGCTGATAGTAAACTCCAGCCATGTATCTGTGTTTCCCCTGACCACCGAAGACATGACGACGCTCATGACAATCAGGGAAAGACACCAACACCACATTTAAGCTGTTTCCGATAATTAAACTCCTTGTTAACTTATGTAACATTAAGAAAGATATTATTTTGAAATAATATGTCATCAGGTATTGTAAGTTGCATGACTTTTAAAGATGATAGCACAAACAAGAAATAAGAAAATATATGATTTTAAAAAAAACTTAAATTCTGAATCTGAAGAAAATGAGATTCATGAGTTTCATGTTTTATATCTCTATCAAGTAGTTAATTCCAATTTAACTTAAGAAATGTCATAATAAATATTAGAGCATGGAGGAAACAAATGTCATGCATGTTTAAAACAAAAAAACTTATGCTAGCTTTCATTCCACTTTACTTCTGAAGTTAGCTGATTTTCAGAATTTCGAATTTACTGTAAAGATGTAAATAAGATTTTGTATTGTCACTTTTTTTATCTTAATCCTAATAATACTTTTGTAAATATTTTCCTGTCTATATTCCTTCTGTTGGAAAAACATTATTACTGTAAACATAAAACTACATGTATAATTTATCAGTATGAGGTCTCTTCGACGAGTTCTGAATATTCTGTACAGAAACATACCTTGTACATAATTTTAATTGTGAGAATCAAATAAATTCTGCAAAAATTGGATTGTTGAATGCTTACTTAATTTGATATATTTGTTGATGTCTTGCAGAACCTGCCTCTCAGTTTTATCGTTCCAAACCAATAATATAATTTAATTGTTTGTCTTGTTTTTACTTTCTTTTTGAGAGAACTGCATATTTGTTTAGCACGTTTTCCACCAACGGTTGCCACGTGATGACTCAGGTGAGGGACATTTTTGTTTCTGTCCGGGAAATTGCTGGAATTACTTGGCAATAAGTAAGAGCTACATTCAAGACCTAATTTAGCCAACAACAACAAAGAAACACAAGGAAATTTAAAACGAGGCTGATGAAAACATTTTTACATAGGAAAGCAACTAAGCAATGATTCAAGATTGAGACTAAAATACAGTTGACTTGTGATACAGCAAAAATCAGACAAAATGTTCAGAAGAACAGCATTTATTATTTAAAAAGCAATACCAAGAAAATAATGAGAAAACAAAAAGTCTTAAACTGCTGCGACAAGGCTAGTGGTAATCCAAAGGTTCATTAGAACATATTTCTATATCTATTGCTACTGAATCTTAAAGTAATATGTCTTCCTTCACATATGAATGCATTTCTGAACTGTTGGCTTTGCATATTGTTTTATACTATAAGATATTTTAGGGCAAAATTCTCATGCAGTGAACAAGCTTTTTCTTTCTTTTAATGGCCGAACACCTGCAATACATGTGCAACCTGTTACACTACTGTCCCAGCTTTAATTACTGCTGTCTCATCTACAGTGATACCATGCATAAATCTGTGGCGAGACAATGACATCCAGGCAGCAGTGACACTCCCTTCGCTGTAACAGCAGACACTGAATATTGCGTGCAGATTGTTTGCTGACGTCACAAATATGTTGTTTATCACAAATCCATTATCTGTTGCAGTTCTTCAGTCTATTTGAGATGAATGGAGCTTTAACTCATTAGCAGCAGGTGACAATAAGGAGCAAGCCCTTGTCTTCCAAGCTAATAACATTTCTATTTCTGTGTTAGATTTGGTGACGTGTTATTGTTTTTGTTGGCAATAACCAGATAGTAGGGCTGGGCAAATAAAGGCCACGTACAGGTCTTGACAGGCTGTTTCTTAACTCGTGGCATGTGGATATTCACCTGTTTCAATGTCATGTCATTTGTGTTACATAAAATCACCTGAGAACAGTTTAAGCATTTCATGTAGCATTTATCCTGAGGCTTAACAGGCTGCATACATACAGTATTTTTCCTTGAACCCTGTAGATTTATCCTCTTGGCTTACGGCATTTGATGTCTATAATTTCAGACACAGCTTCATGCAAGAGCTATGAAAAAAGTAATCAGACTAGTCAATGTTTTTAGTTATGTTTGACTCAGAAATCATATGGACGAACATTTATGCAAGTACCTAAATTTGACATGTTAGACATGTTAATGTTTTTCCCCACTAAATGTTTTTCTATTTCATTTGTATTAAGACATTTCTAATCGCATTACATATTTTGTAATGAGGTTTATTGACATATAATTGACATACGATAGTGACAAATAGTGACAATGATCCATGTATATACAAGTATAACTAAATAACTACATGAATTATGTGATGTCAGAATGTTTAACACATGAAGAGTAGGCTTAGAGAGCCAAGAAAATAGCTGAAATTTGTGCTAGTCCACAAGGATTTCTCAATACCAAACATCACACGGTGTCATGATGGGTTAAAGCAAATAACTCTTGCAACCTTATTGTTACGCTGTCCCAAGATGTGCTTCTAAACTTGTGATTGCTCCAGTGAACACTATTTGGGGCATCACTCATAGCTGGAAAGAACATAATTTCACCATGATTTGGCCAAGACAAAGTGCTCACTGGCTCAGATTTCTGAAGAACTCAAAAAATAAGAAAAAGAAATCTCCAAGACCCAAAGACTTACCTGGGGTGATTATAAACGTCTTTTTTTTGTTGTTGTTGTTGTTGTTTTTTTTATGAAAATAATACGTAACACACTAAACCTCAAGGGCTTCTATATGCACTTACCACAAGACTTCACTCCAGAGAAAGAACACGTTGTAGCTCATTTAAAGTTTGCTGCCTAGCAGTTCAACAAGTCAATAAAATATTGGGGAGATATAGTTAGTTAGATTGCAGATTTCATTGTACACACATTGTTTAGAGAAGATAAAAACTGTGCTGCCTTCACCCAAGAAACCGCATATCAACCCTGAAGTCTGGAGGTAGGAACAAAGAGGTGTGGTTTGGTTTTCCAGTATATGGTGCTGGCTGATTTTCTATATTTGAGGAAAGGATGGGCATAAAAATATACCAGGGCATTCTTGGCAAGAGCTTGAAGGTAAAATGAGGATGGATTTTCAGACAATGATCCTAAATGCACAGCCAAGGGAACTCTCAACTGATTTCAAAGAAAGAAAGAAAGCACTGGTAGAATGGTCCATTCAATCAACTAAATTAACTCCAGTTGAAAAATTATAATAAAAAAAAAAAAAACTGAATCAAGTCTGGGCACATTGAAAAGGCCTCCAGATCCTTAAAGATCTGAAGACAATTCACCTGGGAGAATAGGTCAAACTCACATCTGAACAATGCATGTAAATACTATTTAGTTAAACAGTTTAATACTTATTCCCTTTGCTAACCCTAGTCCTATGACAGGAAACAAGTAGTAAACTACACAGAGAACAAAGGAGAGAATGCAAAGTATTAACCTATTTCCATAAAAGAAGAATTAGTTTCACAGCTAGAATCCCTGAGAAATCATTGAACTACAAAACTTCAGCGTGCACCTGCTCTCTCTTTCTTTTCCCAAATACCTGAATTGTGGGACACACACATGAACGTGTTGATCTTGCTGGCCAAGTAAAAGGCTGTAATTTTCAAAGAAACATTGGATCCAAAATAAGTAGTCTGCCATCTGAGTAACTGCTGACAATATCCTGGCCAAAAATAAGATTAGCCGCTTAAATCTGGCAAATCCTGAACTCTTGCAGGAAAAAATCTATAAGAATTATAGATTACCAACAAGAGACAGTATCCCTGATCATGTCAGGAAAGCCAGTTTTCTCCCACTGCATGAAGAAGACACATTTTTAACCATAACCCTGCACACCTGCATATTCCAATCCAAGAAGGCGTTTGCCCCAGTGGGGCCACTGCCACACAACTCACTTCCTCCACTAGGTGCCCTCCACTGTTTGTCAGAACTGGTTGTGCCTGGGTTGTGAAAAATAATAAAAATAGTCTAGGATGAAACATTGTTTATTTTATTTTGTTTCCTGTTCTTTGTGATATCAAAAGGGCCATCTTGTGAGAGTCCAACAGACCACTGAGCCTTGATACTACAAAAACTAGTTTTGTTGTGCTTCTTAGGTTGCAACAGACTTTTGATGATGATGGTCCAGTCACGCAAGTTTGCTCCGTTTTACTTCTGTTTTCTCTTTATTTAATTTCACTAAACTGCATTGACATCTTCCCAACTGCTGTCAAGAGGGCCATCTTGTAAGAGTCCATAACAAGTTTTTTGCCGCCATCTTGGTAATGTCAACTCTAACGCTAATCAACAGAATATTAAAAATCAATTGTCCAAATACTTATTGATCTCCAATTTGACAAATGATTAATAAAACATAATTTTATCAAAATAATATAGTATTTTCCCTTCTTCTTTTGCATAGCAAACTAGATGTTCTAACACAAACCCGTACTTATTCTTAATTAGCTTGAAAGATAATTTTACTTCATTTCAAATTCCTCAAAACAAACCATGGTTCTTAAACAAACATAATCACACTGATCTGTGATATCAATGCATCATTTTATTAGTTATCGGTTTTAGTTTTATCATCTGTTCCTTTTTCCACGGTTTATCAGTTTTGCTTGTACTTTTCAGTTTACTTGAAGATTACTGGCTTAATTAAAGATTTTGTTGACCAAAGAAAATTAAATGGAAATACAAGTAATTTGTTGAAAAATTATTGTATTTTGGAAATACTAACCCTGTTTTTTTTTTGTATGTGTGTTTAGGGCTTGGTTTAAAGTGCCAGTGCGTGAATTCACTCCTATTTTTCAGTACTACCGCACACCTCACCTGGCAGGTGTTCACAAAACAATAATTGACAAAGAACTTTTGGCAAATGTTACCTGATGATCAGCTGGTGCCTAGATTTGGTCATTTTAAATTAAAACTACAAATGTTAGTTATTGCCTTTGGCACTTTTCAGACCTTTGAATGGTCCTATTGTTGCATATAATGTGATTTGTGGACTTTGTTTTGATTTGTATGTGTGGAATAGATGATAATACTAGCAATCTTGTGTGACTTTTAGGGTACGGTAATTGTTTTATTGGGCATAGACTTACAGGATTTTTTTTTCAACGTCACACGTTAACAATATTCCAAGATTGCACAAGCATACAGTATAAACACAATGCATCAACAAGCAGCCAACAATACAGCTACTATGCTGTGTCTGCCAATGGGTGGGGCGCTGTCAGCTTACTGTAAAAATGTTTGTCTTGTGAATTAGCCTTGACGAAGCCAGACTATTTATTTGGTTTCCGTATGAAAGTCTGAAAGCTAAAAGGTACAAGCTGACAGATAAATTTGTCTTAATTGGAACATTTCTTACAAGAAAAATGTAAAAGCCAAATGACATTTTAGATGTACAGACGTAGTTTTTCTAGTACATTTTTTTATTTCAAAATCACACAATGTTAAAATATTCAGAGGAAGGTTATAATTTCCGAAATTACAGTGTTTCTGTTTACATTTTAATTGCAAGCTAACACTTCAAATGTTTTTCCTTCATTCAGTGAGGTTCTAGATTTGTGTGTAAGGAGAACACAAACAGTAAGAACAATAAAACAAGCATAGTGTCTTTAAAGAATTTGCGCAAGCAGCATTTATCATCTTCTTGTCCATTTCGACAAGATTTAAAAACCACAGGCAGGAAGAATAGGTGTAATTGTCTGCTATCCGCTGTCTCTCGGTCAAGATGATTAATAGCTGGGGGGAGGAAAAGAAGAAACATGGTCAGTCAGCTATAGCTTTAAAGGATAGGTAATAATAGCACCTGTTGTTTCAAATCGGAACAGCACATACGCAACAGCCTGCCACTGACAATAGCCTATTATACCGTTTCCTCAACAGTCTGTTGCTGCTGTAAAAACACTGTTTTTACGGAGCAGAATACAACAGTATTCTGCTCCGTTTATGGTCTGCTTTTCTTACTGGGTTCCAAGTTAGCAGGCTGCTGCTCTTTTGCCAACATAAAATACCAAATGCTACGCTCTGTTTTGGGAACCCTGGGAACTCTCACATGATTGGCTCAGGGAAAAAAGAATATGTCCCTTTTTACATATTGGATTTTATTCATTTAAAAGCATGATAGAAAGCAACTTGTTAATGCATTAAGTAAAACAGGCCCCAGCAGTTAAAGAGACGCAAAGATGAGAAAATAGTAAACCTAAGAAGGTAGTGGTGCATTGAGTAGAGAACATTTACATCAAAGATGACAAAGTTATTGTGCCTGTATCCATGTATACCTGCTGAAGTGTGGGGATGTGTGTGTGCACAGAAGCCGAGGTAGAGGTTAGGAAATTGGTTTCATACAGAGAGAGCAGCCAGTCCACCCAACCCCTCCTCCAATACGCCGAGGGGCAGTCTCCCATTGCCCAAACTCCACAGGCTGGAAAGAATCAAAGACCCAGCAAGCTACCTGGACCAATATGTTATTTGTATATATTTAATTGACATGGTGTAGTAGTACAAGGAAGGGAGGTGAAAGACCAAGGAAACGTTTGTTGTTTTCTTTTTTTGTGGTTGCCACAGACATGTGACAACATTCCTGTCTTGCATAAAAAAATAAATCACACCCTTGGCCGTTGATTTTTTTTAAAGACAGAACACATACTCTTATCTTCAGATCTGTGAGAATGAGGATATGGATATTTTTATAACATGACAACACAAAGCACAAACTTCATGAATCATTCTGACAAGGTTGTGACCACCTGTCCATAAGTGAAATGATATATCATTCCCTCTAGGAAATGTGTTTGGCTTAACCCGGTAAACTGTGAATTTTTCATATATTATTATATCGTATTTATCAATAAAGTTACAATCATCAACAGGATAAGGATTTAACCAGGGTAAGGCTCCTTGAAATCAAAGATTTATTTTATAAGAGTGTCCTAACAACGAGACAGTTAAACAGTTAGTTACCAAAAAAAGCACAATACCAATAAGATCATTAAATAAAACCTAGTCTCCTAAAATCAGTTTAAACAGTGGAATATAGATTTTGTTTTTGTTAAATCATTTATAAGACGCTTGAAGGAATAAAAATAGACCAGCTCTTTCAAATTAAGTTAATCCTGAAGCAGATTCTAGGCCGATGTTGCTGCAAAATAAAATGCTTTTGTACCAAATTTGGTGCAGACTCTAGTCACAGTCAATAAAAATAAGTCCTATGAAAGCAAATGATATGACCATGCAGGCTTCTGATAAAAAAGGGAAATCAAAAAAGGGGGAAGTAGTCATTGTAGTGTCTTAAGTGAATACGGCACAGTGGCATTCTCATCTAAAAAAAATAGCCTAAAAGATGATTTTGACTTTTAAAATACCTTAACATTTTTATTTATCTTAGTTTGAGCCCCTTTCCCATTACAAGCCCCAGGATTTAAAGTCCCAGGCTTTGATTTCCCGGGGCAATCCAAAGTCTGGTGCTTTTAAGTTTGTCACGTTTCCATTTGACAAGGGCCATTTATGTAAATCGGCCAAATGGCATATAGGGAAGTTGTGAGAAAAACTACAGTACCGCTCAGCTCCAGCACACGTCTAGAAAACTTAAGGGTCGCTTATCGTTTCTTTTTTTCCTTCAGGCGTGGTTCATGGTTTGTAAATAGCAAAAGAGTTCACAGTACATCAACTTCGGTTTACATGAAAAGTCAGTCTTAGCAAAAAATTTTATTGTGCAAAGAAAATTAAACGGCTTCGTTTGATAATTAGTACTAGATTATCAGTCCAACTACAGGACTTTGGCAAAAAAGTTTTTTAATTAACTGGCAAAAACATCCAGCCAAGATCTTCACATTTGATATCTGGTAAATGCAGAAATTCCCCACAAACGCTGTTTATTGACTTTTCAGCTGCAACGAACAAATCCACGACTGTCTGGCCGACTAAACGCTGCAGCAACGGGGTTTCCCACTGCAGCCTCCTTGATGAGTCTGTCAGCGGAGATCTGGCGCTCCCAACAAGTCTGAATATAGAATTAAAATTGCCTGTTAATCCTGGTAAACCGACTGCACAGTTGAAGTTTGGAGGTGTTCTTTCTCGCATATTAAAACTTATTTTCCTGATAAATTAAGGGTAAGGGTAAATTAAGGGTAGAAAATTGTTTGTAACCATCTCCTTACTGCTGCCCCCCCCCCCACACACTCACACACACACACACACACACACACACATACACACACACACACTTAAACAAAGCCCCAGGCTTGTTGAAAAGTCCTAGACCAGGACCTTTTTCCCAGGGAAAGTAAAGCCCAGGGAAAGACTTAGACAACTTTACTTATCATTTTGTATGCACAGAGTGTGTACAGAATGAAATACAGAAAGTGAAGTCCCCTAAGTGGAAACGCTAGGTCAGCTAGGTGGGCTTTTGAAACCTTTTGAGGTCTAATGGAAAAGTGCCTATAGATTTACCTGACTCCGCCAGATAGATTTGCTCCGCATATCCATCTGGAAACCTTCCTTTGAAGTAATTTTGGGAAGGGGCGAAAATACTGGTTAGCTGATTGGCCTATGTTGGTGATAGACGGGCCAAATAAACCAATCAGATTCGTCGTCGCTCGTAACAGAGCGACGACGAAAACACAACCACAAGCCAAGCTACTCTTGCTGCTGCAGGTAAAGGCTCGTTAGCTCAGCAAATAAATAAATTCCGATAAAACTTGCTCGATAGCCACGCTAACGCTAGTTTCATCGGCTGAAGCCGCCATGTTGTTTAGACTGAACTGACGCGCTTCCCGTTGCGTCACACCTCAACCCGCCTCAAAGCCAACGCTGATTGGACGTTCGTTTGGTGAACGGCTCCAAATTTTCTTTAACGGAGAGTAGCCAGACTGATCTGCGAGTGAAACCTTGAAAGCTCGCGAGATCAGGATGGTCTCACGAGGCTACCTATAGATACCCTAACTTTTATAAATCAGAGCTTAGAACCCAGATGATAACACATTTTTTTAGGAAATGACTGATTAACAGATACATTTATCTTTCCATAAGAACATAGAAATTCCCAGCTAGCAGGTCCAACTAAAAGGTCAGACAAAATGTACATAAAATGTTATTTTGCATAGAAATTATTTGCTAAAATAATTCTAGAACAGGAAAATACATGCTGGCGGAAATGAATGTGTTCAAGGTGAAACCAGAGGAGTGTTGTAAAAGCTGAACTTTGTTATTGTGTTAAGTTGTCACCTCACATATATCAAATATCAAACTGTTCAGTACAACCAGTTCTGTGTGGCGTCTTGTGACCAATCACTGGCTTTTTCCTGCACACAAAGCTTAACACTGCCAAACAACAACCACATTCTTTCCAGATTAAAACTGCTTGCATTTGTTTGACCGGCAGTATAACAACTTAATTTATAGGTTAGTGTTTTATGACATAGCCCACATTGTATTAAAGGTGCCATTGTGTTTTATTTTGGGAGGTATTTGTCTTGCTTAACCTTATTGACATCTGTAAAGTTACGTCACAGTTGACCTCAAGAAGCCTGTAAAAAGAAGACTGCGATCTTACTCAACGTCTGCTTATGTCCTCAATGTGAATAGCATAGTTAAACTGTAATAACAAGGTACAAAAGCTTGACTCAACTACGTAAAACACCCTGCATATCTGTATATGATCATATTATTTGCTATTAATGACAAAAATCAAATGATGCAATTGCATTCTCACCCATTATCACTACAATGGTAAATTATCTCATAAAAGTACTCATGTCTATTGAACTTTTTCACATTTCGTCATGTTATAGCTGCAAACTTCAAGGTATTTGATTGGGATTTTATGTGATTAAGCAACAAAAAGTAGTACATAATTGTAAAGTGAACGAAATAAATTATACAAGGATTTCTAATTTGTTTAAATAACACTCTGAAAAGTGTGGAGCATATTTGTATTTAGTCCTAGAATCAGTAAATAGCCCTCCTGTTGTGGCTTTAAACTCCTTGTTATCCAAAGTTGTCTGGCCACCTGTTTCGTCCATTATTCAACATTAATTTGTCTTGAAGCCAACAGTTGTTCATGATCAAAAAAGTTGATGTTAATGTTGAATTAAACCGGAGCTGAAAATGTGGAGACATTCTGTTTCACGTTTGAAAGTCTACACAAAAAAAAAGCATAATATTCAGGTTACAATTTTTTTCTCCTATTCATACTAGTTATTTCCTGTATTCAGTGTTTTGTCCTGTTATTCATTGCGATGAATGAAGCTTGGTTTATGCTTGACGCGCGTGTTTCACGTAGATACGAGACACACTGAATCAAGCCGATAACTTTTGCTGCATTTATTGCTAAAGTCAATATTGTTCTAGGCTCGAGGGGACAGTGTAGGGCACCTACGGCAAGCGTACAACACCGCACTACGTCTAGAAGTAGAACACACTGTTGTTTCCAACTTTTAATATTTCCTCGTGTTTTCCAAGAGTGGCAGTAATTTCTTTCCAACAATCTGTTGATCGTGGTAATCTTTATGGGCTGACTCATTGTGGTCAATCTCCACTGGTAGAAGCTCCAGCTCATCTGCCATGTTTTTATGCATGGGACTCTCTGTGTAGTTAGACAATATTCTAGGTGCATGGAGTGAAATATTTGGGCAGCGGGAGGCCGTGCAGAGAGGCGTGGTTGCTGAAACTACGTAATTTGGTCGAGTGACGCCAAGCGGACCTCGCGGCTGCGTCAAGCTTTAATCTTTCAATTTGCAAAAATGGAAATTTCATAAAGACGGTCAGATTATTGTCAATTTAAGATGAAGTAGCAATGGTTGTAAGTAAAATAATGTACATAGAAAAGGAACACTTTAAAAACACACCAGATCTCAAATGGGGGGAAAAAAAACCATGCTGACAACTATACTGATATGGAATGAGTAATGTGTTAGAAACAAAAGCATGACATATCATTTGATGAAAACGATCAAGCCACAGTAGGCTTAATCTGAAGTCACAGAGGAAATTAAACTGAAAACCTGATGCAGCAGGCTAGTCCAATTTGCTGAAATGTTCTTGCAGCAACTCAGAATGGTACTGTGTAGTTTGCATGGCCTCCTTGTGCTTGTATGCATGCATGACAATGTCTGGGCATGATCCTTATAACATGACAGATGGTATCTCCTTCCAGGTCCTGACCAGGGCATCGCTGAACTCCTGTAAAGTCTGAGGTGCAGCATGGTGGCGTTGAATGGATCTAAACATGGTGTTCCAGAGATGTTCTATTGGATTTAATCCAGGGGAGTGTGGAGGCCAGTGTATGATATCAAGTCCTTCATCCTCCAGAAACTGCCATCCAAGACTGGGGAATATCATGCACCAGGAGTGAAACCCAGGACCCACTAAACCAGCTTCTCCAGACTCTTTTACGTGCGCTCAGAGTGAACTTACTCTCATCTATGAAAAGAACATGGGACAAGTGAAAACCTGCCAATTTTGGTTTTCTCTTTTAAATGCCTGTCAAGCTCCTCTGTGCCGGGCAGTGAGCACAAGGCCTATGAGAGGACGTTGGACCCTCAGACCACCTTCATGAAGTCCATTTCTTATGGCTTGGGCCAGTGGCCCACTGGAGGTCATTTTGTAGAGCTCTGGCAGTAATCATACTGTTCCTCCTTGGAAGGAGCAGATACTGGTCCTGCTGCTGGGTTAAAGGTCCCCAACCGCCATGTCCCTTTCTCCCTACCTGCATTGAAATTAAAATAAACACTGACAGGCTGGTTTGACGTTGTCTTCATGATTCAAATCTTATATCTATTGCGTGTTTTTCATTATCAGAATCTGTTGTGCTTGGTATTTGTACTGTTCTACATTCCTTCTTGGAACAGTCTGTACTGGCACAGAAATTCAGATTTCTATTGATAAAACCTGAGTTAAGTAAGAAGCACACACAGAGCTAAATTGTGGATCTATACAGGATAATATCATGTTTGATGAATGGTATCTACTGCTTGTATGACTTATGTAATGGCAACTATTAAGTAATTAATTAAATAATATTTATGCATAATATTTTTTTTTCTTTTCTAGATGACAGTGCCTGTACATCTTGTAACACTCACAGCTTTTGGCTGTGATTCTGTCTGTGCTGCTGACTGCTGCCGTCTCACTCTGCTCCCTGTGCTGCTCTACCGATTATTCCCTGATTTCCTGCACCTGTGATTCCTCTAATTAGTGGTGCTGTTACATATTGTGAGTAGAGCTTCCAGCGTTCTTTGACTGCCTTCCTGTGCGTGACTCGGTTTGTTTGGACTCCTGCCTGTTTGCCTCACCCTCGTTGGACTCTCCTGTTGGTTCTCAGTTTCTGGATATCAGCAGTAAAAATATTAACAATGCTCGTGCCTTACTTGGCACGGTCGACAGGTTACCAAACCCTCCTGTGACCGTGGCATCTGAACTCCACAAGGGTTTTCAACAAGTTTGCTAACTTCTTTAATGAGAGAATCCAAATGATTAGAAGGGCAATCTGGACATCAATTTCAAAATCAGTACCAAAGTTGTGGTAGAACAACTAGAACTGATTTTAGCCTAATGACCAAGTTCTGCCAAATAAATTACAAAAGCTTAGAAGAAATTGTACAACAGCTAAGTTCCCTCTCCTGCTGTCTCGATGTTCTACTCACAGCTTTAAGAAAGTTTTGCCTGTTATAACATCTGATTTGACTCAGATAGTAAACACATCCTTTCTTTCAGGTGTATTCCCTCAGTTCCTAAAAACAGCAATTATCAAACCACTGATGGTTTGATAATTGATAACTGAAAAACAACAAATTAGATAAATTACTACTGCAGAAATACAGGCCCATCTCAAACCTCCGTTTTATCTGTAAGATTATTGAAAAAGCTGTGTTTCAACAATTAAATACCTTCTTAACTATGACCAGCTCCTTTGATGTTTTCCAGTCAGGTTTCTGTGCTCACCACAGTACAGAGACTGCCCTTGTCAAGGTGTTTAATAAAATCCATACAAATGCATATAGTGGAAGAACCACGGTGGTGGTCTTATTGGACCTCAGTGCAGCATTTGATACTGTTGATTACTCCATTCTGTTTGAGTGTCTGGGCTGGGCCGGCCTTTCTGGAACAGCACTCAACTTGTTTAAATCCTACTTAAAGGACAGGGAATTTATGTGTCAGTAGGTAACGTTACATCAGAGACCACATAAATCACATGTGGGGTTCCCCAAGGGTCCATCTTGAGTCCCACCCTATTCAATATCTACATGCTCCCTTTAGAAGATGTCCACATGAGCGATCACTGTTGTGTTTTTTGACCTGTTCTCTCTTCCTGAGCCATCACCTTTAAACTTAAAGCGACAAAGGTGGATTTGGCGTGCTCTGATGGTGCAGATTTGGAGAGCACACCCTATATACGGAGGCCCTAGTCCTCGACGTGGTGGACCTGGGTTCAGTTCTGGCCTGAGATCCTTTGCCGCACGTCTTCCCCCCTCTCTCAAACCCTCTTTCCTGTCAACCTATTTTGAAAAAATTAGCCACTAGGTCCACAAAAACCCAGAAAAATATTTTTTTAAAAAGCCAGAAGGGCCGATTAAAACAGAGAGTATCTCTGATAGATTCTGTGCCATGTTCGAACCATGTTCCTTTAATGAATGTCTTAATGTTGACAATTTTATGCAATCAATATGCAGCTATCTTTCATTATCTGCGCTACTATTCCACTGCAATGTACTTTCCTCAGTAATGTTTTATTTTCTTATGTTCTGTTCATGTACAACACTTTGAATTGTCTTGTCACTGCCTTGTTCTATTATTGCCTTGCCTTAATCATAGCTGATGACTAGTAGGCCGTTCAGGTTGAACAAACTTTCATACACAATATGCTCCATTTACATGCATCATTGGCTACAATCTACCTGTGTCGCATTATTCAGTGCTCCACAGCATTCCCCATATGTTGTAGCTTCAACCTTCTTTGAATTTTTTAAATCATTTGAGGCTTTTAATTCGACTCGGTATTATAGATTTTAATATTTCTGTAATCATCCATATACTTGTTGACATTGGTATGAAGATATCAAACGACACTGACCGAATGATTATACGTAATTATTATTTTGCAATTGCCTTTATTCTCATTTTCAGTTTGGCAATGCTGTGCCAGTATTCCTTGCTTTTTTGAGACAACTTTATATTACATTATATGATGATTTTTGCTTCATATATTATATTTTTGGAAGTAAAGTCTCAATCACACTAAAACAAACAATGGCTGTCTTATAAACCAGAGGGTTATAAAATAATGTGTGGTTAATTCTCCTAACTCCTGAAAAATCCAGACATATCTAGTATCTTATTTAGATTCAAGATAAGCAGCTCACTAGTTTTTCCCTCACTCAGGTGTTGGTTCGTTCTTTACACACCCCATAACCAGACTACTTAAGCATCACAATCTCTTCCAGACCTCAATAGTGTGACATGGTTAGCTGAAAGTTCTACTTTGAAACCTGTATTTTTTTAGTAGTTAGGGACATTTTTGTTGTTGAAAAGTGAGAAATACAACTAAAGGTAATTCAACACAAAAGAATAGCTAAAAAACACCTAATATGTATGGAGTTAAACAAAATATTGTGCTTTAAGTATTAATCCTCAACATCTTTTGTTGACATATTTTGTATTGAAATCATGCAACAAAATATGCATTGATCGTTTAGCCGGAAACTGACTTTCCATCGAAACTGATTGACAGTGAAAGCAATGCAAATATAAAAGAACAGTAACCCTCCCTTTTTAGTGTTATCAAATTTAGGATTAGTGCAAGCTGTGTTGAACTGTTGCAACAAGTGATTATGTTTATCAGCTGAGTATTAAGAGGACGTTCTTATTAAATCGGTTGCAAGAAAAGCCAACAAATCTTTCTAATGTGTCAGCTGAACAAAAAAAAAGTAAAAGTGGTGAGACTGTGATGTATCATACCTTTCCTTGTAGTAAGAGGACAGTAATGTACGCATCTCATTAGAGAGATCTGGAATGGTAGGACCAATTCTCGGAGTGGAGGGAGTTACTGTAAAGGAAGAGGAAGAAAAAAAATACTACGTCTCATTATCAAACTCTACATCAACTAAAGTAAAACTCCCTGAGCCAGAAAAGGTGGTGAGGGATCGAATATCAGGAAGTTAAGAGAAATATTTTTTATTATTTTCTTTCTGTCACGTCTGTTTGAACTATTGGAACAATTGGTAACAGCATGCGTTTTTCCCCCCTATGTTTACGGCATGGAGTGTTGCATATCTTTCCATCAGCATAAGTTCCATTTTTATCAACAGATGCAGCAGATAATGTGCCCATTCTTGACGACAGCGTCTGGCTTTTTGTCCCAGGATATTGTTTTGCAATGTTTGTTATTCATTCAGAGTTGTTTGTCCATTTTAAGGATAGGTTTCTTGTTGCTGATAAGCACAAACCTTTTGTGACATTTATTATCACAATTACTGAACTGAAAAGAAAGGCTATTGTTTAAGCAGATATTGTAATATAAATGCAGGTTTTGATGTGATGTGACTCTTCAACAACAAATAAATTACATTTGTGCCTTTTTAAAACTGGTACTTAATTTAAAAAAAGTGCACAAAGCATCCAAATTAGTTGTCACTAATTGTGCTCGTCTCCACTTGTTTTGTGTGTGTCTTATGTCTGCAGGGATTCAGGGAGTGTAATATTATTTAACTAACAAAAAAAATCATATTCAAATATTTTTGTGCAAATATTCATTCAAAAGGGTTATAAATACAGGATTAGATATTATTTCCATGAATATTTAGCTCTTTTTTTTACCAATATCTTTACAATGGTAACATTTTCAAATAATTTCAAAAGATTATTTTAATTTTATTTGTACCTCATAAAACCCATATTTGATTTCAGTTCAAAATTAAAAACTAGAAAAACTGATAACAGCTTTGACTGGACCTTTAAGCCAGAGGTTGGCAAGCATTGGAGTCAGAAATCAATATTTCCAGTTAGTGGGGAAAACTGAATTAAAGGTAATGCTGATATTGATTGGACTTGCTTTTCAATACATTTAGATTTTTTTGTTGTTGTGTTCTACTTTGTTTGCTGTGCTCCCAACTAGTCAAATTGAAAAGACCATACAGTAGCTTTGATTTATTAGTTTTACTTCTTGAAGAGGTTAAATGAGTTATAATGATTACTGTTCATAAAAAAGGTCTTGACATGAAATGACTGAGGCAAGCAAAAGCAACTCAGTTTGTTAAATAATTCTTAATAAGTAAAAAGGTATTCTTTCATTTAGGCTGCGTGTTCACATGAATGGGAGCCCAAAAAAATCTATTTTTGAAATCATTTTTGAAACCCGGTCCCAGAAACAGCCCCATTTTTTTTTTCAATGTCAACATGCCAGGCGCATGTTTTGTTAAACGATGACAATGATGACATCATACCTTCGCCTCTCTCATCACTCACACAAAATGTGACAAAACCCTGCCCCAATACTCCTTGAACGAGTGTTCCCGCTGAGGGTGTGACTGTGTAGTGTGCCACAATTCTCCAGAAAGGCATGTTCTGAAAATAAAAACGTTGTAAAATAGATCTTTTACAGTTCCCAGTGACTTCAAGGGAGGCCAAACCACTTCCGCATGAACCTCTGGGGCCTAAAGCCAAACACTGAAATGATCAAGTCAAAATAATCACAAGTCTGCAGTTTGTTTAAAGCTGCCTTCTGAAACATCAGCTTCTCTGTATCCACGCAGAGTTTCAGAGAACAAATAAATAGTATTGAGGTTTTTATTTCCTAGCCAATAAGACTGCTGCAAAGACCGAGCCCCCTTTGCGCCCTCTACCCTACTCTACTGAAGTGTATAACCCACAATTCATTGCTGAATGTGACGTTTTGAGCTACAAGCAGAGGCGGTTGTAGACCAAATTTACCAGGGGGGCCAAGATGGGGTCAGTGTTTTTTTCACAGGGGCACATAAAAGAACGAAATCATAAAACAGGGCAATATTTAATTGCTTAATATGAAGTGAGACACTTGTGGCTCTGATACTGCAGGTTTCAGATCCCTGATCTAGCAGATGAAAACTGTTAGCTTAATGCTGCAGCTTAATGCTGCTGAAGCTAAAAGTAAAACACCTTGATTTTTAAACCCTTGTTAGGGTGAAATTGTAAAGAACAAAAATAAACAAAAATTAAATTGGTCAAAAGTGACAAATCAAGTGTGGTTTCTTCACCAATACATACATCGTAAGAAGTTTAGTTAATTTATGCCTTTAGTACAGGGGCCATAACAGGGGCCAGGACCATTTCTACAGGGGCACTGGCCCCTGTGGGCCCCTGTCTAGAGCCGCCCCTGGCTACAAGGTCTAATAATTTTATCTGAAAAGACCTAAAATCATACTGCCACCTTAAATAAATGACTAGTGACCCATTTAACATTTTTAAAGCAAATATCACAGTTATTTTTACGTATGAAACTGAAATTTCCTCAAATTGTAGCAGCTGGTTTAATTTTATTCTGCTGTGTTTTTATCTGCTTTGTTGAATTTGTTTGATGCATTTGCACTTTAAAATGTCTGAAAGAATAGAGTAATGTTTTGCACGTCTATTTATTGACTTTGTTTTATCTGAAAGTGTGTTTCTGAACAAGTAAGCAACCAACTATGCTTAAATTCAATTAAATTTTATTTATATAGCGCCAATTCATGATAAATGTCATCTCAAGGCACTTAACAAAGTCAAATTCAATCAAATCATACAAATTGGTTGATAGGTTTCCTATCTAAGGAAACCCAGCAGGTTGCATCACGTCTTGACAAGCAACATTCACTCCTCATGAAAGAGCGTAGAGCCACAGGGACAGTCGCCTATATTGTTGATGGCTTTGGAGCCATCTCTCATACTGAGCAAGTATGAAGCGACAGTGGAGAGAAAAACGGCCCTTTAACAGGAAGGAAAACCTCCAGCAGAACCAGGCTCAGTATGAATAGTCATCTGCCTTGACTGACTGGGGGTTAGAAAAGACAGACAGCAGAGGCACACGAGAAACCTACAAGAGAGGGTTGCCCACCAGAACTCACAGACCAGGCAAAGAGGGCATTAATTAGAGAGGCAGCACAACGACCAATGGTACCCTTGGAGGAGCTGTAGAGCTCCACAGCAGAGATTATCTGTCCATAGGACCACAATAAGCTCTATACACCATAGAACTGGGCTTTATGAAAGAATGGGCAGAGAAAATAACCGGTGCTTCTTTAAACTTCACCGCATTTCTCTCACTGATCTGTCTGCTGTGTTCGATGGCCTTCATGATGATATCAGTTCACTCGTGTTTTCCATGGTAAATGATAGTAAATAGTTTGTACTTGTATAGCACTTTATCAAGTATGACGGTCCCAAAGTGCTTTACGCTACAGTCAGTCATTCACACCCTGACGGTGGTAAGCTACATTTGTAGGCACAGCTGCCCTGGGAAAGACTGACAGAGGTGAGACTGCCATACATCAGCGCCACCCGGCCCTCTGACCACCACCGTCAGGCAATGTGGGTGAAGCGCCTTGCCCAAGGACACAACGACTAAGTCAGATGGAGCAGGGTATCAAACCGGCATAAAATAGTCTTTACAGAACTGCTATATTTATACTGATATTTATTTACACACCACTGAACGTGTTCTTGTGATTTGTTGATGTCCGAAGGTAAATGGTTGCCCTGGCTTTTACTTAGTGCATCAGAGTAAAAGGGGCTAAAAACAAATGCATGCCACATATAAAAGGTATTCAAAGCTATGTATCTTTTTTCCTTCCACTTCACACTTCTGTGCTACATTTTTCTACATAAAATCAAAAATAAAATACATTGTAGTTTGTGGCTGTAACATGACAAGAATGAAAAAAGTTCTGGGTGTAAGATTAAATGCTTTAATGGCGTCTTTTCAAGTCTCATTTTTAGTCCTGGCATAAGTTCAGAGGAGCAGCACAAGCAAAAAGACAAACTGAAAGGATATTAACTAAACTGGAACAAAACATGTATACACTGGTAATTTTGAAAGTAAAACTGGTCATTTTCCATGAAGAAAAATCTGAGTTGTTTAACAGTCTCTTTCCAATACGTTAGCAAGTTGGCTTTATCTGTCATCACTAATATTCTTCACCATTCAATGCAGGCACTCTTATGCTCAAATCATAATACCTATTTCATGATAAAGAGATCCCGGCTTCGTCGGGTTGGTTTTCCTGGGCCTCTGCATTCCAATCTTCATCACTTCATCAGAACATTGTTTCCACAGGCCTGGAAAAAAACAAAATCAGCAGTTATTCATATTACAAAAACAGCAAAGATTCATTATGTAAAATGGCCTGTACTTCTATAGCACTTTATTTCAGTGTAAGGGCTCCAAAGTGTTTTACACTACATTCAGTCATTCATCCAACGACACACAATCTTACGATGACAGTGGTAAGTTACATTGTAGCCCCAGCTGCCCTGGGGCAGACTGACAGAAGCGGGGCTGCCGTACATCGGCGCCTCCCGGCCCTCTGACTTCAGGCAGCAGGCAAAGGAGGTGAAGTTTTCTTGCCCAAGGACACAATAGACAGAAATAGACAGACCAGGGGTTCGAACCGGTAACCCACCGGTTACAGGACAAACCTCCTGAGCCACTGTTGCCCCAATTATACTTTCTCCAATCAAGACGTTACTCACAGCAATTTGTTTCCTATTATTTATTCAAGCCTGGCAGGGCTTTATTCTTCCATCAGTCTCGCTGTGCTCTTCAAGTTTACGTTATACCTGCTGTTCCACATATCAGTATGAAGGCCTAGAGGGCAAAAACCGTCACACGTTTCACAGTTGCATTTGTTCTGTATTTTCTTTTTAAGCATGTGTTGCGCTGACATATTTAGAGTATTTTGTTTATTTTTTTTATTTATTTTTTTGCTTAGTGAGGCCCCTGAAATTGCAAAGATAAGATTAGATGCCTCTATTGTTGTTACATCTACAGAGCATACACAAAGAGATTCAGGTGCAGTTCATAAACAAACAATCTCAGAAAACAAAAGTACAGTTCTATTAGCTGAAGGGATTTTACTACATTGCACAGACAGCCAAACTACATGCCGACACAGCACACATACGCTCACTGAAACGGGAATACAGCAGCAGGAGTGGGGATTGCCTCCATTATAAATTATCATTGGACAGGGTTAGGTTGAGCTATTTCCCATCCGCTATTAACCCTACAGTGTTACGTTTCCTGCACTATGTTATTTCACAACTGTTAAATTATTGAAGATGTTGTGTTATCCAGTATTCAGTGTTCTAAACAGGATTAAGTTATTGCACATTCATACAAACATAAAGACGTTCCCGCAGAGTCCAGTGTGTCAATTGCTTTCAGATAAGAACTGTTAAGCCGTCTTGCAGTCCACACTTTAATAGACCCGTATCTCCTATCAGACGGTATGCTGGATGGTAACGGCCCCTGGTGATGCTTGTTGCTTTCCAGAGGTATTGTGGGGTTTAAATATCCTCCATGGTGGAAAGATCTGTATTGGTGGTGCTCCTAGTTGTGATTGTGACTTCTTGAAAATACTTTTGGTTTATTGCTGAGGTTCTGCATAATGTTGTCACAGTGCAAATTCTGAGTGTACTGGGGAAGTACAATGGTTGTCATGCTTTTTTAATCATAAGCTCATTAAGCTCAAGTGAGCTGGTGCTTGATGTCCAAGTGAAGTCCTCTGAGATTTGTATTTCCAGGAATCTAAAACTGAAGACTTGCTTCACTGTGTCATTGAAAGTAGCTGGCACTGCTCCTTCTGTTTTCTAAGGTCAACTATGAGTTCTTTTGTCTCTTTGGCATTTAATGCCAGGTTGTTCTCTGAATAGCAGTAACTCTTTACCTCCTTTCTGTTGGCACTGGCATTGCGTAAATCATTTTACCACTGTAGTGTCATCTGCAAATCTGATCATTTTGATGGTGTTTTGGGATGGTAAACAGTCACATGTATACAGTGTGAAGAGAAGGATGCTCAGCAGATAGCCTTGTGGTGCACCAGTGCTGAGAAGCAGTGAAGACCCAATCTGACTGACTTCATTTTAAGTTAACTAAAGAAAGTCTAAATCACCAAGCAAATCTTCAGGAAGAGTGTTTTTTTTTATGAAGCATGAGGCTGTTATGGTGAGAAAATTGGATCAATCAAGCAGAAGTATATACAACCCTTTATAGTAAAGACCCTTTTTGGATGATGAAAATGCATTAAAAACCAGTTGGTGTCCTAATCCTGAACTGTTTGAGCTTTTGGATTTCTTTTATGCCTGTTTTTCTCTGCTGTTTATGTTCTCTAATTGTGGTCATTCCAGTCCATTCGTTTCAGGTTCTTTGTTCGTTTCTTGTTCTTTGTAGACTTTGCATTATCTCTGTTATCTTCCCCGTGTTTCCCTCTTCTCAGAACCTGCTAGGTATCCTCCTCCCCTCAGTTAGTCTCTATATAATCAAACCTTTGTTTCCCTCATGTGGCTTTCGAGTTCCTGTCTGCTCTTTTGTCCAGCTAAAGCCTCACAAAACGCAAGAGATGGCGCTAGTAGAGAATGGTGCATGCATTTTGACAACATACAGCTAGCTTTAAGTCTAGTGATAAGGATTCATATTTGCTTTTATTTGTTTCAGATCATTGGTGATGCCTAAAAAGAGATTTGCAGATTTGCTCCAGAGCCTGGAAGAATTACTCCATTCCCTTAAACTGTTACCATAATCCACAAACTTCAAAAATCTACTCTATTGGGATTGTATGTGCTAGGCCAACCCAAAATAATTAGAATAGTTGCATAACTGGGAAGTGAAAAGAAAATTAAACATGGGTTTCTACATTTTGATACAATGAGGGCAAAATTTATGTTTTTGGTCTGCCATATTTTTCGGACCATGTTGCGCACCAAATTATAAAGCGCATCATTTTTTGAGAATATTTAAGGATTTTAAGTGTGCCTTATAGTCCAAAAATACATTATATGCAAAATGATGTGTGGTGGAGAACGAACGAATAACATAACGTTCAAGGGGTGTGTGAGCACAAAAGCAAGATATATATACACACACACACACACACACACATATATATATATATATATATATATATATATATATATATATATATATATATATATATATATATATATATATATATATATTATATCATGACCATATGTATTATAATTGCAACAGCTATACAATTGTATTTGAGATTTAGTTTCTTTTTTCTGTGCATTCAAAGAAAGCTATTGTCATTCTTGTTTCAATAACTTAGGTAAGAATATTGTTTTTGTACATTGCAGATTACGTTGAACATCTGGAAGAGTGAAAGAATAAGTAAAGACAGTTAATAAATGCTCTAGGCCCTCTTTACTTTTGTTTCCGTGCCTAAGGATAAACAAAGCTTGCATGTCTGTGCTTGTCACGTTGCCTTCCATTCAGTTTGTGTAAATGACAAAACTATTTACTAGCGTATTTACTGGAAACCAAATTCTTGCTCTCACTCTCTAATTATAGCCTAGGCAGTTGTCATGACGGGTAGAGGCTTTTTATTTTTCTTCATTGTTCGTTTGTTGGGGTGGGTGGGCAGAAAATTTGTTACTTAATGAGTTACTTAATCTCATCCTTACTCAGGTTATAGACATGTTGACAGAGGGCCTTGTTCCAGTGTTGCAAGTCTTCGGTACTGTTTGTGGTGGCAGTGTAGGTCACGTTTTCTGGTCGAGACTGGATGCTAATGATGATCCGCTGCACATGATCACTTTCAGATATGCACACTCTGGTATCCTGAGGGGGAAAAAATAGAAACATATTTATGTTCACATTTAATATAGATTTCTTAGGAGTTTTCTTCAAGAACATCATCATAAATCTTACACGTTGTCAAGATGGTGACATTGTTTACAGTTTATTAAGAGAATAACCCTACAGGTCTAAATGCCAGTCTGCTAAGGCTCAGGACACATGTTCACCAATGTTCCCCATCGACTCTCTGAGGCCTTCACAGAACAGCTGTATTTATACAGAGATAAAATTATCTATCTCTCTATTCACTGTTTTAATTACTTCTGTCTATGTGTTGCACTGTATTTTTATCTGGGGGTATCAAATGAACCTCTGCCTCCAAAGTCTCTTACAACTTTTAATAGCCTTTCTTCCAGTATTACCCTATATTAATTTCATCTTCAGCCCCTGTTGAAGAAAAGCCTCCCCACAGAATGATGCCGCCATGGTGCATTTCGGGGAACGTCCAGTTATTACAGTTACACAACAAATCTTATAGTGAACCACAAACTTCTTAATGCTGTTTTTCCCCTATAAAGGCCAAATTTATAGTGCATGATTAATGGTTATCCTGTGTATTATTCTTCCACCTGAGCTGTGGTTTCTTGGTTGCTTAGCTGATTAGTGCTCTCCTCATCTGGTTTGCGGTTGTGATGTGAAAGAATTGGAAAAGGTTCAGGAAATAAATATTTCAAATTACTGTTGCCTCCTTTACTGTGCTGGGAATTTGAATCATCCTCCAATGATTTCTCAGATGTGACAGATCACTTGGCTGGTATCTCTGTTCATTGAGATGGTTCACATTTTACCATGTTCGCTCTTGGAAGAACTCGTTTGGTTGGAAAAACCTCCTGCAAACACACTGAGCTGGGAAAAAATTCTATAAAAAACACCTCTCACTTTACTTTTCAAAATGTACCTGGCTTTTATCGATCAGTTATTATCTTTTCAGTTTACCCAAATGCCATATCCATTTACCTGCAATCAAAATGTTGAATATTCAAAAGCTAAGATCCGTTTCACGTTGCAAATCTCTTTTCTTTTTACAACTGTTGTTAGTTTTCATGGTTGCATACGACATGACACAAATAGTACACATATGTCTGCATTGGTAATAATGAGTGTACAGCAGACAGTTGTGACAAGGTACCCCAAGTAGAAACCATTTTTTTACGGTGACAGCAGTAACCGGACACCAGCCAAAAACATCCCCCACCCTCCTTAACAATACCCCGCTTCTCAGAGCAGCTTAGCAAGCAGGTTATGCCAGTCTGAGATTGATGAGAAGGAAACAGAATGCCACCGTTGAATGAGTAACCTGATATTTAGCAAGACAGCAGTTTAAAACTATTAAAATTTGTAAAGCTAAATTAATTTTTGATGTTTAACGGACGTGAATAAAAAAAATACATACAATTAAGAATATGCGTTCCCATGAAGCTCATTTGTTAAATCAAAAGTACCATTTGAAAAAATAGCTTTTAAGCTATTTAACACACACTTTTCATTAAATCCATATTTCTGTATTTTAAATGTTTTTTGTTTTTTTTGGGGGGGGGGGGTGGTCTAAAGTAATACTGATCTTAAATTTCATGGTTACCTTAATAAAAAATCATTATAATTAACAAAAATAAGGGCTCTAAAACATCAGTCTGTAAATATTCTATATATTGTGTTTCACATAGTGAATTGAGTTACTGGAACAAATGAACTTTTCAATAATTTAATCTAATTTAGTGAATTGGATTGTGTACAATAGTAACAGCATTATTGCAATCTTTTCCAAACCGTATCAACATATGATGTGCTATCTTGCGCCATGGGGTAGTCCTAGAAGCAAAAAGTTAACGAACCATATTTAAGGGACACTTCCTCCTCACTCTCACTTCCTCATAACTCTTTTATATTGATGCACATGCATATAGTAGTTGGCATTGGCCAAAAGAAATGTTAGGCGGGGTGGGAATGTCACAAGGAAGAAGATGTGAAAAAGTGTCATCGAGTCAAGGTCGTGGTGCCCTTATAGACACGGTGGTTTGCAGAAACTGGTCTTTTCTGTTATTCAAAACTGTACAGACTTACAAACGAGTTCATTTTCTCAAAGGGTACAAGGCTAATTCCTCTTCATTGTTCTCCGGGCAGTATCTGTCATCAGACTATGGTTGTATATCATCCCATCTCAAGGTATTGCTCAATGACAAAAGTCTCCAAGATACTGTATTTCGTCAATGTCCTGCCCAAAACACCATATAGCAAATCTACATTTAGGATTAGTCTTTCTTGGCCAGTTACTATGGTCATTTGCAAAATATTGTATTTTATGTCTGAAAAGTCAGTAATCAAAGTTAGATAAAACATAGTGATCCTTTCATTAGGACACGCTATGTGCAGGGAAAATGTGTTTGCACGAGCTCTCATATCAGTAACTCTCAAAAGCCACATGTTGTGAATCTCTATCTGTAGCCTCAGTGGAACGAACATTCCAGGTGGGTCTGGTATGACACAAAAGATGAATATGTGGGACAAGCACCTACTGTCTGGCATCACAGACTCTAGAATACCAGGAGGTTTTGGATAAAAATCTTGTCGACTCAATGAAACTGACATTTGGTCATCTTGGGTCTTTTAGCAGGGTAATGATCCAAAAGGTATGGTCATATCATCATAGAAATGGTTCACCAGGCACAAAATCAACCTTGCTCCATGCGGTTAAAAGACGATCTGTGACTCCATACAGTCTCTCTATATATCCAAAGAGGAATGCTGGATTATGTTCTCTGTGTGCTTTAATCTTGTGAAATGTTATAGAAATGCATGTGATGTGATCCAATGATTTGATAAGGAAGTATGATATAAATTTAAAACTAAAATTGAACTTCCTTTTACTTAAAATAATTCTCCTCTTACCCATAAGGTAACATTAAGGATCATTTGGAGAAAAATGTCTCTAAATATCTGCCATTTATGTGACCACGTGTCCTTCTGAAATGTTAGCGTAATGCTGATCAGGTCTTTTAAATGATCGAATAAATCCTCATAGTTTTTCCTAAGAAAATAAAATATCTTACATTTCCTGTACTGATGTCTATTGAACTCCATCAATCAAACTGACTGCTTTAGCTAGCCGGCAAAAGTCAACAATTGATGCAGAGCTTAAAATACAAGTGTGTTGCATAAGTTGAGGCCATTGGCGTAGGTGACTGTCAACCAGTGTTCCCTCCAAGCTGCGCGCGTGCGCAGTTGCGCACAGCATCTGGCTTCAGTGCGCACCGCAAATTTATGCTGTGCAGAAAATAAAATCCAAGCTAAACTGTATAAAAATAAATAATAATAAACCAAGTTATTTTGTATAATTTTACAACTCTGGTGAGACGGTTTTCCACTGTCTCGCTCTGTGAGCACCAGGTGCTGATCTGAGCGCACCGCTGATTGGTGGGTGGAGCAGACGTCTTTATTAGTTATTATTAGATGTTCATCTTTTTGCAAGCATTGTTCACCCATCCTTCTACAAATGAGTTGACATTAACTGGACCTCACTTTATATTAATCATATAGGCTATATGTATAATTCCAGCTGAAGTAAAGATAGTGTTTTTTAATTGAAGAAATGTGCAGCAGTCCTAACGGTGTTGGGGGAAAAATAGGTGAACGGAAACTAAAATATATGCATAGAAAAGTAGAGCTGGAATTGCCAAAATGTTACACAGAATAAATTATTGCTTTCATTCTGTAAAGTTCTGTTATTAATCTTGTGGATCTCTGACTATAGAACACCTTTGAACTATAACTGAGTGCAACAGTAACAATCCTGACAGTACGACATACAGCTGCCTCTGAAAGATTTTCTGTGTCTCCTACGTTATTAAAAAGCTGCAGTTGGCATAAAAAAAAGAGCAGCACAAAGAAATTGTTCAGAACTGAGAACGTTCCCTTGTTTTGTTAGAGAAGCGATGTGTTTTAACCTACCCTGTGCACATCTCTAAGTTGTTCCTTATCAGGACCCCTACTCTGAAATGAAAATATGACAAGATTTTAGTCCTTTTCATGTAATCTGGCTAAATCAGTTTTATCTAAACTAAGTGATCTAACAGAAATCATTGCTGTAACTTGATTCTTTTAGTAAGGCATGTAGCTTGATATAATCTCAGGTTTTGGACAGCCGTAATGTAGTCTCAGTGTGCACGATGTTGCTCACAGAGGTCAAGTGATCACTTAAGGAGTTTGTGTGTTTGCTCAGACACATTTTATTTTATTTTTTTATTTTATTTATCCTTTAAATAAAAATTAAAAATTAGGGGGAACATTGCTGTCGACCAATACTTATTCAAAATTCTAATAAATACAATGTTTGTTTTACAATCTAATATTCAGTTTAAAGTTGTAAAGACAATGGAAATAAAAATGACTTATTAAAAAATGTATTTAAAAAACAGTTTAGTTTCCATGTAGGACCAAAATGACTGGATTTATATATTTATATATATATATATATATATATATATATATATATATATATATATATATATATATATATATATATATATATATATATATATAGTTCATATAAAAATTTTAATGTCAAATGAACAGTTTTAGGGCCCTCCAAAAGTATTTTGGAAGTATTTGTCAAATGACCAACGATGTATACATATAAATAGAAGGTTGCATTTTTCAAAAAGTAGTGGATGAAGACTTCCACAATTATTGTTGAAAAGATGTGTTGAAGAGACAAGGCTGCTGCGAGTAGATTTTCAACTGCCCAACTAATTTCCTCATTCTGCTCAGTAAACATAAACTTGGCTCTTCACTCAGTCTTGTTTATCACAGTATTTGTTTAAATTCCTAAATTATTTTTCCCACAACAGATACAGGCATGTTTTTGCATGTGGATATTTTCTGCAGCCATTTCCTGACACCTCTACACACTATGCCCTTACTTACAACGGCATGTTTTTCTGGATTTTTGGCCAATAAATTTTGGAAATCTGTTTCACATTGTATTTATTCAGTAGCAGATCAGGAAATTATGTGTTATCAATGAAAAGTCCCTAGAGGAAATACAAACTAAAGGGTGCATTTAAAAAAACACGTTTGGTTCTTTTTTTGTGTTTGTTTTTTTGGAAAACCATATGTGAAACCAGTAAATTTGTAAAAAAAAAGTTACTTCTTACCATAGCACTGAATAAATATACTCAATACTCAAAGGTTGTTAGTGTAAAATGATGCTGTCGCAAAAACAAGATGAATTTATTTCAAAGCTTCTACAGGAATACATATTACTATGGTTGTTTATATGGGTGGAGAATGCTCTAAGTTAACATTAAAATGCACACTTTTGTTGTTTTAAGTGTGTATCTAAAGCTATATTGGACTGAATTAATTTCACAGTCTGATCATTAAATAAACACATTTTTATCAACTATTATTATTGAAATACTATAAAGATTTATAAATGAATATGAGATTTGTGATCTCTAACTGAATGGGAGGAAAGAAGTACTAGGATTTAAATAAAATGCTCGTCATCAACACGGCTTTATTAATTTTTTTTCTTACTCATCAGTGCACTCTAGAGGCTGTGGCATATAATTAAAATCAACAGCATATTTGTGTATCTCTGCAGTCATCTCGTTCTCACTTTGCATGTTTAGAACCAACCTTTGTAATGGGGATGACGAGCGATGGCTCCCCCTGAGGCTCCAGGTCTTCTTGACTTCGATAACAGAGAAGAGATCGGCCCATGAGAATGCAATAGAAGTTTTCCCAATGATCTACGTCCTCCTCAAGCTGAGGGAGAGCAATCCAAACACAAAGAAACACAATGAAGCCAGTGTAGTGTAAGCAAATCAGAATCAAAGGGCGATATGAATTAAAGAATCTTTAGGTGGGAAAATATTAACAGGAAATATGGTCACCTTGACTTCGAGTCGGCCGCTTATCGCTGACTGAATCATACATTGAGGCTGAGCAACTAAGCGACAGCACATATTTCCATACAGAGGCAACCAGAATGGACTATCCTCTGAAAAAAAAAAGAGGTCAGGAGAAAGGAAGCCAAGCCAAAAATCTGTAAAAGCATACGATCTGAAAAAAAAAGACGAGGAGATTAAAGAAGGAAATCACCTGTTGCTGAAAGCACCAAATCATGTGTCTTGAAACCCTCTCGGACATGTTCAATGCTCAGTGTTGTGTGAGCCAACAGGTGAAACTTTGGCCCCCTGCGGATACAAAGAGACTGGTACAAACAGGGCTTTTAAAGTGCCATCCCGTGAAAAAAATAAATCCCTGTTCCAGGAAGGATGAGCATGCTCACAGCGCTGACTGGTGAAGTGAATGAGATGGAACATGTCCCAGTGTTGAGTTCCCTCCATCAGAGGAAACGTAGCTGCATGCTGCTGCAGACTCCAATGCAGCTCGGATCTTTTTTCCAGAGGAGCATCCCAAGGAGCCTCCAAGAAAGCCCATTCTCCTGGGAGCTGGAGCTGGCGGAGAGAAATCCTCGACCAAGGAGCAGCTGTACAGCTCAGTGCGGATTTGAAAACCTGGATCCACCTTGTTGCTAAGCATAAATTAACGATTTTTAAAGCTTTATATCACTAAACAATGTGTAATCTGAGTTTCTGCAGTAAGTCATCTTACAATATGATTGTGTCTTCAAAACAGATGTCTGTCAACGTCCTGTCCACCATCACCAAAACAGTGTCATGGATCTCTGTGCCGCACTGAAGCAGGCAGAACACAGCACAGCGATGCAGCTCTAAAAGCGGAAAGCATGCAGGGGGAAAAAATATTAGTTTTTGCCTGTGATGATTTGCATTCAAAGTCGTCACGCTACCTTGCCTATAGAAAGACAAAAGGAAACAAATCTTTCAATTCTCACACAGACAAAGACAGATGTGTTGGTGTTCCTGGTAGGGATGTTTGGAAAGTTAGAATAAAAACATATTTTTTTGTGTTAGCATAATCTTACAATAAATAACGCACCCAATCATTTGCCCATTGAAGGAAAACAAGTCAGGTTTTAAGACATGATAATTTTTTTGTTCTCACAATTGTTGGTTCCCATCTCTTTAAAACACATATATCTAAAATATTTCTTTAAGTTATACTTACTGTGTAGCTGATCAAGGTTTCTAGTCACTTCTTGGGACATAAATATAACTTAAAAACACAGAACTCCATTTTCCTTTTAACTAAAATCAGACTAAAATCGGATGAGACTAAAAATGTGCTTTGTGGGAACAAAAACTCTTGCTGGATCTGGAATGACACCAAAGCGGAGTTTGCGGAAAAGCATCAGTGAAGGATCTGTGAGGCTGGAAACCTGTTTCTTTTTCAGAAAAAACCTGGGGCCCTTCTTAGAATGTGTGGCATCGTTAACTCTTTGAAATATCATCCATTTTCTAACACATCTGTCCCTTGTGGGGTCGCGAGGGTTCTGGTGCCTATCTCCAGCTGTCAATGGGTGAGAGGCGGGGTACACCCTGGACAGGTCGCCAGTGTATCGCAGGGCAACACAGAGACAAACAGGACAAACAACTATTATCACACACATTCACACCTAAGAAGAATTTAGAGAGGCCAATTAAACTAACAGTCATGTTTTTGGACTGTGGGAGGAAGCCGGAGAACCAGGAGAGAACCCACACATGCACAGGGAGAACATGCAAACTCCATGCAGAAAGACCCAGGGCAAGGGTAGGTTAAAAAAAAACATCTGGAGAACTTGACCAGGAACCTGAAGATGTATCATCAGTGGGTATCTTTTGGGGATAATGGTTAAAAACACCTGGCCAAATGAGCACAGAAAGGGTTCACCAGGGGGGTAAAAAAAAAAAAAATCAACCTTGTCACATAACCATCTCAGTTCCAGACCCTAAATCCTAAAGACAAGCTGTAGGGCGAGCTGAAAAGAGTAAAACAAAGGAGAGGACAGCAGACTCTGACTGAATCCTAAGAGGAATTATAAAAGATCCCTCTCTCTGTTTGCTACAGTCATATAAAATGTTACAGAGGAAACCAAGTGCTGTCCTCTTGGCAAACCGGGGTTTTAGAAAGTATTAACAGCAGAGGTACCAATAATTGTAGCACCACTGATCTTGTTAAATCAATTATTTCTTAATGTGAGATATTTATACACTTATTGGATGTATTCGAAGGAAAAGTTACATTTTTGACGATTTATATATGTGGAATTATTCTGTGGTAACAACATTTTTTTGCCTTAAATTCTCCCAGCAGCACCAGCAATTTTCCCAAAGCCTGTATGTTGATCAGACATTCGCTTACCTCCTTTGTTCTTAAAGTACTCTGAGTCCTTCCACATGAGGGGGATTCGCAGGTCTACGGAGGGCAAATTAAGAAGTCAGACATATAAAGGTTTGTTGCAGCTAGGTCTGTGTAATTCTACAAAGAAATTTTGTTACACTCACTGGAAATAGATACCTTCCCAGTACACGGCACTGCATCTTCTGCCATTCTGCTGGTAAATTAATCAGATATCAACCATCCGTGTTCAGGAAATATAGAAAACAGGCACATTATCCAAGTAAACAGTGAAAACAGAAGCATAAACAAACATTGTGCTAAAAGAAATTCTGCTATAAAGGAGGAGAATTATTATTTTTAAGCAGTATTGACACATCAATTGCATATTCACGCTTCACACAACTGAAGATATAACTTATAAATAAAATATATAAATAAAATCTCTGGATCATTGTATGATATAAACACAACTCACGCATCTCCAAGTAACCTTGTTTGACATATTATAGTTGCTACAGGGCCATCCATTGTTTATAAAAATAGTTTTTTTTGCCTTTGGTTTAAAAGCAGCCATAAAACTGACTTTCAAGCTTCTCATTTACATGCATCTCCCTGAGCAATTACCTGCCCATGAAATCATGCATATATACTCAATCCTTGTGCTTCATCTGACCTGTGTCCCGCTCTCTCTAGGATTTGTGCTTTCCTGATCCTCTGCAGTTGGCTGAGCAGAGCCAGGATGCGAGTGTTGCAGGTTAACAGACTCTTGGAGGCTTCCAGGGCCTGATCTCTCTGGGAACAAGCAGCCAGCAGTTTATAGGCCCCTTCCTGCATTCGCACCTCCCTCTCAATCCGCTGCAGAACCTTCTCATCCTGTTAGAGACAAAACAATGATGTGTCACTAAAAATATGTCTACGAAACTCTATGTTGAAAACCAGGGACATACTGACTGAGAATGAGCCCGAGCTGTAGAATAAAAAGAACACACAACAAAAGCTAAGTGAGGTGAGTTCTTGTATTTCAACCCCTTCTACTCTAACACCCCAATAATAAAATACAACAGAACTTCAAGGTACCTAAGCACTGTTCAATCCATCATCTGAAATGAAAAGAGAGCGGCACAACTACAACCTGCAGCAGACTGCAGTCTACCTAAACGTACAGACTGGGCCCTGTGGTTACTCTGGATGAGCTGCAGAGACCCACAACTCAGGTGACTTTAGACATTAGGTTCCCAAAGGGCAATTCGTTTGCAGCAAGTAATAGTGGTAGCAACCATCACACGGTCACACAAACCATAACAGAAAGATAAGGAGTGACTTATTAAAGTCAAAAGAGATCAATCCAAAACATACATTTATAACCGGAACTTCTGGTGCGCTGGCAGGCCTTGACGTTTCTTTCCTTCCCCCCGGACAGTCCAGAGGGTGGACAGGTGGATGGGCCCATGGGTCGTCTGGGCTGGGATCTGGTTGGACCGGCACATGGACCGGGGAGGTCTGGTTGTCGAAGGCCCCTCCACCCCAACCACCCAATCTTGATGTTGGGGTTCACCTCCCCAGTCCAGGGACTGTATAATCTTCTGGAGTACCGGTGCCTGGACCTGGGAGTATAGGATGTGTGTGGTCATTGTGTGTACCGCGTCCCCTTTTTTTTCTTTTGGGTAGGACTGTTCACTTGTGGGGACACTAGGGTGGGAATGTGTGAATGTGTCTATGTATGTGCTTTTCCGTTTGTCTTTTTGTCAGGTTGGGTTTGGACTGCCCACCTCTCCTAGGACATCTCTAATGCGGTCTCCATTAAGTGTGGCTGCCGCCCCACGTCTTTCTCTCCTCAGTTGGCTGGGCGCTTTGGCCCACTGGTGCGTTGGTGGTCCTTGGTGTCCAGGGCTGGGTGCTCAGGCGGGTGCCGAGTCGTTCCTGGCAGCTGCTTCATGGGGTCTGGGTCCCCATTGCTCTGTTGGGGACACCGCAGGGGGTGCCAAGTGCCCTCGTCCCCGTGGCTCCTAGGGGCTTCGGCGTTGTGGCTGTTGGGGGTTTCCTTGGCCCTATCTCTGCTTTTCTCTGGGATGGGGGAGGCAGTGTTCCCTGTCTTCGTCCTTCTTGTACACCTTTGCTCTGGGATCCCTTCAGGCATCTGGGGTTCTGGTTCCCCTGGCATCTCCCTCAGTGCTCTAGGGGGTGGGTCGTTGACTCCTCACAACCACTGTTGAGCATTTTTCTCATGGATAAACCCTACAGTCACCTATGGGCGACTGTGGCTTGATGGGTTGAGTACTCATCTGGCAATCGGAAGGTTGTGGGTTCGATTCCAGCTTCCCCCTTGTCACATGCCGATGTGCCACTGGGCAAGGCACTTAACCCCAAGTTTCCTACTGAGCTGTGTCTTGGTGTATGAATGTGTGTGTCTTGGATGAATGTGGCTATAGTGTACAGCGCTTTGGGTAGTCAGCATGACTGGAAAAGTGCTATATAAGTTCAGTCCATTTACACACAAGTGCACTCTCACAAACACCTCCAGGTGCTTACAGATTCACTTCTACCCCTATTATTATCTTTAGCTGTCACTTTTTTGCATTTCATATTAAGTAATACTGTGTATTCTTCAGTGATTGTATCAAGGCATTGGTTGTTTGTGCCTGTAATACGTTATCAATTGGTTTTGCTGTTCTTTTTATATCTCTTTGCAGGTGTAGAAGCAGACTCAGAGGATGTTATATTGCCCTCTCCCTTTCCTCCTCTCTTTTTCTTTCACTTTTTCTCCCTTTTAGCATTTTGTCTCATCTGTTTCTCTCGTTTTTTTCCTCTGCTTCCCATTTCTGTGAACATTGAATATGAAATAGTCCCAAAAAAGAAAAGAAACCAACACCACACATTACCAAGAACATAGGAATATATGCTGTGGGTAGCATCATACTAAGGGGACCCCTCTCTTTAGCAAAGATGAACAGGTCAGAGTTAGTAAAAAAGCAGATGAAGATCTCCGGAAAGAAAAGTGTTTAAATCTGCCAAGAACGTGCAGGGGAGGGGCTTTACCTTCTGCCAGGAAAAAGCCCTTAACATACTGCCAGAAGTACAATAAATAAAGACCAAGCTTAATCCAGTGGAACTGAGCTTGAGCTATTTTGCAATAATGGGCAAAATTTCAGTCTGTATCTGGCTAGACTGGGGGTCTGCAACCTGTGGCTCAGGAGCCGCAAGTGGTTCTTCAGTCCCCCCACTGTGGCTCTTAATAACTTTCACCAAATATGATAAGGATTGAGCAATGTTTTAAAATCTATAGGTAATAAATAAATGCTGTTTTTACACCAATAATGTAAGGAATATTTTTTGTAGAGTAAATTTTTTTTGGTCTTCTGGTTGATATTACGTGCATTTTGGTGTCGTTTCTATGAAGAAAACTTGAATGTTGCATGAAAGAAGATGTATTCATTCTCTTACACTGCAAAAAGGGAACTAAAAGTAGATAATATTTTCTTCAAATGAGTGCATTTGTTTTCAAACTTAGCAGGTAAATAAGATTACCTCCTAATGGGATGTGTATTTTGACCCCTAAAGTAAGATAATTAGATATCTGCACTTGAAATTAGATGATGGAGATGAGCTGTTATAATTTTAAGTGCAACAATCTATTTCCACTGGGAGACCATTTAAACTTTCCTGCTCAGATTAAGGACAAATACAATAATTTCAAGAAAATGTACTTACTTTTAGTTGTCTTTTTGCAGCGTATGTAAGAATCCAATGCTTTTCTTTATTTATTAAGCTTATAAAATAGTTTTTTTTTTCTATTTTATTTAAAAATCTAAACATATTTCTTGGAGTAAATACTGTAAAAACTTGGTTTTGGAGGCTCACTTAGCTTTTGTGGCTCTAAACAATCTTATTAGCTGAAACAAAGGCAAAAATGGCTCCTCGGATTGTAAAGGTTGCTGACCCCTGGGCTAGACAGACCCCAAAAGACTTGGCTGTGATTGAGAACTGATTTTAGTATGCTAAATCCAAAATCATGACATATGTCAGAATTTTACCAGTAGAAAGTTTATCAGAATGTCTCATCTTTCTTCCACTTCACAAATAAGCACCACTTTGTTTTCACATAAAATCAAATTAAATCCAACTTTATTTATATAGTGCCTCACTACAACACATTGCATTTGCCAAAGTGCTTTACAGCATAAAAAACAAATAAACATTCAAACAAAGAAATATCAAGTAAAAATCTAGAAATACAAATGTGCTAAATAAAATATAGCAAAATACTACAACTTAAAGGCCTTGTTAAATTAATGGGTCTTGAGTTTTGCTTTGAACAGAGGCAGATCAGTGATGGAGCTCAAAGGGAAGACTATTCTACAATGTTGGACCAGCCACTGATAAAGACCAATCCTCCAATTGCTTACACCTAGAATGACGAACCTACAGATGTTGACCAACAGACCATAAAGCCCAATAAATGTCATCTAATTTTATAGTGTTAATGCGTTACTAAATAAATACTTTGAAAAGTCCGATGCACATGGGAATCATGTGAAATTACTGAAAAGAAGCTTTGAACCTCCAAACATGTTGCATAAGATCTAAGGACCCATGTTTCGTCTGTGCATGACTTTAATCCCTGCAGAGTGTTCAAATAGCAAATCCAAGAGGCATTTGGTAAATAACAAAGCAAGTCCATAGAGCTAGAAATCACATACATGCAATGTTCTCTCTACTTCTGTTATTTACTTTTCATCATTCTGTTGCTTGACATTTAAAGACTATTTTAAAAAAATGCTATTGTGAAAACTCTCTCTAACTGAGTACATAGTAGGAATTCTCAAAGTGAACTCCTTTTTTTACAAACTTAAATGAATACACATTAACTATGTCCATTCCTTGGCATAGGCTGCTGTCAATAGATGTTTATTATAAGCGTTTGGCCTTGAACACTGAAGGACTCCACCAGTCGGTTATTGCACACAAAAAAGGAGCCCTTAGAATTAGTCAAGTGCAGTTAATCTTCCAAGAGTTTAATATGTTAAATGTGAGAAATACATTTGTAGCAATTCTTGCCTGGTGATCTAGCATCCTGAACCTTCTAGCTGTTCACAAAGTGCTTGCATCTCAACATTGTTATTATAGCACACAATATACAGTGGATACCCAATGTACTCCCTGGAAGTTTACCATACATTAACAAGTCGTGTATTTGAGCTTTGGGGATCAGAACGCTGTTACACAATTCAGCCATTCAGGAATTGTGAGGTTTTAGTTAAGTGGATCAGGACCAGAGTGCATTCAAAAGAATGGGAGGCCGCATGTGAAATAATCAGTGGTTTAATGACTAAACAAAGATTATAGAAAAGCAGGGACACAGGACACAGGAACCAGGAACGCAGCAATGAAGAGACCAGAACTGAGTAGTCAGACAGAGGACCTGACAATTGGATACGACTGAGCTAAATTAATATAAAGGGAGGAGACGGAAGGAGCAGCAGGTGGACGAGATTACACAGATAGGATGAGTAAAAGTCAATTAGGCAGAGGGAAAAAAGGACAATGAGCTGTCAGGAGCAGAGGGAAAACTGAATTTAACAGGAAAACATGAAAATGGTCAGATCTGAGGGAAAAATCTAGCTAAGCTAAGGAAAAGCAAGCAAAAAAAAAGATCTAACAGAACTACTAAAATCATAAAAAACAGAAGCAAACAAGAACTGAATCTAACAGATAGAAGAATACACTTCTATCATAAAAAAATAAACTAATGACAGAAACATAGAATTTAGTATTGTTTATCTAAGGATAGACAATACTAAAGGTGCAAAAACATATCAGGCTGCAAGATTCCCATGGTGGTACAAGAAGTAATCAAACCCCTGGGGATCCTGATAGGAATGTTTGGATTCAATCTTAATTGGACACAGAATAGTAACTGTATCTCACTCAGTTGGTTAAAAAACTATAGATATTTATTTTTGTCCTTTTAATATTAATAAAATTCATTGGAAATGTTTTATAACCAGTGACGTTTATTTTCCTCATATAAATTAAATCAACAAATTAATCATTCATCAAAGCGAATGCATTGAGCAGAGGAAAATTTTCCAGGTTACCTGGGTCCTGTCGGCCATGGCTGCTCGCAGCTGTGCCTCAGAGGTTTGTTCAGGCTGAAAAGTGAAAACCCTGCAGCTGACTGAACCAGTATTCAGACTGGATCTGCAGACAGAGCAGTTAGTTACTCAACAGAGATCAAAACAATCTTAATCCTCCATACAAGAGGCTGTAGCCTAAGGGATTAGAGTCTTAAACGTTACACGCTCTCATTCAAGCAGCTCTGTTGTAGGATTAATAAAAGTCCATGTATAGAGAATCTGCAAATCAACTATATAAATCGCTAGCAAAGTTATGCATACAGATACATTCTATGGATTAAACATAAAACTCAGTCTGTTATTCATCACAGGTAATAAAGATTCATTTCACGTTTACATTTGGAGGTTGTCTGAGTAAGATCAACAGTTTAACACAATAAGTTCACCATTTGAATATACAATAAAGTTGAACTAGTCTCGGATTAATCTGAAGGGTAATCGTTACCTTTTGAGGAAAGATTTGCGGTACCTTGAATAACTGGCATGCACCATTGCATTGTGCAAACACAGCTCCTACTCGGACCTCAGGAGGGATTCGGTATGAGCAGGGCAATTTACTGCCTCGTCACGTTTCAAACCTGCGCCTGTAAGGGAAGGCCTATTTCTGAGGGGAAATTCAAAAACTGTGAAAGAAATTACAAGAATTCCCATTTTGTTCTGATGGACCATAACCAGGTTGTAAGTACAGGTAAGAATATATTTTTAAAAAGTCCAAACTTTTCAATACATGGGTCAAAATTGTCAAGTCAAAAGTACCGAGGGCCAAAAAATGAATAAAAAAGATTGGAAAAAAATACCCAAAAAATTATGTAGTGTTTTTTTTTTTTTTTTTACCTGCTCTGCAAACATGATAATTTTAGTTAAACTAATTAGTCAGATTTTCTGTAGGAAAGGGATGTGTTAATCACTGTATATCCAAAGTTAAACCAGGTTTTGCTCATTCACTTAATTAAAAAATAGTTTGGTTATAAAAAAAACAGTAGTCCTTTTGTTCTTACAGTATAAAAACAGAATTTGGGTAATTTTTTTTTTTTTATAAATATTTTGCTAAATTAAATTAATGAATTCAAAACAGATGTCTGCATTTGTGTTAAAGTCCTTGGAGAGATGTGGTCCTATTTTCTTTGAAATTAAAGAGAGTGTTTAAAGTGTGGCTATTAAAAGATGAATACCTTGTATTGTACCAAACATTTCAATTATAAGATCTTTACCTGTCTGTAATAACTTTGCCCTTTAATAAAAATAGTTTCTGTTTGCATCAGCCATCTATGCTGGTGGACCAAGTCTTTCTTGAAATGCAGTTGGGGGGTCCCAAATGGCCCCCAGACCCCACACGACACGTTTGCTCCACACGGAAGGCCACTGTCTGTGAAATGATTTTGCAAAAAGTCAGACCAGGACTTTCAGGTAAGACAAAATAAAAATAAATTTAAAAAATGTAACATTTGCAGCACATATTTGGTAACCAGACTCTCACCAGATGGATGTAGTTCCGCTGAGCTCCACACGGCTCCACACATCCATCTGGTACCGCTGCCATTGGGAGGGATTTCAATACCGCATAAAATGGATGAGCCAATCAGGATCACTGGGTGGGATTTTCATAGATGTGACGTATTAGAGAGGCGTCTGTTGGGATTCAGACAACAATGGCAGCTCATAGTTAGGAAGCAAGTGGTAACATTGATCCTATTTCATCAGTTGTCCAATCTACCAAATATAAATTCTTTAAAAGAACACCAGAGAAGGGCTTTGAAGGCTTTTGTTAGTGGAAACAATGTTTTCGCCCTTCTCCCGACTGGGTTTGGCAAGAGCTTGATCTTCCCTAACGTCAGCGTCACGGGTTGGTTTTGATGTGAGTGGTTGAAGTAGCACGTCAGTAAAGATGACGGATATGTGGTTTATCCAATCATATGCAAGGATGTTTGATAAGACCCCTCCTTCTGAAATACATCCAGTGGAACAACCCCAGATATAGGGTGGACCTCTGCAGAACAAAATCCATCTGGCTAGACTTAGGTTACATATTTGGAGCTCAATGTCCACAATTTCTCCACCTGCTTGGGTGTCTACTAATGATCCAATAAAATAAAACTATATTCTGTGAGTTGAACTATTCAGACTTTAGGAAATAGCAGACTTGCCTAATTACAGTTAAGAGCAAGATTATTCATACATCTGGCAGATTTAGATTGAAAGTAATGTTTTAAGTTTACTAACATGCATTTCTCTGACTGGGAGTAATATTAATGTTTTGGAGTGGGCCAGAAGTAGCCTCATGAGACCATCCTGATCTCACGAGCTTTCAAGGTTTCACTCGCAGATCAGTGTGGCTACTCTCCGTTAAAGAAAATTTGGAGCCGTTCACCAAACGAACATCCAATCAGCGTTGGCTTTGAGGCGGGTTGAGGTATGACGCAACAAGAAGCGCGACAGTTCAGTCTAAAGAACATGGCGGCTTCAGCCGATGAAACTAGCGTTAGCATGGCTATCGAGCAAGTTTTATCGGAATTACAGAGTATTTCTCTGCTGAGCTAACGAGCCTTTACCTGCAGCAGCAAGAGTAGCTTGGCTTGTGGTTGTGTTACGAGCGACGACGAAGCATGTTGACGAGTACGTCATATGCTTCGTTGATCTGATTGGTTTATTTGGCCCGTCTATCACCAACATCGGCCAATCAGCTAACCAGTATTTTCGCCCCTTCCCAAAATTACTTCAACGGAAGGTTTCCAGATGGATATGCGAAGCAAATCTATCTGACGGCGTCAGGTTAGGCCAGAAGGGGTCACGATTTGAATTTGACCGGAAATCTGTGGAGGAAACTGGAGATTAGAGTAATGGCTCGGAGGCCTTTCAACATGAGAGCTAAAACTCCCACACCAAAGCAGAACAGTCAAAACACCAATGGAAACAATTGGAATGTTGCAGAGCTCTACACCAATGAACTTTAAAAAACCAAAAAAAAAACCCAGTCATGCTGAAATCCTAAACTGCCTGCAGTTATTATTCTGAACTAGTTTCTGAACAAAAGGCTGAGACATTAGTGTCTAAACATTCACACCAATGGTTTTTTCAACAACAAAAAGAAAAGAAAATAAATCCTACGGCTAACAGGATGATAAAGCACACCAGGACAGCCCTGACAGATGCTTTCTTCGCCTGCACTTCAGAAGAGAGCACTAATGACAAGCATGTTTGTGTTGGTATTTAATAAATTGCTTTCTAAAGAATGTAACATCTTTTTTAATTGTTATCTTTGTGTAGTTATGTCTGTTCAGACCAGTAGGTGGGGCTTGAAAATAAATCAGAACCAATTCTCCTCTATATTTAAAAAAAAAAAAAAAAAAAAAAACATGCCCAGAGTACCTTGACAGTGATCTGAAAGCATCGTGACTTTCCGTTCCTTTTTCTGCACTGTCCACAATGCTTGTAACACAAGGTCTGAACAGGACCATAGTGAATAGACAAAGGTATTGCTGCCGTAAACTACATGCTATTTCTTTTTTTTTTTCTGTAAAAAGTACTTATGGAACGCTTCTTTGATTTTTGCTCCCTCCTTCCTGTGTTCTCAACCCTTAGTTGGTCGCATCAGCTAGCCACTCATACGAAGTCTGGTTCCTCTGCAGGTTTCTTTCCCTGAACGGGAGTTTTGAACTCTTCACGGTTACCACATACTTTCTCAGGATGAGAGATTGCTGCACAATTCAATGCAATCCACAGAGCCTCCATAGATGGAACTTTTTTTTTTTTTACTAGTTAGCATTATATCATCAACTGAATTGGACTGTTTTGTATTAGAATTAAAGTTGGTAATTTTAATAGAAAATGCTAAAAATCCTTACTAGTAACAGAGTTATTTTCAATTGTCCCCTTTTGAATTTTTACACCTAATACAGATCCAAATTTGAAAGATTTTCCAGCCATTTGAGGACAAAAACATGAATAAATCTTCACCTGTTTGGGTTTTATTATCTGCCTCCAATAGCTCATGAAATACATGCAACATTTGGCTTCTACTGACTTAATGGTAATTTCTTTGCTTTTTCAAATTAAAACAGATCTATTATACTCAGGACTAATATACTAAGATTTGTCAAATCGGGACTGAATTACCCTTCAATTAATAAGAAAACACATTATATCACTATTTATACATTTTGGCAGAGGTGGGTAGAGTAGCTAAAAGTTGTACTAGTAAGTAATAGGAGCACTACTTCAACATATTATTACTCTATAGTAATTACTCGAGTAAAAAAAGTATTCATTAAGAAGCATACTCAACTATACAAGGTAACTAATAAATATCTGATTTAGTATTTTTAAAATCATGTATTTGGACAGACAATAATATAAACATATGTACAAATTATGGTATTTTAAAGACAAAAATAAAAAACGCAAAAAATAAAAAATCTAGGAAAAAGAAACATTTCTCGAATATTTTTTCCAACGTAAAACTTATGAAACCAATTGTCACAGCAGTTAACGTATGTTCACTATGTTGCCAAAAGTATTTGGTCCTCTGCTTTTCCATGTACATGAACTTTAAACAAATGATTTCAGGCAATCCAATGAATTTTACCTTTGGTAAAACCGTTTAAGTTCACAGTGCAAAATACTAAAAGTTACAATATCTACTTTTAACTGCATGTTGTTGTGTTTTCAGGTAAGTTTAAAGCCACTGAAAAGTGAGACTTTTACAGGCACCAAAGAACTGTTCTCACAGCAGGGGTCCACTGTATAAAAACTCCTGGCCACAAATAATGGCTTTCTTTTCGCCCGCTGCTTTAAGCAGCATAGGGGAGCCTCTCGTCTTCCTCTGTGGAGGATCCAACTGGAGTTCGGAGACCTGCCACATAAGCAAACAGAATTGATGCTAAGTGCATCCCTGCGCTTTTCCAACATCGGAACTTAAACAGCCGACTGCCATGGAGAAAGGCTGTATGCCGTCTTTCTCAGCTGTTGTCTACGCCAAGACCGAGCTAAGAGAAAAGCTGATCTTAAGTCACCCTTCAAACTGTGCAGGCCCTCCAGAGAACGAACACAGCCACGCTGGGAAAGCCTGCAGAGTTCTCTGCAGCGCTGATCATCCTACGACCAGAGACCCGCATAAAGGACTGGGAGCCGCCTCCTCACAGCCCCGTCTTTGCGCCAAGTTTCTCTGCCTACCGGAGACTTGAGTGCAGCCCACTAGGCCGAGATTCACAAATACAGAGGCCACACCCATACTTTGCTAATGTGGTTTGAGTGTTTTTTACGGTTACTACAACTTTTTTTTCTAAAAGGGTTTTATACACAGATAGGACATTAATGTTCGTGTTTTTCAATCCGCTCCTTACAACCAAATAGAGCTTAAAAGCCTTTTTTAATTAGAGTCGAATGTCTGCTAGTATCAGTCGTTATTAGCTTCTTAATAACTTACTGCTACTACCCCAGTTAAACGTAACTACAGTTTGCTTAAACCTAATGCTGGTTTTCGTTTAGCTCCGCCATTGTTCGATAGTGCTGAGCGTTAGTACAGTATTATGAGGGAGCACTGATGTCAATTTAATGGCGTTTTTAGTGCCGCAACACGTCCGCTATAGCGCCCTCCAGCTTCCTAGGTTACCAATTTTAGTCTGAATTATTTCCGGAAGAAATAATTACATTAATAAAATCACATACCCTAAAGGTTATTGATTTTTCTTTAGCACATCATTCTTTAAAATGTTATTTCCTCAAATAATGTGTTGTCTAACTCTGGATTTGCATTGTGAATGGGTTGAACACATACACCAAATGTTCTAAGTGACTTAAACTAATTTAATCTCATTCCACATTCTTTAAGATGAACTCTGGTTCTCTAACTTTGACTTGCAGTGAACCAGGATTCACTGAATCATTCTGATGATGGTTTTCAACTATTTTTATTTGTCCTTTGTTTCTTGTGTGTGTACATAGTTCCTTAGCTTCTTTTTTATCTTAATTTTAAGTAGTTTTAGTTACGTTTCACTAACCTAGTAGAGGGGATTTATTGATTGAATTATAGTGTTAATTCAGATAAACAACTTTATATAGTGATGTTCTTTGGATGTTCATTTTATTTCTGTAAATAAATTCTTGTACTTGAAGAGAAGTTGTCACATTTATTACATGTGTGCAGAGTTTGGTGTTAAAAGAACGCCAGTGCTCGAATTCATCCCTTTCAACTATTGTCCTAATATCAGCTGTTTCGCCTGATATTCACCAGACAGACGAAGAGTTATTTATTAAACATTGAATAACTTAAAAACGTGCATAATGGCACAACAATATTCACTTTCAGCTCATTGGGTCCAAATGGCTCAATGAGCTCAGTAGATAGAACATTAAAACAACAAATCTTGTGCAAAGGTGTTGTCAATAAATAAAATATTTGCATTAGTAATCAATGCCACTATTAAAATCCGATATGAGGTGAACATTGCTTTGCAAAGGTTGTCTGCAGAAAAACATTCATCCCTTCTACTCTACTGCTTCAGGATTTATGGGTCAGCGAAACAGCGCCCTCTAGAGTCAGAATTGGATAGATCAGAGAAAATGGTTGAACCTTTTTGCAGTTTAAGTAGCTCCAAACAAATGTGTTTTCCCTTATAATAGCAGCAGTGTTTCCTTTCTAGAGTGTGGTGGGCTTCAGTCCCTCATAAGGTTCCATCAAAAGATGTTGCTTGTTTGGTTTGAGGATTGGTGCCCACAACTCATCCATTGTAGCATTAGTGAATCTGTGATTATTGTCTTTTATAGACAGCCGGGGACGTGCGTTTAGCTGGATTACTTACACCTGGTTTGAATTATTCGTCTTTCCTGAGCCTGGATTGGGTCTTGTGGAATGGATAAAACCAGGATGCACTGATCACGCTATGTCAAGCCCGGCTTTAGCGCTTATCCTGGATTTCCAAATTTGGCTTTTGTGAAATAGGCCTCTGGAATTAATAGCAATTTCTAGACATTTTAGGACTCATATAGTTGCCTAACATCAGGAGGGAACGGTGGTGAAAACCGCTAAACCCAGGCTTTTAAAATATTAACCCCGTCTGTCAATAGCATAAATAGCTCACACACACTCATTGGTTTATGGATGCTTGTTTTATTTGCACCATGTTTTCCTTTCAGCTAAACCTTTAACATCCAAGTAAGAATTAAGATGATGGGATTGCAAAAAGTAACAAAATTGAATATGTAGTTCTATTGAAGAATTCAATGAATTGTTGTGCTTTGGATAAAGCAGAATAAAGCCTTCATACGCTACAATGCTGTTGGTGATCGTCTTCAAAATTTTAACACGTTTCAGAACCTTAATTACAAGCAAACGAGTCACTAAATCTACAGCATTAATTCAATATTATTTTGCAGTAACTGATTTTGTAGTGGTTCTAAATTTGTTACATTTTGCAATCATACACATAACCCTTAGTGGCATCATTATGTACACTGTCAATCAAAGATGTAAACATAGAAGTAGCTTAAAGTATCAAATATGCTGACTGGCCCTCACCTGTACAAGGTACTCAATAAACACATCTACAGAAGAACATAAAAATGTCAAAACGCTGGGTGAGTCCTATTTACAGAATTACATTTTTATTTTAAAGAACACAGAATGATATATATATATATATATATATATATATATATATATATATATATGACTTCTCTAATAGGAGTTACGTTTCTAAGACCGATGGCAAGGCTTAAAGTCTGAACATGGTATAAACATGGAGTAAAGAGGTAAATCAGTTCTACTTTACAGTATTTACATTTTCACAACTAGTTTAGGAAATCTGAGGCTCGGTGTTTAATGTGTCAGTCAGCTGCCGGGTATTCAGTCTACTTTGTTTTGTCAGCCATGTTTGCATTGTTTCACGTTGCCATTTGAACTGACTGAAGTTTAAAAATCACTATTCAGTTCACCTGTATGCGTCCAAAGTGCTTGTTAGGGTTTCAAAAATATATCTGGTAGTAAAACTGGCAGAAAAGAATTAAAAAAATAGTCTTAAATAAACCATTGTACAAATAATACAAAATGCTTGATTAAGAAAAACTGTAAACAGCTTGCAGCTTTTATCCCTCTTCAACCTCTGTGAAAATGTCACTTAGGAAGTACTGCGACACACTTGTAGGCTCCTCGTCAACCAAGCCGCCGTCCCCCACCGGGGAATGTAAAGACTGCAACAAAGAGCAAAGGTTTAGTTTTCACCAAGCTCGTGGTAGAGCACAGAAATCAGCTTACACCAATCTGGATCCTCCTTACCGTAGACGCAGAGCTCAGACCAACATGCACATCCACAGACGTTGCTGATTTTGTTTGTGTGGGGATAGTAAAATTTGATGTGGAGACCTTGGTTTCTGAAGAAGACATCTGTGATTCTGCAGAAGGACTTTTCCCCCTCTGTCTCTTACTTGTTGCTTTTCTACACGGGGGATTCCTCGTTTTAGCAACGCTTGTTTCAGAAACGTGAGAAGCAGAAACTTTGGCTCTGCTGTGACGTTTAAAAAACAGGAAAAGGAAAAAGATTTTAATTAAAACTGAAAGTTTCTAATGTGACGATGTGGGGAATTACTCAGACTTTCTACTTCACCTTCTCAGACGAGTTTTCTTGTCGGTTACACCGTCACCAACTGGTTTATCCGGCTGAGTGACGTTGGAGGCTTTTGGCTCCACAGAGCATTCAGGATGGTCTTCTTCTGCCTCCAAACTCACCTCAGAAACACTGCAAACGAAGAGAAAGATGGGAAACCAGATATAAAATCAACTCCCCAACCTTCCTGGGTGGAGAGTCAGTTTTAAACCATACTAACCTTGACTGTTGTCCTGATCCACCTGTTGCAGGAAGATAAGCAAGGTTTTCAGCTGCCCTCGCTTCCACTTCCCCTGCTGAGGAGACTGGGATCTCCGTCAGAGAAAGGATGAAAAAGGGTTCATCTGGATCTGAAGGCACTTGCTCTGGCACCACTGAGAGGGAGGGAGACATAATTCAGTCAAAAACCAACATGAAGAGAGAAAGCAAACTTCAAACAAAATGATGCGAGTGGAAGATCGACTTACGCTCTGAGAGGAGTGAATCTCTCTGAATCCCCTCGGTACGTGATGTTTTATGCTAGGATTAAAGGAATCAAAGGGAGAAATTGGAGGAAAAGTAACTCCGTCTTTTTGTGTAGTACAATCGATCCCTGATCAAAGTGCTGAGTTTTAGTACTAGAAAGCATCCTTCTCGGCCTTATTTAGTCAATGGCGGTTCTACGATGACCTCAAAAAGGATTTTCCACACTTCTCAGGAACTGGTCTGTAATGTTGCAGTTCTAAAACTTTTTTCTTAGAGATTTTTATATTAGCTGGATTTTTTGGAACCCATTCTTGATCTTTGTGATTTTGTTTATTCACAAATTTTCTCACAAATAAGTTCTGAGGCCTTCATAGAACAGCTGGCTTTAGACTGTAATGAAATTAAACAAAAAAACTGGATAATACTTAGGGGTGACAAGGTAAAGGGTGGCTCAATACAAACATACGCCATACTTGAAAATGTGTTTTTGCAACATGACAAAATGTGAAAAAGAGCAGCAAGTATAAAAGGTACAATATACTGACCTCACTTGCTCCACCTGGTTTTATATGGCATTTATTAGATATTTAAGTTATTTTCAGAAAAGGCATCTATTACTTTGTTTACTTTAGCAACATGACTGATTAGGTATCATCTACAGCTTCTAATATTAATCATACGATTTCATTCTATAGAAGAAATCATCAATCATTTTCAGGAGAAGATAAGTTACTTTAAAATGACTAACATGCATTTAAAGATTTTAAATATTTAAAGATGCCTGTCCAAGCTTCCCATATGTTCTAATCTACTACAATACAAGTACAACCAATGTAACTACAGCTATCCAACTCTAGAGGGCGCCATCAGGAATCTCTCGTTCTATTGCTCCCTACACATTTTTATATAAACCAGTTGTGAGACACTTGACTCATGTTTATCACTATGAATGAGGCAAAAATGCTTTTTTATACATCAGTCTTGTTAAACAACTAAATAAGTGAGGCTGCCAAGTACCATATCTACGAAAAGGATGCCTAACTTGCTGGTTAGGTTTTAGAGGGGGGGCACTATTTTATATAAAGCCCTTTTCATTTAACATAGGAAGAGGTGGAAGGAAGTGCTAAATTGCTAGCATTTAGTTATTTGTGGTGAAAAGTGGCTCGTTAAGAATAAATTGAGTTAAAAGATAAAAAAAAGATACTTAACCTACCTCATTAGAAGATCCTTGTTCAACACAACAGCGAGAAGAATTAGCATCATTTGAACTCGAGTCTTTTATACTTGGTTTCTCAAAGTCTTCTTTTTCGTGCTCCTGGGTGTGCGCTCCTCGGTCAGACACAAGGGTTTTATCACCAGAGGTACTAAGGGCTCGAGAGGCACTACCAGAGTCTATAGAAAAGAAGTGTTTAAATGCCATTAGCTATTAAAAACACTCTGGCCAGGATTGCTTAGAGAACAGGAAAACTATCCAACCTGTTTCTGCTGGGCTTGTGTTTTTAACTGCCCGGGCTTGCTGAAGACGACTGCTACATCGCAGGTTGGGTTTTGGCTTGATAAGCCTCCCTCTAGAAGCTTGAGGAGCTTTTCCTGAGTTCTTAGAAGAGTCGTTCAACTCTGATGGTGTTAGATCACTGCTTTCAAAGTAAAATAAAGCGCGATTAAAGGAAAATATCAAATAAAACCCATAGTTTTACAAAAGCACAAATGAATATATTTCTGAGGATGTTTATGTCTCACCCTCGGACAGGTGAGTCTTTCTCATGTGAGTCTTTCTCATGAGCTGAGGGACTAGCATTAGAAGCTGACGGGACATCTGTAATTGCTGTGGGAGCAGCACCAGTTTGGGTATTCAAGATGTTAACTGCTAACGGCACATCCAAGTTGCAATCCCCGGGTGAAAGACAATCAGGGTCTGCTGGGTCATTATTTGACGTTGTGTCCGTAGCAGAATCCAGCTTTTGCTCCAACCTACCAGGTGAGAGCGAGTGTTTCTGGTCTTCAAGAGGTCTACTGGGATCCTCTGACTGAAGCTTTCTAGCTGCAACTCTACATCTGGCCTCGACGTTAAGCTTGGGTTTGACTTTGGAAAACCGCTGCCTTCTCTGAGGCAACGTTTTTTCTGTGACAACTGAACTTGAGATGTGTTCAACATTTGGTGGAGCATTTTCCTCTTCTTTTACCTTTTCAGAGTTCGGGCTTTGATGTTTTGTTACAAGCTGCATGGCTGCTGAGATTCCTGTATTTGATTTATCATCCTTTTGATCGCTGGCATGTAAGTTCCCCACTAATGCAGCAGAAGATTTAGTCTGGTCTTGGACTGAAGCTCCAATAGTTGAAACGGTTCCCTCTGGAAACCTGGTTAATGCTGAATCAACTGTTGGTGCGACACTCGTACTCTTACTTGCAGCATCCTGAAGTGTCAGGCTTGCATGTTTGTCAGAAGACTTCTCCTTCTCTATGGTGGCCTGCTGTACACTGAGTTTGGGTTTCACTTCACATTTTTCATCGGCCTTGGAGCTTGCAAGTCTTGAAGTCTGTGATAAATTAGGTTTGGGTTTTTGTGTTCGACTCCTTTTGAACTGCTGAGCAGATGGCACTGGCACTTTCTCCTCCATCGGACTAACTTGTAACTCTAAGGCTGTAATGCCAGCTGCCGGGTGGTCGCTTCTCTGTAGATCTGCTCCTGAATTCAGGTTTGACCCTTGACCAAGCTGTTTTTCAGAAGACAGGCTACATGCCGGGTTTGGTTCTGCCTCCGACTGTTGAGGATTTGTGTTCTTCTCTGACCGGTTTTCTGATGGTTGAGGTTTAACCTTTGCCGCTCCTGATGTTTGAGGTATGTTAGGTCTGGGTTTGACTCTTGATGACCGATTCCTCCTCGGCAGGTCAGCAGTTGCAGTTTCACAATCGGGTTTGCAGACAGCCGGCTCTTCCTCAGGTCGGACAGACACAGCAGGTTGACAAAGTTGGTCTTGGACTGGGTCAAAATTTGTTGGACTAACATCTGATGTCACTGTATCATTACAACTAATCTCGCTTGTTTCATTGTGAGATATTGAATCACTATCTGTTAATTTGGAGACCAATTCTGAATCACTGGAGGTTTGCTTTTTACTTTGCTCAACTGGAGCTTTAATGAAGTTCTGGTTCTCTGTGGCCCTTAGAGTCGATGCTGCCTCCATGTCTACCTGGTCAACAGGTTCAGGAAGTGTCTTTTTCTCATTTGCAGACTGTTCCTCTGTTGATACGTGAATGGAGTCCGGAGCCAGTATTGGATTTAAACTTAAAGAACAGCCGGAGGCGGCAATCTGATGCTCCGGGGTGGCAGAGCCTGCTGTTTGCAGGGGAACCTCCACTGTTGACTTTGTAGGTGATTCTGAAGTAGGACCAGGACTTTTCATTGCTGCGTCTCCAGTCGATTGAGGCTTTGTCTTCATAGCTCTTGAAGTCTGTGTTAGATTTGGTTTGGGTTTAACCTTTTGAAAACGGCTCCTTCTGAGCTCCCTCGACGTTGAAGCTTCAGCTGGTCTGTCTTCAACAGGTTTGATACGACTAGCAGGACTACAACTTTCTTCTGGGGCTGTACTCAATTCTGCTTCTGATCCTCGTTCCACTTGTGGTTCTGGAGTGGACTGGGCCTCAGGCGTATTCTGATGTTCTGCTTGATGGGCCACTCCAAAGTCTACTTCCATTACCTCCCTTGCAGGGAGCTCCTCTGTTAATTTAACACTGGTAGATGGGGTTTCCACATCCTTTATGGTTTGCTTTTGGGATTCTGTGTGTAAAGTAGTAACCGAGTCTTTCTTTACAGTCTCTTTACTGATCTGAGATTTATTCAATGCAGCTCTTGACATATGTGGAAGGTTGGGTTTGACTTTTGACAATCTGCTCCTTCTAGGTGCAACGGTATCCGTATTCTTTTGATTGACAGATAGACTTTTTTCAGGCGGGGGATGTTTGCTGTTACTGTCTTGGGACGGGTCTGAAAGCGAGCCTTGGTTTTGTACAACCTGCTCCCCCTCCGATTCAGATTTCAAAGAGTTGCGTAACTCAGTCTCACCAGCTCCATGAGGCACAGTGCTTACATCTTTGTAATCTGTTGGGTTTGCATCTCTGGAAACCTCGTTCCTACTAGATTCACTCTGGGATAAAGAGAAGCCGCAACCCTGCGGAATCAAGGAATTCACAGATTTCTCTTCTGTGGGTTGAACTTCTGGATCGCCATCTCCTGACAATGCCCCATCAGAGCCTGTTGTGTGTGGCCTGCTTTTCTCAACAGCTGACGGCGTCTCAACAGGAGTAACCACGTGGCTCTCTTCAGCCTTCTGTTCTTTGGACGCCGTCGTTTCGGCTGCTGTTGGTGCCGTCCTTGAAGCTCGCACAATGTTCGGTTTAGCCTTCACTTTAGGACGCCGCGTCGCCTTGGTCGATGGGGAACTGCTACTTGAGCTCTGTGGCTTAGACTTTAAGTGAGAATCAGATTCTTCATCATGTACAGTCCTCGGCTCGTCACGCATTTGCTCGCCGGTTTTTACATCGGACGTGTTACCACTGCTCATTTCACTCTTTTGTGGGTCCATGCCGGCAACAGTCTCTGAAACTCCTCTCTCTTTCTGAGGACAAGCAGCAGACAGAGGAGACGGGGGACTTTGCTGCTGTGCAGTAGGCACAATGTTTTCATTATGGTGGTCTGAGGTCTCGCCAATCGCTGACGTTTCTGAAATTAAACATTTTACACAGTAAATCACCTCAAATATAGAAACACCCAGACCTAGATAGGGGGATTTGGTGGTTTACCTACCTGATGTGGAACCTTGCGTGGGGGCTTCTCCCTGTGTTGACTGACTAACGTGACCGGCGTTGCAAATGGTCAAGAGGGTTTGAGCTGCCTCATTATAGCTTTCATCCTGAGAAGCTGAATCAAAAACAGTAAAAATGTGTCTAAAAACAGGCCGAAATTTTTTTCACCAAAGTTTTCAAAACATTTACTTACAACATACCTTCTAATTGGTCTGAAGTAAAAAAGTCTATAACATCCTGCAATAGGAAAAAATAGAATTTAAATTGGATTAAAAGAGCCTTGCAACAGACACACAAAACATGTGCTACGCTGCCCCAGTTACACTTCTGTCATTTATGACCACAAAGCTTTACAAACATGTTCAAACCCCGTGAACCCTTTGAAAACTTGCCACTTTACACCCACAAAGCTTAATCCAATTATATTGGGATTATTTGTGACAAACCACAACAAAGTAGTGCCTAATTGTGAGGTGGAAGAAAGGTGATACACGTTTTTCAACATTTCCTAAAAAGAAAAATTCAGCCACCCCCCAGAGTAAACATTTTCTACAGCTCACCTATGTAATAGCAGTGTTTTGATGTATGTCCCTACCAGCTCTGTATATCTTCCGACTAAAATCTTTTGTCATTTTCTGCCGCACAAGTGGCCTTTTTAATGAAAGTCGCCTGACATGAAGGGAGCTGGGGGTGGCGGGGCAAGTGCTATACAATTTTACTTATATAACACATGTATGTACAAAGACAATGCAATGTGCTTTACATGATTAAAATGTAGGAAAAAACAACATAATAAAAGCAAGTCGGAATAAAATGTAGAAACAAAATAGAACATGGGAAAATGGAAACTAAAAGCAAACATTAAAAACAGTTGGACTACAGTTGGACAGTTGTACTTATGATGTTTCAGTAAAACAGTTTAACTAGAACAGTTGAAGGCAATCAAAGGCAATCGAAGGGGGGGGGGGGGGGGGGGGGCAAAAGTCCACGGGCCGTAGTTGGACCCATGACCTCCGTTTATGGGTTGCGAGCACTATTCCTGCGCTACCGGTGCGCCCCAGACCAACGTTTTGCCCTATGTGTCTTTCTAAAATAGCTCAAGCTCAGTCAGACTGAATGGACAGCAGCAGTTTCCAGGACCTTGAACTGAGTCACAATTAAATTTTAAGTCTGAACTTTGACTAGACCATTTCTAAAAAAAAACGTCTAAACCATTCCATTTTCTCTAGCAGCATCTTTAGTGCAGTTGTCCTACTGGAACATTGAACTCAATCCCACTCAGGTTTGAGTGGCCAGTGCTCCTTGGTGTTCATGATGCTGTTCATATATTAATAATGTTCTCTTACAAATCTCTGTGACCTTGATAGTACGGCTGGATTCATACTGAGATTAGATTACACACAGGTAGACTCTTTACTAATTACGTCATTTCTGAAAGCAATCGGTTGTACTGGATTTAAGTTAAGGGATATCACAGTAAAGGAAGGTCCAATACAAAGGCATGCCACAATTTTCAGTATTTTGATAAAAAAGAAAGAAAAAAAAAAAGTTATGTATAATTTTTCATTCCACCTCACAGTCATGCACCTTTTGTTCAGCTTTAATGGGTATAAATACTTCTGCAAGGCATTGTAAAAAATACAACATTTATACTTTGCTAAATATGCGTGGTCTTTTATTTTCTTGACAATAGTTCGTCTCATGTTGAAACTATCTGTTTTGATGCTATGAACCAAATTTGGGATCAGCCAGGCTTAAAGATATTTGGATAAATTCATCTCTAGCATCAATTTGTTCCTGGGTAAAAAACTGACAGGTTAATGCCTGACTTATTATAATTAGGTCCTAGTTTTATTGTTCATTGCCTGCTATTATGGTTCAATTTAAATAGTTTCTATTAATGAGTTATAAACTGATAGATGATAGTAACAATGATAGTTATAAACTATAGAAAACCATATGTGGTAGGTGTTTAAACTAACGTTTTGCAGGTCAAAGGATTTCACAAATCCAGCAGAAATGAAACCACAAACCAAATAAGTGCATTTTATGTGTAAACAACTGGCAATCCATTGGATTTTTACAGTTCCAGTAGTTAGTTAGTAAAAGTTAAACTATATGTGTAACTGGGGATTAAGGTCAAATTTAAGACATACTACAAATTTCAGCACACGTCACTTACAACCAGCAGGTCCAACTGATGATCACATGCCTCAGCAGTGCCTGTCTCATGTTGTGCCTGATGACAAGATGAATCAGGGCACAGTGCATCTTGGGAGATGCCCAGCATTTCAGGCATGCTGTCCAAAATATCAAGCTACGCGTGGGGTGGGAGGAGTGGAGGGTTTGAAATAAGTCATTTAAAACATGCATAAAGGGGAAAAAATGTAACACAAACAACGTTTGGAGGAAGATGAAGAAAAAAAAACATGAATGATGTGTGTCTGTGCCATTTAAATGGGAAATGTTTTCTTCCTACCTCAACCATAGGGTCATCCACTTCTGAAATCACAGTATTTATTGTGTGCAAGCCATCAACCATAATCGAAGACATATCTTTACTGGAGCTGCAACCTGGATCTTGCCTCTCGTCATCCTCTTCGTCGCTGAAGTCTGAATTGGAGGACCTGAGAGTTACCAGTTTGGGTTTTTTGGCCTTTTGGTCAGGTTGTGGCTTCAGTGACTTGCCTCTTTTAGGTGCGCACTTGGGTTTGGGTTTTGAGGCAGAATGGGAGGCTGAAGTAGTTTCAGCTACAGAGGAGTGGGACTCTTCTTTGCAAGCATAAGCAAAGGCTGGAGTGGGTTTGGGGACTCTTCCATATCTATAAATCAAATTGGCAAAAGTGAGTTCTACAGAAAATACTTTGGGGATCAGAGATTGTTTCAGAATTGTTTGTTGGTGTTATTTTCGTTCGGCAAAAGATGGAACATTTTACCTGGTGGGTCCCTGATGTTTTACTGCTGCCTCTTCCTCAGAAGAACTGTCATCACCAGGAGAGTTTCCGCTGCTAGTTTTGCATGTGTCTAAATTATCTTTATCCACCTAAGACAAAAGCAAATCTTAGAATAAGAAAAAAAAAAAAAAATCCAAAACCTAAGCTTATATGGAGACAATTTAGATGGCTCTAAATAAAAATCAATCACCTGTTCTTTGTGGGCTTCATCACTTGTGTTCTTATCTCCTTCAGCAGATTCAGTTTTTTCAGCTTTCCCCTTTTTCCCTCGCTTCAGGCCCAAAGGCAGCAGTGGTTGCGATGCTCTGGCTCGTGGGAGCTTAGCTGGCGTGACACCCGTAACCTTGACTGTGTCAACATTTGGAATGTTTTCACACCTAAATTTGAGGGCAAAACAAGAAATTTTTATTTTGAGTAAGACAGTAAAAAGTGCTACATTTAAACTCATCGTAAAATATTACATTTCTGAATTGGTGTGGCTCTCAGGAAGTGTTGCCTCTGAGTCTTCGGGTACTTCACCTGAAAATACAAAAGGAGAAACCAAACTAAGCAGCGAACAAAACGTCATGAAGCGAAAGAGAACAATCAAAATGACTAAAGAAAAACAGTTATTTATGAGTAAGAGTTTAACAGAGCAGGCAAAAGAACAGGTAGCAAATTAACTAGAAATTAACCACGAAATCCACTGGTGATTGGAACGGACTGATATTACTCCTGATTGATCCTGATCATTGATTAATCTGTGGGAAACTGCAGCTCCAAGCCTTTTCCAGGTCAGTGAACGCACCAAACCAGCTTCCCAACAGAACCCACAGTACTCGATGTGGAAGTTGTTACCAAGCGATCAAGACATAACCACCTAAATTATTACTAAAGGGTTTAGATGCATTTAAGGAAGCAAAAAAAGGCTTTAAGAAGATTCTAGGAAGGGCACTATGTTCCTTATGGAGGCATGTTAGTTGTTTATGCAGTCTGACCCAATGGATAGACGAACATCAGCAGATAACCTGAACTACAGAAAACGTGCTTAGTTGTAATGATCCGTTTTGTTCTTTTTACAGTAAAAGTATGAGAACGCTGTTTAAAGATGATAATCAGGCTAATATATTATGTTAAAAACTGCATACAATGTTGCCTGTTTTATAACGCTGTTTTTGTTTTGGAATGATAGGCAAATCCTTCTTAAAATTAAACTTGACATCAGCGGCTTAATCTCTGACTGGTCCATCTCTAATATGAACTTGCCATAAAACCTTTTTAAACAGAATAAACCTTGAAAAAAAAAAAAAAAAACTTCAGAATAATAATTTTTAAGACCTGTTTTGTTTTTCTTCTCATCTGGTTCCTCAGTCAGGGCCTCTACTTTTTTCTTTCTTTTGCGTTTTTTCTTCAGCTCAGAAGGAGTTTCCCCCTCATTGAACTGGTCCTCGTTCTCTTTCTCCTGCCCTTCCTCCAAGTCGGGAACTTCGTCCTCTTCCTCCACATCACTCAGATTCTTTGCTGATTTTTTGGCTGTGAAGGTAATAAAAACAAAGATTTAGAAATGAGACAAACGACCGTATTTTTCAGACCATAGGGCGCACTAAATATTCTTCTTGAGTATGTAATATCACTCCGCCCTTTCACGTCCACAGCTCTCTATCCGTCTCTGTCAGGAGGACAGATAGTTGGACTACACTGCCCTGTTTCTAACATAAGGCCAAAATAAATTTAACTTTTATATTAAATTAACTTACTAGGTTTATTGTTGCTAGCAGGTGCTCTGGGCGCGGGTTGCCTAAAAGCCCCCCCCTTATTCGGCCGTACTGCACACATACTGTGGGCGGTCGTTTTATCCTTCATAGTTGAGTGTACTGTTGCCTAAATTTTTTGTGGCAAATTCCTACAATTCCCACACTTTCTGCCAGCGGGAAGAAGCGGCGGAAAGGATGGAAAATGTGTAATTATCTAGCTGAGCACCCAGAGCCGTTTCTTTTCCCGCAGGCTCCCACCTGTCAGTGAGAGCAGAGAGGGTCTGTCACTACCCGATCCGTACTGGTAGCACGATCCGTTCCATCAGCTCATTTACGCACGCGCGAACAGAGTAACTTCCGGTAGGCAATATTTCGTTTTTCTTACTTTTTTATTCTTTTGTCTTTTTTTTTGTCTTGTCTTTTTTTCGGGCCGGGGGTTTCTTTTTGTAAATCTTTGTATTTGTGTAAATATTGCATATTCTAAAAATGAAACAACAGAAATACATAAAAATGCAATGTTTTCTGGGGTTTTTTTAATAGAAAAAATATGGTTAGGGAAATAAAAATATGTACACCATTTCTTAAAGTACATAAAAAAAACAGCTATAAACACATATAGGAGTATAGAAACATATTTGATTTCGAATATTTATCAGTTTTTTTTATCATTTACTTGATTTGCATATGTATTCGTGTGTTTTGTACTTAATAAATGTATTTTAATAATGTATGCTTTGGCTTTGTTATGTGTTCTTTGTTCTGTTCCCTGTTCGGTTTTTGTAAAGAAATAAACAATGCGGCTACTATAATGACGAGGTCTTCTCTTGTTTATGATTTGTACACCAGAGGGCGCTACAATCTCAATCGATAATTTTAACTTTCTAATAAAACAAATTTTTAGTACAAGATTATTTATAAAACAAAATTCACCTTATAATTAGAGGATGAAAACATTTTTTTCCAGTCCTGTTTGAACAAATAATAAAACTAATAGAGTGCATACAGACAATACAGATAAACGTTATGTAATAATATATTCCCGGACTTCTGAGCATATCCGATGACGACGTCAAGCAATACAATGGAGAGAATGTAAAATGCATCAATTTCTTCCAGAAAAGTCTATAATATTTTCTATACGATATAGTTTAGCATTCTTTAATGATTTAAGTATAGAAATAAGTATTTTCAGTACCGTAATTACATTATTTTTTGGTGACCCGGAAGTTATTCTGTTTGCGCGTGCGCAAATGAGCTGACGGAACGGATCGTGCTACCGGTATGGATCGGGTAGCGACAGGGACTGTGATGCTGTGTGTCCTTGCGACTGCCTGATTGTAGCAGCTCAGTGTGTCAAGCTTGGTGTCACATATAAAATGGTTTGATGTAAAGACCTCTTACCGCCATGAAGTTTATAGCGCGACGTGGACCTCCACGGGTGAACAATGTGGAGGTCTTTCCATGAATGAATGCACTAATTCAGACATTACAATCAGGCAGTCTTGTAGACAGCTCAGGGGTCTGATCAGGTAGTGACACAGTGTACCGTAATGCTCTGAATATTCATTGAGCGGAGCGGCTTCGTTGCTAATCAAAATCGTACTTATACATTTTAACATATTTTTGAGTGCATTGTACCACGCAGAATTGGTCAGTAAGCATAACGGTAATCACATATTGGGCACAGCATCAATTTTTGAGAAGATTTAAGGATTTTAAGTGCGCCTTATAGTCTGAAAATGTTGTAATAAACCTCTGCTGTACCAAAAAGAATGGGGATTATATTATATTACCCTTGGCCTTTGCTTTGGGCTTCTTCTTGGCATTCTTCTCAGCGAGAGACTTGAGTTTCTTCTTGTCTTTCTGAAACTCCAAAATTTTCTCCAGCAGCTTAGAAAAGTACTCTATGTCCAGTTTACGCCTCTCTCCTGAGAAACAATGAAATCACCACAGAATCAAACCACACTCCATCCATCATGAATTATCTAAAGTCATCCCTGACAACCTGAACACTTACTGAATGCTTTGTCAATCCTCCAAGAATTTTCTCGCTCTTCTTTTTTGAACTTGTTCTGAGAAGAAAAACACATTTTTTGTACGTTTAGATCACCTGCGACGTCCTTCTCCATTACACCTTGCAAACACACATTATATTTAATAACCCTACCTTTATTTCTGATCGACCTCTGTGAGGAAACAGTTGACAAATCATTGAAAAGTCTGTCCCCACCATGCTAACCGCCAGGAAGAACATGTCTGTCTCTGAGGAAAACCAAATCCGGAAAAAAAAAAAAGGTCAAACGTACATCAAAATGCATTACAGCTGTGCAATAAATGTAGATAATTGTCTGCATCAGTTAAACCTTCAATCGTCCAAGGTTTGACGTAAGTTGACCTCCTGAAGCTTGAGTAAGTTGTAGTGGAGCCTCTTTCAAAGATGGGGTCCCTGTCGGATGCTGGGTTCGGCCCTTTGGCTCGCTGGACTTCCACCGTCAAGCTGAGAGGAGGTGTGACAAATCCCAATCAAGGAAGCAAAAAGTGAAGCGATAAAGAGGAAACAGCATGCAGCACAGAACTCAGCTTACCTTTCCTCGTCAATGATCAGCGAGCCATCTTCTGCTACTTTGACCTGAGGAACCATCAGAGATTCCTCCTGATCTTCCTCAGCATCAGCAGCCTCTTCTCCCTCTTCCTCCTCCTCATCCCCTTCTTCTCTGGAATGCACTTTGACAGGGGGAACCTCAGGGACCGGTTCTCGCTCTTTTGGTCTTCGGGAAATGGAAGACATAACAGAGAGAAGTTTGTCGGTAAACAACATTATTTATCGAACATGGTGCAGCCCACTGCTAAGACCTTGCAAGACTGCAGATGTGGATTTTAGCTAGACATTTCCCCCACTTCCCAATTGAATATCATTTAGCAGGAAGTGAAAACAAAAGTTTTAAAAACTGTGTTCAAGGCACTTTAGGGTGAAGATTTTCAACACAGCCGCCATGTCCACAAGCCATATGTTCCTGGTCTCAAAGCCATAGGGACTGAAATGAAGGTTCTCTCTTTGGATGTACATCACCCAGCCTGCATGTAACGCTCCTCTGCGATAGATCACAAATTAAAAATCATGCAGTGTTTTTTCCTTAAGCCTAACAAAATTTACAACCATTTCTCAAGAAAAAAAAAAAAACGGAAGATAGTAACACCTGTTAATGTGAAATTTCTAAAGGATTAAAAAAATCTATTTGAAATGATTACGTAAACGCCTATCTCTCCTTGTGTTTGAATTAATCATTCACACGCTAATGCACTAAATAAGGTTTACAGCTTTTTCCTCTACCTACACTGAGCCAAAGTGTTTTTATTACTCTACATACCTTGTAAAAACGCTGCATTTATAACCTTTGTTCTCATGTTTTAACAGTAGACTTGTTCCAAAGTAACTTATAAATTACAAAATAAAGAGGTGAGATTTAGTTAGTGAATCAGAGATTTTCAGATTCCTGAAAGTAAAAGGAAATGCTTTATTTTGAAGAGCTAATGTGTTTTTATTGATGCTAGCTTTAGATAAAAAAAAATTAATATTAAAGGGTAAACTATGTTTATTCTGTTAAGTAGTTTGTTACAATTGATATAAATTAGTGTTTGTAACCCCAAACAATCCAACAGCACTGGTCTGAAATCGTTCAGGCACAGTTGACCTGAACAGGCAGGTGTAAACCATTAGAAGCAGTGATGAGCAGATGGAGCCTCTTGAGCTTCCTCTCCAAGACAAAAGAGTCAAAGCATCAAGGCCTCAGTCTGAAAAGACAACAGTGACACCTGGTGGCCAACTAAAGCCATTGGCAAAGTTTTGATTTTAAAAGAACCTGCTTTAAAGCTATAGATGGTAATCCTGTTCAGAAATACTTTTGTTATACTGGGTAAAATTGTCCTTCTATCATGAAAGTAGTCAATATATTATGTATTCACAAAAAGGAAGCTAAAAAAAAAAAACATTCTCTGTGGGAGCTGCATGCCTGTAAAAACTCTAACCAACCTTTGCTGTTCGGTCCTGTTCTCACCCATAGACATTATTTACTCACCCCTCTCTGTCACTCAAGTTCCAGGGGAATCACCTTATCTATTGGTTGCCCCACATGCCAATCATTCTGACGCGCTCACGTAACGCCAGTGTGCATGCTCGTTCCTTCATAGTTTCCGCTTGCTGTACATGCACATTTCTAGTGTTTATGTATCCGGTTATGTCAGCTGCTAGGTTAGCTGTTAGCTGTCTTTGTAGCTCCGCTGCTCTCACTGTAGACTTTGAATGTGGCTGAGAGTCGCATGAAGCGAACAGCGTTCATGTTTATGAGAAGAGGAGGAAGGTCTCAGCAGAAAGAAATGAGACCAGAGTGGATTTGGGACAGTTTTCACAATATCCCCCTAAAGGCGGTTTTGCGTTATTCAAAAAGCGACTTTGGGAAACTTCGGGAAAAATTGCTGACTCTAGCTTTCAATCTGTAATTAAATCCTCATATTAAAATGAATTACTGGCTTGCTGTGAGAAAATACTTAGATGCTGTACCAAAAGAACAAATGAGTCAGACATTTGTGTAAAAAACACTATTATGCACACACACATCTGTTTTAAATAATAGAGAACTGAGGACCTTTAACTACTGAGAATCTTCCCATTACTTCTAATAAATTCCATTCATTTTCGACCCTTTCTATGACCTACCCCTAACCTAAACCTGATCCACACCTTAGTCCTAAACCTAACCACTAGCCCCCATAAAAGTCAGACCCGAAAAAAAGGTCCCAACTTTTGTGGTAAAATATAAAAAATATGTTCTCACTCAGCAACGAGTACAAGAACACACACATCCAACAATTCCATTTTAAACCAATGAAGCACTTCAAACCACTTCCAAGCAAAAAAAAATGAAAACACACAAAGACTCCAGTCTAAGCACAGCTCATATCTTTAGCTTTGGTGACAAGTCTAGACCTCTGCGACTACCAAACCCACTGATGACAATAACATAAGCTAGTCCAATATTTCTGACTTCAACAGTGATCATATTTGTTTAAAAAAGTACTGATTTATGTGATCATCTTTAGTATTTTAGCAGAATGCTCTACACACAAATAAAAAGGCCTTTCGCCCTTGTAATGAGATAGGCATACTCTTCTCTTCTTGGCAAAGGAGGGATCACCGTCTCATCCTCTGCTTCAGGGTCTTCTAAACTGGACCTGAAAAGATTACCAAATTAGTTTTAACCATGCAGCATCTTCCGTAATCATAAAACAGAACCTAGCACGGAGACGCTAAAACATCGATAACCTGGGCCAAACTTCCAGGAACTTACATCATTGGATTGGTTGTTGGGAGATAATAGATGAGGTCTCTCATGGTCATTTTTGCTGGATCTAAAGTGAACTCCTTTTGACGCAATTTAGCTCTCTTGAGTTTCTGTAAGATAAAGTGATACTGTCTTTTTTTTCATATCCAATTAAAAGAAGGTGTTGGTAGCAATACAAAGGTTAATAAAGTTACAAGCGTTAATACTGTGAGCTCACCTGTTCTTTTGTCCGCTCCTGTTTCAGCAGCTCTCTCAGCTTCTGGCTCTTTATCATTCTATGTACATCTGAAGGGTCATTCAGGAGTCTGCTGAGGGACAGCGCTGATCGGGTTATTGAAACTGCACTTTTGGATGCGATGAGAGTCTTGGCCTTCTCGGATATTTCCGTAGCTTCTTTATCTGGTAGCGAAGGCGGTATTCTATCGTGCGCCCTTGAATAAACTTCCTTCTCCTCACTCGTTGAAATGTTTTCCACTTGTTTGCTGCTGTCTATTGGCGGATGGGTTTGTTTTGGCAACTCCTCAGACGGAGGAGCGGTTGAAGGTCCGGGTTTCTCAGAGGAGATAGGAGAGACCTTTGGTTGTATTTTGTGCTGCTTTGAATCTTCAGAGAGTCTCCTTCGACTCGGGGACTGGAGTCCTCGGGGGCCCGGTGTTTTCGCTGTGTGACTAGATGTGGATGGCTTTTCTAGGTCAGGCTCAGAACAGCCGTGATCTACAGGAGCCGCAGAGACTGCTTTGACGGGGGATTTGGGGGTCCTGGAGAGGGTGGGAGGGCGACCAGGGGCCACTCTGGGCTTGATGGAGAACCGCTTCCTTCTCTGCACTGATGCTGAGGTGCTGGTACCTTCCCCATTCTGGTCTTTGCCATCTCTAAAACAGGTATTTTAAGACTTAAGTTTTGTTGCACAACACAAACATTACAGCCAATTTAAATCACTTGAGTCTACTCTCCCACTCACCCTGCACCAGGAGCATTTTCTGATAGGGTCCCATCCGACTTGTTTGCTTGAGGGGCATCATTGCTCTCGTTTGGTTCTTTTTGCGTCTTACTTGCGTCCTGGTTTGCTGCTGGGGGCTCCTGAGACGTCGCTGCTGCCGTTCTCCCCACTGTGCCGACATTGGGGCGAACGCTGAATCTTGACCGACGAAACATTTCAACCTGAAAAATCAAACATAAGGAAGTTTAAGTATTCCAAAAACAAATCCAGTTGAAACTGCAAGACCAAGCATAAGTCATTGTTTAACTCCTAAATCAACACATTTTAGGCAAACAGGTACAGAGCAATTTGCACAGATTACACGTTTAAAACTTTAACTTGATCGCACTCAAATGCAAAAAGTTAATACGCATCATATTTACATCCTACCGCAAAGAGATGTCCTCAGGTAGGATATTCCAAGTCCAGAGTTACATGTTCATCAGTTCTTGCAACCTGGTCACCAAATAAAAGCAGTAAAATGTCAGGTTTACTTTAGTAAATTGCTCTAAATCCTCACATAATGCCAGCTAAAGTGGTGCATGCAGCAATAATTTGGTTTATTTCAAGATTGTCTTTGCCTTTTAAAAGCCTTCGTCCTCAACAATGACCAAACATCCACAGGATGGCAACCTTTACTTTTCTTAATAAATAAGCTTTAATGCCTCTATGATCGTCAATTTCACAACTCCATCATCTAGTAATATAATAAGGGGGATTCATAAGTAGCCTCGTGAGACCATCCTGATCTCGCGAGGTTTCAAGGTTTCACTCGCAGATCAGTCTGGCTACTCTCCGTTAAAGAAAATGTGGAGCCGTTCACCAAACGAACGTCCAATCAGCGTTGGCTTTGAGGCGGGTTGAGGTGTGACGCAACGGGAAGCGCGACAGTTCAGTCTAAAGAACATGGCGGCTTCAGCCGATGAAACTAGCGTTAGCGTGGCTATCGAGCAAGTTTTATCGGAATTACAGAGTATTTCTCTGCTGAGCTAACGAGCCTTTACCTGCAGCAGCAAGAGTAGCTTGGCTTGTGGTTGTGTTTTCGTCGTCGCTCTGTTACGAGCGACGACGAATCTGATTGGTTCATTTGGCCCGTCTATCACCAACATAGACCAATCAGCTGACCAGTATTTTCGCCCCTTCCCAAAATTACTTCAACGGAAGGTTTCCAGATGGATATGCGGAGCAAATCTATCTGGCGGAGTCAGGTAAATTCATAAGTACATAGCCTGCCTTGATAAAGTATTCATAACCCTTTAACTTTTTCCACACTTCCTCACATTGCATCTAAAATCTTCAATGTACTGTATTGGAAATTTAGACCGACATGGTGTAGCGCATAATTGTGAAGTGGAAGGAACAGCATATACACTTTTCAAAATTTCCAGCAAAAAAAAAAAGTAAAATGCTTGCATTTGTAATCCGGCCCTTTTTACTCTGATCCCTCTAAATCCAAACCAAAGCAACCAGTTGAGTTTCGAAGCCCCCTATTAACTAAACAGAGGCACAGGGCATTTTAAGGGACGCGGCGAACACGTGGAAGAAGGTGCTCAGGTCAGACGAGAGCACCAGCGAGCCGGGGAAACTAAGACTGTGCATCATCCGCCTGAACGCGTCGCAGCTTTGGTGAAATGCGTCGGCGGCATCATCATGCTGCGGAGACGTGGTCCATGAGGTGATGGGGCTAAAAGCAGCACCTGGGAACGCCTGGAGACAGGGCTGGAGTTAGGGATGGGCTGAATGCCGATATACAATATTTATCTCAATGTAAATATCTCGATTAAAGTAATTATACAAAGGCATCCATGAGTCAAAGCTTTATCCTAAAATTTCTCTTAGGCACGTTTTTTTTTTTTTTAAACAAACCGCTGTAGTTGAACATGAGCAACGACTGAAAAAATAACTTACTGGCATAGATAAAAGTATAATTATGAAGCAGCATAGACCAACTCCATATAAACAATATAGTCTAATCTTAGATTTTTTTATTTTATTTGATATTCTAAAAATCTCAATATATAGCCCAGCTGTAGCTGGAGTTGTGCCATACAGCAGGGCAACGACCCTAAACATAAAGCCAGAGCCAAGGGAGAACCCCTGACTGATAGGGGCCAAAAAGAAAAGAAACACTTATATATTTATATGAACTTTTGCCATGATTTGGAGTTTTGGTCGTGGGGGCCAAAATTTCTGGTGGCACATTGACAGCTAATGCAGGCTGTACATTTTTTTTATATTTATCTTGACTATTTTCTTTCTGAACTGTCACATAAACCACCGACAACGCGTTTCATTTTGCGGATTTCGAGAGACAAAAACATGCCTTTTAATGAAGTCACAGCAGTTTAGTCTGATTGCCCCGCCTCGGCTATTTTAATCATTAGGTAAACGTGTAGTCCGGTGCAGGGAGAGCAGGGAAAACAAACACTGCAGAGTTGTTTTCCCCTGCAGAGCATTTCCTGCTGTGCAGGCTGCCCGATTCGCAGCGACATAAGCTAACAATTGCAACAAGGAACTTATTTGTCCTTCTTTCGCGCTGAACATTATGAATGTAAATACCACGCTTCCCTGTCAAGGCCAGCGACGTTCAGCAGCCGTGGAAGCGTTCAGGATTAATGTAAACATGACACTACTAAACAATTAAGCGGCCGCACCTTTGTGTTAAAACCACTTTGACGTAACACTCAGAACAAAGCGCACTTTTTTTAAAACGAGTAGAGGAACCCAAACCAGCAGGGCTCTGTCCCCATAACACGCAGCCAACCCGAGACTTAGCATGACGTTAAGAAACTCTCACGGCTCCGACAACTATGCTATCATCCTCCATGCCCCACTAACATGTCCGCAGAGACGTACCTGTTCCAACAAAATGCGACTTTGTTGAATAAACAAGCCGCAATGTATCATTAAAAAATATGAAATGGGTAGCGGATCCCGTGTGGTCAGTGATCCGCCATGTTTTGTTGATGACGCAATTCCCCCCTCAGCGAAAAAAGATTTGTGGGAAACGTAGTCTCGCGATAGAAAACTGCGGCTGAAGCAAGATCATCTGGCACGGTGGCAAGAAAATAAAAACGCTGGCCTTTTTTCCCCAAGACGTTTGAGCGTTTCTCTGGTGCTCTTTTAGGAGCTTTAAAACATTAGAGATAACATGTAAAAAGGAATAAGTAATAAAAAGATATCAGTGAAGAGGAGGGGAAAAAAGATAATTCTGACCTGAATAAACTGTCTTTTAATAACAATCTCTTTTTACAATTTTACTTTCTGTCATGTTTTAATATTGATTCATCCAACAATCTGAAGCTATTTTTATAAGTGTATATTTAATAGATATGGTGAATATAAAAAAAAGTCCTAATTTGGGGGGGATGGGGGTGGTGATCCTTCAGATACCTTATGATAAACCAACCGTTGTTATAGCTGCCATTTTTATGTACAATCCATCCATCCATTTTCCAAACCGCTTAATCCCTCATGGGGTCGCGGGGGTTGCTGGTGCCTATCAACATTCACTGGGCGGGAGGCAGGGTACACCCTGGACAGGTCGCCAGTCTGTCGCAGGGCAAATCACTGTGAAAATGTACTGTTGTACGAAAAGGAAATTTAACATTAAATTTAATTATTTAATGTTAAATTTAATGCAAATTGAAAAGAAACAGCAAATCATGTTTTTTGTTTTTGTTTTTTTGCCTTATAGACACTGGAATAAACTAAAACCAACTTATCATATGTGATATCAACTAGAGAGCTTGGAAAGTCAGTTTGCGACTGAAAATTAGTAGTCATGATTTTGAATCATAAAGGGATAGCTGTTTTAAGACTGCACCAATTTTCTACCTTGCATCGTTGGCCTCTTTGAAAATGGCATTTGCACTTTGTCAAACAAACAAAGAAGAGATGCCTAAAAGCTCTTAAACTGTATCGGGCCTCTGAAACCTGTATAAACAAGACAAGAGAGGTACATATTAGTGCTAGCCTTTAGGTTATTCTTTTATAGTTTGTGTAATTTGTACTCTCATCATGGCCTGTCAACAATAACTGGGTTCATTTATAATTGACCACAAGATGGCAGTAGTTCAATATAAACAGTGCATTGAAAAAGGGTCGATACAGTTTGAGCATTTCCATATTTTGCCATGGGCCAACAATAAAAATCAACGTATTTTGAAGGGATTTTCTTTCATAGATCAACACAAAGCAACTGATACATGGCTTGTGAAAGTATTTTTTACAAATAAAAATCTATAAAGTGAGGTGTCGGTGAAAAGGAGTTTTTAGTCTTGCTAAAGATTTTCAACTAGATTTTAATCTGAGCCTTTGGATGTCCTCCAGTATTTTGCTTTGTGTGTAGCTACTTTTATGTTCCTTTGTTTTCCTATTAACTCTAACCAGCTTTTTTGTGCCTACTGCAGTAAAATCATTGTGATGCTGCCTCCACTAATATTTACTTTGGAGTTTAATATCACCCATAATGTTTCTCAGATAGGTCAAAAAGTTCAGTTTTTGTTTTTATGCTAAAGTACACCTTCCTTATGTTTCCTGAGTAAATTATAGATCCACTCTTTTAGGTGACTTCTGAAGGCAGCTGGCTGGGCAGGATTTTAGTTAGTAGTATCGAATTAAAAGGGACTCAACACAAACCACATTATTCAGATATTTTTGTAAAATGCGTAATTTTCCTTCTCTTTCACAATTATGGACTACAGTGTGTTGGGTCTTCAACATAGAGGTGAGTTAATCTTTGTCGGTGCAAACAGAACATCGGCATATCATCAAATTGCTGTGATATTTAAACACTTGTGTAAATTACATAGCGCTGGTGCATATGTGCTCATATGTAGCATCTCAGAGTTGTAAACCCAGACATCCATCTCCTTAATAACGCTCTCCAGCTCATTCTTGAGCATTTCAAGGTCAGAAAGGATGTCTACTCCCTAAAGCAAACTTTGGGTTTGACACAGAGGTATCCTCCTACTGTTATGAATGAGATAGGAAACCCAAAAATTCAGCCAGATAAGGAGACCATTTCAACAGATATATCTTAAAGAATAAACTGTTGAGAGTCAGGAAACATTTGGAGGCACGAGGATGAATCATTGGAAATGGAGGACACAGTTTAGTGGTTGCAGAAGAGTCTAAGATTGGTAAAAAAAATAAAAAAAATAAAAACTATTAACTTTCCAGAGTATAGACAGGGTACATGGTTATGTTAAATTGTTCCTCTGTCCTCCAGGGAAGCCTGTAAGCAGCACCTGTATAGGTGGTGGGGTCACGACAGGCTGCAACTTGTTACTAAAGACAGTTGGCTTTAAACACTGAGACAGCGTCAGCTGGAATGGCTGAGGCTTGAACCATGTACCCTGATTCCAGGAAACAGGTGAGGGTCATGCACAGATAATCAGAGAATAGCAGACAAATCCCAACGCTAGGCAAGGCTTGTAGGTCGTGGAACCGAATCAGGGTTATGGATCAGAGATCAGAAACTTAGTAGAAATCAGATAGCGGCAAGGCAAGGCACCTTGTGTTATGATCACATCTCCATCTTTCATTGCTAACAGGCTAACTAAGGTTTTTATTTTTTTTTTTATTTTTTTATTAGTTTATTTGTCAGGGACAATGCAGCGCACATTATTACATTCATAATTGTAATAGGCAGAGCCATAACAAAATGTGTAAATGTGTTGCATGAAAGGTTTCTAGCCTATAGGCTAATTTGCAACCCCAGTCCCCAGTCAGGCCTTTATAAAATACATTTTCCTAAAACGTAGCTCACATTGCACAATCATATATAAAATACTGTATAAAAGACAACCATTAACATTTTACACAATCCTAACAACATTACACAAAACAACACCTCACATCCAACATAATCATAATGACTCAATGTCCACATCTTTGATTTTCTTTCAGCCAATGTTTCACCTTTCTATTAAAAGGTTAAAAGTGTAATTTCAATTCTAAATTAACATTCATGCCTGTGTAACATGTAATTAGAATAGCTTCCATTGTATATCTGTATTTTTACTTTGCATGCATTAATAAACAGTGAACTAATTGCAAAACATCCTGCAGCATGTTTGTTCTGAGATCTTTATTCTAGAAACAATATATGGTTAAGCCATGACATTTCTATTTCTGCAAGAGGCTTGTTTTTATTTTCTCTCAGGGGACATGAAAAGGTTAAAATTCTAATTAACTCTTATATAGTACTTTACATTCCAAATGGTATTCAGAGTGGTTCACATGTTGAGGATGCTTAGATAAGAAAAAAAAAAGCGATAAGATAAAACATACCAATACAAGTTTAATGGAAAAGAGATATACAATATATAACTTTCTTTGAATACATACAAACTAAAATGGCAAGCTATTGTTTAAAAGGACTCATGTGAGTAAGTGACAAATAAAATACCGAGCACCTTTAAACAATGACTATGTGTCAAATGCTCATTCAAACAGTTGTTGTTTTTTTAGCTGAAGTTTAAAAACTGCCCAATCAGTTATAATTCATAATTCTGTTGGTAAGGAATTTCAGAGCTTAGGAGTAAAAACAGCTAATGAACTCCCTCCACATTTTTTCTATCTTGTCCTGGAAACTTGCAAAGTTATTTGCTCAGACAAGCGCAAAGCAACCATTAATGGTCGTGAAAACAAAGAGCAGGAGCAAATAATCTATCCTGAAATACACTGGAAGCCCAAAGGAGAGCAGGGTTAATAGGATGCATATAAAAGCATGAGTGAGAAATCGGTAAGCTACGTTTTTGTACTAATTGAAGCTTGTGAAGGATGGGCAATACAGAGGTAAGGTGGGGAGCAGAGCAACCGTCCCATGGTAATAGGGTGAGGTTGCGACCAGTACTTGGACAGAACTGGTCCAAGTACTTAACCTTGTGGCATGCCAGAAGAGGGGCTGTTGTAGAGGTGAAGTCATTGATCATCACTGAAAAATATTGTTCAGATATAAGGTAAACCATTTAAGCACTAGGCAATGTACGCCAACTCAGTGTTCAAGGTAAAAAATGACAACTGTGTGATCTAGACTATCAAAGGCCGCCATAAGGCCAAACATCACAAGTACTACTGAATAAATAGTGTCTACTGTTATAGGAATGTTGTTGTGGACTTTTTATAGAACAGACTCGGTACCATGGCAGAGCCAAAAACTTGATGGAAATGTATCTGCAATTTCATGAAATTAAAGGGGCAGAGCCACGTTCTTTGACTTTTTTTTATTTATATGTCAGTAGCTCACTCTGGTTGCATACAAAGTTTTTATGAAAGATTATCCCGTCCTGCTGGCGTATTAGTTATCATTTTGCCATTTTACGCTTTGTTCTTGCTCAGTTTGCTAGTAAATAAAGCCTTTCGTGTTTATTTTTAATAACAGAGGAAGCAGGACACTGACCATGTGCTGCAGGGGATAAAACAAGGTAGCAGCTAATAGCTATTAGCACCTCCCAGTGAAACAATGCAGAATAATCCAAGATCCAGTGAAAACAAAATGCAAAAAAACATATGAATTCTAGAAGGAAAAGACTGGAATGTCGCTGGGAATGCAGTATGAACGCTGGTGTTCACTGAAGCGGATGCCAGTTGCTCAGATGTGAACCCAGAGTTGACTCACATGGGTAAACGTTCTGATATGAGGCTCTTAAAGTTGCTGTAAATTGGTGTATTCGATTAATAACGGTTGGTCTTCGATAACACTGAGCTGCCGCTTTACTGCGAGGCATTGCAGAGGGTCAGGCTGTGCCAGGAATTATTTCATTTTGTTTTACTATCTAGTCGAACCAGCATTTTGATACTTCTGTGACTGCTGGTGGATGGCGCCTTGTCTGTTTATAACTGGTCATTACGCCCAGTGCGGGGCTATTTTTATCCACAAAAAAAGACCATCAAAACATTATCAGGATGGAGACTTGGTGTATATAACTTTATTTTATATTGATTAAACCGGTTTTTGGTCTTTTTTATAAGCATATAACATAGCTACATACCTTTAAAGGTATGGCTGCAGCTGGGACAGAACTAATTTCCGCATGACCTTAGACAAGAAAGACAGATGTGCAATTGGACAGAAATTAGAAAAAAGTTGGTATAGCATAATTTGGGTGGTCTAACCACAGCACGTTTGAACCCATCCTGAAACAGCTGTTCATAAAAGAGACTAGACAGGGACCAATAGTGTTTGTTTTTATTTTTTGATAATAAGATCTTGACATGGCCTCTCAAAACGCGTTGATGTGTGCGCGCTGGTGGCGCAGCGGGTAGCGTAACCCATGTACGTCACCCTTAGTCCTCGACGCGGTTGACATGGGTTCAACTCTGACCTGTGGTCCTTTGCTGCATGTCTCTCCCCCTCTTCCACCCCCCTTCCTGTCAGCCTACTGTGTTAAAAAGCGAGCCACTAGAGCGGTGAAAAAAATCTGAAGAAAAAAAAGCCTTGATGTACCACTGAGATTAAGTAAGTGTCTTCTGAAATGTAGTCACCCTAGTTCATGCTAATCTTAAAGACAAAGCAACCGAACTTCTTTGCGCTCTTGAAACTGTTCCTCTTTTTTATTCAGCACGCTTCCTCGGTTTAACTGACTAGTGAGAAGAAACGCGCTATTTAAGCTTGTCTGGTGGTTACAAAAGTCACATGTTTGGTGGTGACTCACTTCTGCACATTATGCACAGTCAGGGTGATTATCATCTTATCATCTAAGTCTCTTAATAGCGTTTAAGAAAATGTAAGGTTAAGTCCGTGCTGTTGTTTTTCCTGTATAAAACCGGCCTCAAAACTTCTCACACTAAATAAAACCACTGCCACTGAAGGATTGCCCTTCTCTTTGTGTTTACACAAACCTGAACATACGTTCCTCTGTTGACATGCAAACATACGCAAATGCAGATCTATACTTTTGTGGTTGTATTTACCCAATATACCAACGGATGTAGCTAGTTCCTGTTTTTATGGACTTCCTATACCTTAAACTGTAATCTAAGATCTTGTTTTTTTATGCATACCTAAGTTTAGTAAATAATAATAAATTAAGAATGATGTGTTCATCACTTAAATTCTCTCTTGTACCCAAGTAAACAATGAAATAGTAATTAACAGTTGCAAAATTATGTTAATACCATTTTATTCTGGAAAGCTGTGAAATTCTTTCATGAGTTTGTGTACTGCGTTAATAATAGTGATGATTTTTCTTTTGGTTTGTAGATTTGAGCTGCTTTAGCTGCAGGTCCCAGACATTTCTACAAACTCTGTGATCGATTGTGTGTGAAGCGTTTGTGAGATCTTCAAAAATGATGCAACAAAAATGTAGCCGCTTCATTGTTTTCAAGAAATACCTTGACGCAGAAAGTGGAAGTGAAAGAAAGTAACCTCAGAATAATTTTTATTTTTTAAAAGAAGCTTTTTTTTTAGCAGAGGAAATTCTATATTATTCTGTGATGGGAGTAACTTTAAAATGAAAACAGGAAGAAATACGTCAAAATCACAGTGAAATTCTTTGGTCAAGATGAAGATTAAGTCAGAGTGCACATCTTAGTTTTAACTTTATATTCACCTGCCCCTTCACTTAGTACACATTTTCAATAGCTCACAGCCCCATCATTTGGCAGCAACTAATTACATTGAAGAATATAGATATGGTGAATACAACGTACTGACATTCAAACCAAGCATCAGAATGTGGAACAAAGGGAATTTCAGTGACTTTGAATGCAGCATAGCTGTTAGTGCCAGGTGGGCTGGTTCTAGTATATCAGAAGCTGCTGATCTACTGGTATTTCCAGAGAATAGCCAAACACAGGAAATGTCAAGAAAGCAGTGTGGATGAAAAGGCCTTGTTGATCTCCACAGGTCAGGGGAGAATAGGCAGCCGTTAAATACAAAGTGGGCGGAAAACAATGTGTTAACGCACAATGTGTTGAATTCTGAAACAGATGAGTCACAGCAGTGGATCACACAGGTGCAACAACAGGAAACAGAGGATATATTTTGCCCAGGTTCTCCAAAATTGGACAATAAAAAACTGAAAAAATATGTTGGACCTTGTTTGATCCTTGGTTGATGATACTCAATTTCAGATGATATTTGGATGTTGCCATCAGAATTCAGTGTCAACAACATGAATGCATGCTGGTATAGCTGTTGACCATCTCCAACCCTGTTGAGCACAGTGTTTCAATACTCTGATGTCCATTTTCAGTAATGCAATTCACCCTGTCAGAAAGCTCAAATTATCTCAAGCTTATTTCTTTAACATCACAATGAGTTCACTGAACTCCGCTGGACTTCCCAGTCACCGGATCTCAATCCAGTAAAGCCGCTTTGGGAATCAAAGCTCATGTATTACGGACAAAAACATTCTAAATCTGCAGCAGCCGTGTGACGCTACCATGCAAATATAGACTAAATTCCCTGAGGAATGTTTCCATCATATGGTTCAATCAATGCTGTGAAGAATTAAGACGTTTTTGAAGCTCCACTGCTTCTAACCTAGGACAAGCAAAGTATAGCTATTAGTGGCCAGTGGTTGTATATCCGAGCTGAGGCTTAATATCGCAGTGTTGCAGATAGACTTTCAAGAGGAAATAATTCATTTTAATTTAGACCATTGGATTATCTATTCTTAGATTAGTCAAAAGATTAAGTAATCCTTAAAACCATAACAAATTCCCTTTATTCAGGTGTCTTATCTCAGCATTTCATCCATATTGAGAAGCTGGTTGCCTGCATGTCACAGGGCAGTTTTGCTCCACAAAAGAGTAACTCAAGACAGTATCCTGATGTATGTCTGACTTCATCGACGCTGTGGTAATTGTGTGTGTGTGGGTGAGTGTGTTTGGGTGAGCACAAACTTGCCACTTGCAGGTGTAAAGTTGATGATAAGGGCAGGCGCCTTCGCAACACCCAGTGTCAAAAAGCACCACAGGACAGGAAGTTTAGGGCTCCGAAGACCACGACAGACAGGCAGTAAGCACCCCCACAGGATATACACATGATCTGTGGGTAGGACTGCAGAAAAGCTGAGGAACCGCACACCCATGCCAAAAAGGCACAGTGAGAGATGGATTGGCACATACCCATCATTGGTGGTAAGAGTCTCACTCCAACTGCCCCTACCCTGCCGTTATGACTTAGATTACAAGAAATAGCGCACACCATGGCCTGGGACTCCCAGAGATCCCCAGCGCAGCCAGAGGGGAGCCTCAGCAGGGTGACATTAACAGCCCAGGGTGGTTTAACTGGGACTAGAGAGAAGATAAAGTTCACCTTTAGAAGGACCATCCTTTTTGTTGCATATGACTTTTTATAGCCATGATAAATTAATTGACAAGCACTAATGAAATTAAAGCGCACAGTTCAGTTTTGATCATGGTATGTAGAGTAACACATTTTGCAACTGTACAGTTCCCATTACGCAATTTTTCTTCCCCGCCCTGATGAAGCTAATGCCTACGAGGTGCTAAACCAGGAAAGAACCTTATTGTGCAACGTTGAATATCGTCATATCTAAATAAGAAATTTGGCATCAAAACGTAACATTGTAAGACAATTGATTTAACCTTAAAAATATCGCACTATGTGACGTCCTAACAGAGAGAGGCGTACCGGTTTGCTGCAGAGTGTAATGTGCCTGGTAAGCGTAGGGGAAAATAATGTGAGATAGATGTTTTATTTCAGTTCAGTTTTTGTTCCTTTGACAGCTTTAAACTGCACGGAGTATCGTTGGTGTCTCAGTGATGGGGCACACTCGATGGAGAAACTTCCTCTTTTTTCAGGCTGTTGGTGAGATGGCTTTTTATTGTTTTTCTGTTTCAGCAGAAACGAGAACACCATTATTTACAGTTCCCTGTAGATTTGTGTTTTATGTCTTGTACAGATCAGAGGTTAAAACTACTGTTCAATATTTTCTATACTTACACTGCGTTAATACTTTCCAGCTGCCCATATTTGTGCCTCACTTTCTGCTGCTTCAGGTCAGTCACGTTCAGAAATCAAATATGCTTTCAATTGTCATTGTTTTGTGGTAACAGTTCACATATATTTTTTTCTAAACTGTTTGTTTAGTTTCTATTACGTTTGAAAGCGGACATGCTACTAAGTGCTATGGAAGAGTTCAAATCGACAACGGCAGCATTTTGGAAAGATTCTGCGATGACAGATGGGACTTCAACATTAGTCAAGTGCTCTGCAGGGAGTCCAACTGCGGGAATGCGCTGAAGCCCCAGGTGGAACCCAAGTCCAAGACACCTGATTTCAGCTGTAAGGGAGATGAAAGCTCCTTTGGTAACTGCAAGCGCACAGAAAATAAGACTCAGCAATGTGAAACAAAGGCATATGTTGTCTGTTCAGGTAAGACGCTCAGTTAACAGATATCACAGAACATGGTTTAAGTCTACATCTTCGGACTGTCTGGTTCACCAATGTTTGCGCTGTTGTCTTGCTGTTCTTAGCCGACCGCTGTTTCCTATTTTATGCTTCAAAGACATGTAATGCTGTCTTTTACATGTTCATTGATTTTCTCATTGTTCGTATTATACATTTATTAATATGGGTTTTCCATTTGTGGGGAGAAATGTACAGTTTCACTTAAAAATGTTCAACCCCCACTACAATTTAGGTTTATTGTTCAGGTGTTTAAAAACAGTATATCATTTTCATTAGTTAATTTCATTCATTTCAGAAAGTGAAACTCATATATTATATATGATTCTGGCTTACAGATAATAAAACCCGAAGTTCTGTGTTTCCAAACATTTCAGTATGGGAAATTCATGGTGTCATAACTTAATCATTCAAACTCAAAACACCTGCAAAAGTTTTCAGGGCCTAAACGGTCTGTCACTCTGGGTCAGTAGGCGACACAATCATTGGAAAGACTGCTGAGTGGACAGATGTCCAGAAGACACCCTTCATAAGGAGGGGAAAACACAAAAGCTCATTGCTAAATCAGCTGGTGGTTTACAGTGTTATATCCTAACATTTTTATTGGAGGTTGAGTAGAAGGAATAAGTGAGTTTTACGTGGCCGAAAAAAAAAACAAAAAAAAAAAAACTCAACTTTTGCTCGGTGGTCCAAAGTTTGTCATCTGCTGGTGTTGGTCCACCCTCTTTTCTGAAAGGCACACTCAACGCTTCTGCTGGCAAGCTTTGTGGAGACGTTGATTTAATTTTCCAGCAGAGCTTGGTACTGGCCCACCTTTCCAAAGGTACCAAAAACTAGTTCAATGACCATAGTGTCACTTGGCTTGATTGGCCAGCAAACTGGCCTTACCTGAATCCAATAGAGAACCTGTCAAGAGGAAGATAATAGACAACAGACCCAACAATCCAGATGAGCTGGAGACCACTATCAAAGCAACCTGAGCTTCCTGAACCGCTCAGCAGAACCACAATCTGATCACCTCCATACCACGCCACATTGATGCAGTAATTCATGCAAAAGGAGCCCAAGCCAGGTATTGAGTGCACAGGAATGAACAGACTTTTCAGAATCCTGACATTTCTCTTTATTTATTTTAAGGAAAATTCTAATTTTCTGAGACGCTGAACATTGGGTTTTTCGTTTTCTATAAGCCATAATCATCAAACTTACAAGGAAGTGGCGTGAAATATTTCAGTCTATGAGCAAAGAAGATATGAGTTGCACGTATTTATACAAGTCCCTGGTCACTAGGGTGCATGAAGGCCCCTAGGTTTTTCAGGATTTTCTCATCTTTTCAGATGTAGCCCCCTGTAGATTGCCTCTAATGGTTGTTATGAGGACTTGGTGACCTCCAGTTGCAACTATTTCCTGCACTTCCCTACCTTACCCTCCTGCGTACTGTGTATCTCGCCGAGAAAACATAGGGGCTTTCATGCCCCCTAGTGACCAGGGACTTATATAAATGTTATTTCTGTTATGTACCATAGAGTAAATGTACATAGATTAGGGTTTGGATTGTCCTTCTACAGTATTTCAGTTTGAAATTATGCTTCTGCAATAGAAGATTAATTTATTTTAAGGCTTTACATATTTTTATTAGAGGTGCAGATAAATGTGACTGGCACTGTTTTAAGATGCTTTATCAACAGCAGCCGCTCTGTTAAAATATGTTCACCTACAGTTTTATAGCCAAAATGCATTATCGGCCCAATCTGAGACAACCCTGTGCTAGCCTGTATCACAGAACAATACCCTGAATCCATCAATTTATCAAGCAGTAACGTACTTTTTGTCCAGGATGAATTGGGTAGTTCGGTATACAATAGGACTGTACGGTTAGAGTGATAACGCAAAAACTGAATTAGGTTTTTAGAAATAAATGAGATTTTTTTCTTTTTCCTGTTTTTCCTGTTGTGTTTTTGTTTGTTTTGTTGTTGTTGTTTTTAGGCACACTTTCACAGCCCCGTATCTCACTGGAGCTTCCTAATGGGACCGTGGTTGAATCAGGACAGGCAGAAATCCCCAGGGGTTCCAGCTTTGTCTTCAGTTGCTCAGTTGCTAGTTCAACGCTGAACTCAGTTCACTTCCATCTGAGACACAATGGCACAACTACCGAAACATCCCCGCCAACAAACAGCATCTCAGTGCCGTTTGGCTTCCCTGTTGCTGATTATAAACATGATGGCAACTATAGCTGTATGTATACGGTGCAACTGCATAGAAACTACATGCTTAGTGAGACAGGATGGATTCAAGTCATCATTACTGGTAAGACAGCAAGACACGATGAGTCATATCACGATTCAATGCGGAACTTGAAGGCAGTATTTTAATCACTAATGCAAGATTACTGTTCAACGTGTTCATTGGTTATTTTTGCTGTTGCTAAGTCAACACTAATATATTTCAGCATCAAGACAAAAGGAAGACCGAACAAATACATTTTATTTCCTTGGGTCAACGCTCTTGTGAAGCATGTCTTTGGATGCATCAACATAGTGCCTGTGGCAGGATAAACAGTGTGATAGCAGCTTATCACAGCCATATGACCTTTTCGAGCAAGAGAGTTGAGATGTGATTTATTTACTATACATAACGGTTAGATTGTCAAAACTGTGTTATTGTCAACTGAAGAAATCTCTAAAATAGAAGAATAGATTTCACCCATTGTTTCATAGGGATAATGCTTAGAGGATGTGTTAAGAGGCTTGTGTAACATCACTGTTCATCACGCATGTTTGAGAAAACTGATTCTTGTCTGTTGTTCAACTTTAAGAACCATGGTGGATGGTGCTGCTGTACGTATTGCCCGCTGGGATCCTGGGTCTCCTTGTGGTTTTGCTGGTCGTCTGCCTCACCTGCAGGAGAAGACGACGAGTCGTGAAGCTGAGGACTGCGGTCCTGAATCAAAGTGAGCGCTCATATCCAAGTCTCACACACATATTTGATGTCTCACAGCAAAAAAAAAAAGGAAGAAAAAGTGTGGTATTTTAGGCTATTATTCTCATAACAAGCATGGTTCCCTTTTACACTTCTGTTGCAGTGTCTGATAGAAACAGCTACATAGATGAGGACGATGAAGAGGACGAGATGGACTATGTAAATGTTGATCCAGCAAACACCAAAAGCCAGAGAGTCAACGAAGCAGGGGAAGAGGTAAATGGTTCAGATGACGTGCCAAACAAGGGCTCTGGTGCCACAGTGCGCAACATAAGAAAACAAAAGGATGAAGAGGACAGCTCTGATGATGACTATTTAGAGCCTAACATGGTCTCTGGACTTTTACAGAGCAATGCAAAGGAACAGAGGGATGAAGACAGCTATGATGATGAACACGACTATGAAGAACCTAACGACGGTCCTGGTGCTGCAGTGAGCAGCACTAAAGAACAGAGGGATGAAGAGGACACGGATGATGAGCACGACTATGTACAGCCTAATGAGGGTTTTGTTGCAGGGAGCAACAGAGAAGAAGAGACATATGATGAGAGCAGCACCGATGATGAGCAAGACTATGTCAACATGGTAGAACAAATAGTGGACATTTATGGAGAAAACTATATTTATCAAAACCTTTAGACATGAGCCCGAAGAAATTCCACCACGTACCTCAATCACACTTTGTCCTAAAATACATTTAGTTGCTACAGTCAAGTACTGTCACTCTCGTGTTTATTAGTGTCGATCACTACAGACACCTCTGCCTTTTTGGAAACAACCGAACTCTGAGTTTGGAGGGCTCCAAATCCACCCACAAATGAAATCCTTACTCTGTTTGTGAAATGTCAGAAGGGAACTGCCATTGGGACCAACTTGGAATTAGACAAGCACAAGAGCTTCAATGTACGGACTTCTCAAAACGGGACTAAGTTATTACATGGACTGTAGAATCTGTTTCACAGTTTGTGATGTGCACAACAGTTATGTGAACAAAAATCAGGGTATTCAGTATTAAGAACAATATCATCTGGCAAACTGGATGTATTGGTACACCTCTGGTAGCCACACATCCTTCTGATATAGTCCTATTACAAAAAAGGGAATAACCCTATTGTGATTACATTGGCAGCCATGTTCCTCTACTACAGTTATTATTCATAAATGGTAGGGACTTTCTGTTTGAGTACTGCTCTTTTTGTGTCAGATAAATGCCTTTAACATTAGGTACCTGCTGGGGAAGGCAATGAAAGAAGTCTGTTATTTATTAATGTTTCATTCTTTAGTACTTCAGTGTTGGCAGGCATTAAATGATGTTAGCATGCCATGTTGCATAAATGTTAAGATCTTTGTAGAACGGGGAGTAGGCATGCATTTGTTATGACAATTTTTAGATGAAGCTTTTCAATTTTTTTAATTCATCTGAACAGGTTTATTTCTGATTGATGACAATACCAATTGCATCATCCTTTGTTGTTATTTTTTTCCAGTCAGAAGAAAAAGGAGTTCCAAACAAATAAGGTATAAAACTTGCACTTGGCTAAACAATATATTAAAAAACTTTATTTTGATATTATGTTTATTTAGCTAAAATTAACTTTTTTCCCCGTTATATATTTGCTTCAAGCTGAAGTCTCTGAAGAAGACAAAAAAAAAAAACTGTTGCAAGCACCATTTTGCGGCTGTGGAAATCTCTGTTTAGGATAAAGGATTGTTATAGTTGTGAGAACTGAACTCAGCTTGAATAGTTGTGGGATCGACATCGATTTTGAAAATTGTTTTGTGTACCAAAAAGCCAAGCAAACATTTTAAAATCCAAATAGTTTTCTGTTAGCATCGGTCAAAGAGGAACTACAGCTGCTTTTTTTTTTACTGCTTCTTCTACCAAACCAAAATACGGCCTCTTCGGTTAACGTGTCACTTTTGGCACTGTAGAAAATTGTCTCACTGGCTATAAAAGAATTCCCTCAGTGACGACTAAAGATACGCAGATTTGCAGTTGCATAGTGATGTTGTTTTGAGAAAAAATAAATAGCAAGTCAGTCCCTACAAAGCTTTTTCAAGCGCAAGTAAAGATTCAAGATTAGTATAATCCATTATGAAATGGTATGCATAGTTTTCAATTCAATTAAATTTTATTTATATAGCGCCAGATCAGTTTTCTAAACCATTCACTCAAATTTGCTTAAAGCATGTTTTTGATTAGATAAGAAATAATAAAGTCCAATTTTATCTCCCTTCAGTGCCAGAAAAAAAAAAATTCTATAAATGTTATCTGCTTATCTCTGAGTGCGTGGGGTCTTATATGAGTATTTTTATTGGACATTACAAGAAGATTCTATGGTCTTCAAATCCTCGATCACGTCCAGTCTCGTATTGATCTTCACCCATCTGCTGCTCAAGGACAACATGCTGACACCATTTAAACCACGGAAACATTAAGAGATGTCCGTTTTATTTCTAGAACTGGAATGTGCTGAGCTTTCATTCTAAATTTAGCTTGGATACAGCATGATTAGCTTCAACTAAGCTCTACAACTACATACTTGATAATGGAAAGGAATAAAAACTACATAAAAAGCATTGTGCAACATTTAAATGTAAAGTGTCAAGCACAGTGGTCTGAAACCTGGGGCTACTTTACAGCAGTTTGAGACATGCAGCTGTGGATCAGTTTTTGCAGGTTTTTGAAGAATTTTACTGGCTTGACTTAGCTTTATTTTAAGTGACACCAGGGTACACCATTGCTTCTCAGGTTGATGAAAACATTCCTCCACAACCAAATTCTGTTCATCATTACAGTAGTGTAAAAATCTGAGTACATAAAAGTAACAGGCTGTTAATGGCAGAAGCATTGTCAAAACCACTGTCATCCATTTTGTAATGTTTTTGGAATTGTTTACCTCAATTCTAAGTTAAAGCTGGAAGGAACATCGAACAAGTGGTCCGGTCAAGTATACAACAGTTTTCAATAACCAGTGTTAAAGCACGGCCATCACCTTCTAACCTATAAAGAACTTAATCCTCTAAACGTGGAAGTACCAGAGAAATGACACCTCACTGCTGACCGACTTTTTGCAGCCCCGTAAACTTATTTCTAGCAGCAGTTTGGCTTGGATTATTTCGATCAGGTCACATTATAAATTGAGACAAGGGGTGGTAGTGGTTTTGTGCATATATTATATATATATATACACACACACACGTGTGTGGGCAGCTGATCTAGGACAAATTATCCCCTATTTAACCCCTCAGCATTTTTGAAGATGACTTGTGTGCCCCTACCCCCCCCCCCCTCCAAAAAAAAAAAAAAAAAAAAAAAAAAAAAAAAAAAAAAAAAAAACCACACAATAACTTTAGTATGCATAACTGGTTAATTTACCTTCCAATTTAAAAGTCTGACTGGTTTGACACACTAAATCAAATGTGTTGTGCCATCACGCCATGGCAAAAATCAGATTGAATTGGGAACAACATGTACCATGAGGGAGAAATCAAAATGGGTTGTAAGCAAAGGAATTTCACACATCCACACAGACAGCCTCTCACAGCAGGGTGGCCTGCTATGAAGCCAGACTCCACCTCACTCTCTTCACTCTTCTTGCCTGAGATTCTGAAAGAAAAGGTCCGGCCTGAAGGACCAGCCAGCCATGCCCCCGAATGGGGCTCAAGGCCCACAAGCTGGGTAAAATGGGCTTTCTGTGAAACTCATTTCCCGTCACTTCAAACTAATCTTCTGCGAGTGGAGGACCCGACTGGGTTTGGAGAACCGGCTGGATTGAGCTGTTGCAGGAAGCTGACTCCAGATGGGGTGGAGTGGCCAAAAGCCAGCACAGAACCCCTTTTCCTAAGCAAAAGCCGAACTGAACTTGCCATTGCCACCGGGTTACATACCCGCATGAAGGACCTTGGAGCGGCATGCTCCAGTCGCCACGTTCTGACTAGCTCATAGCCGCATGCCCGCGCACTCCCCTGGAGTTCTCTCTACTTCCACCCGGATGCCCAAAATGCAGCAAATTGACAGAGTCACCGACAGGTTTGGCAGAGAAATCAACAGGGAAAGTTAAATGGTTTTAGGTTTACGTAATGCGTTTCATGGTGTATTTAAACATGGAGCTAACTGACGTAGCTCCCGCTAGCATTCTTCGAACTATTTCATTGCCAGTGCTCTCAACTCTCACGCATTGACCGTGTGACACACGCATTTCACTGACTTCACACGCTCACAGAGGGGGGGAGAGCTGCTGCCAGATGACCAGTTCATTCAGAACCAGTCATGGCTGCACGCTGGATCATAAAACAGTTCTGCTAACCAGATGCAGTTTAAAACGCCACTTGGTCTGTTTATAAGTTCCGTTTTTATTAATTCTGCATTTTTTAACTACATGCACCATATTTCTGTGCCTCAGCGCTTGCTCCTCTTCCTCCCCTCGGAGCAGGTGCTTTCTGGGCGTCAGTGCGCCCAGAGCGCACTGACGAGAGCAATAGCGATTTGTCTGGTCAGCGCGGCGACTGAGAAACCTGTCGCTGTGAAAGGTGATAATGGTTATAAACTGTAATAGTCTAGAAGTGCATTGAGCTGAAAAGAGGGACACATCAGCAGCTGGATCGTGCGTTGCTGATATAATTTGTGTTTTTATGGTTATAACATTATCTCCACAAGGGTTTTATACACTGATGGGATATTGATGTTTGCGTTATCCGGTCCAATCATGATTAAAATAAAGCCAAAGCTTTTTTAAGTTAGCGCCAAATGTTGGCTAGCATAATTGCCATTAGCTTCCGGTAACTTTTGCTCTGCCTGGATGGATGACTACGAATCCTTTCAAAGATGAGGTTTGTTTTGTTCCGTTCCACTATCATTCAAAAGTGCTATGAGCGTTGTTGCCACATTAATATGGAATATTAAATGTCAATTTAATGGTGCTTTGGATAACTTTAGCTTAGCCGATTTCAGCGACTGATCGCTACAGCAACCCCTAGCCTTCCGGAGGTACAATGGCATTAACAAAATCAAAAGTTCTAGAAGTTTACGGGTATTTACTGAGAAAATTAAAAATGTAATATCAAATGTTTTATTTAGCATTGTGAATGGGTTGAAACAAAATATTCTGAATTAGTTAAGCCAATTTAACCTCAATTCACATTCTTTAAGATGGACTTTGGTTCTTTAACTCATATCTGCAGTAAACCAGGATTCACGGAATCATTCTGCTGATGGTTTAACCATTTTATTTTGTGTACATACTTTAGCTTTTCATCTTGCTTAGTTTTAGTTAGGTTTCACTAGCCTTGTTGAGAGGCTTTGATTGAAATATAGTGTTAATTCAGATAAACAGCAGTCTATAATGATGTTCATTTTATTTGTTAATAAATTATTGGACTTTAAGAGAAGTTGTCACTCATTTATTCTATGTGTGCAGAGTTTGCTGTTTAAAAAAAATAAATAAAAATAATTGCCAGCACTCGAATCACCCCTTTCAACATTGTCTTCATCAACTCTAGAGCTGATATTCACCAGACAATACCTAACAGTTATTTATTAAACATTAAATAACTTTAGAAAAAAAAAAAAAGCAGCAAATGACTACATAAACAATTTTGTAAAAACTAGGCAAAATTATTTGAGAATGCTGGGTTATTGCTCTTGATTGGTTTCTACAACCCCTGAGAGTTGCAACAGTTTTGCCCCACATACACACAAAGACCACAACTACACAAAAGGTTTTGACAAGTCAGTCCTTGCAAAAAACTTTAGTGCCATTTTAATTTCAGGTTTTAATGCTTGTTAACCTAGACAAAAAGGTATACAAGAGCCTTTAAATAAATATACCCTTAGTTAAAGCCATTTTCCTTTTCGTCACAGCTCACACCTGTCCTATTTGGTGTTTCCAAAAAAAAAAAATTAAAAAAAATTGGGATTGTATGAATTTGCCTTCACATTGCAATTTTCAGTGAAACTAATGACCAGAAAGTTTGAACCATAGTAGTTTTACAAAGAAGAAAAAAAGAAAAAAAAATCCTAGTCCCTTTATGTGGTTCTCAGAACTGGTCAGGTTATTTCACCTACAGTGGGACACATCAGCAACTACCTGCTGTTTCAGCTTAAGTGTGAATGAGGCAACCAATCAAACGCTTTACTGCACCATTACAATTTTATTTCTTTAGCAAAGACAGCATTAGCAGTGAACATCTAAACATTCTTTCACACAGCACAGTTCTTTCATTAGAAGATCATACCCAAACATTTACTTGGTGGATCAGTCAACAGAACTATCAGAGAAGAGTGTTAAAAAAAAAATATAATAATGGTTCAAGGACAAGAGTAAGAAAAGTTCATTGGTATCGTCTTGCACAGGGCAGCTTGTCCTGAAGGCAAGTTTGGAGGTGGAGTTGTTTTGTCCTCTATTGCTTTTCACTGGAAGGCATAAAACAAATGAAAACAGGAATTTAGAGTCATTAAAAAAAAGAAAATAATAAATAAATCCCATTATCGCAATTTAAAGAACAAGCAGCTGCTTACTTGTGGGTAAACCTGTGTTTAAGCAAAAGGATTCCCAAACGCATTTCCGAAGACATCTGTGGAACCAGAAGTCTGAGCAACAGTATTCTGCAAAAGAAATACGATTCAAGACGAGAATAGTTGAGAACAAAAATGCACATCTAAATGAATTTCCATACCATTCCAACAGGGGGTGTTCCAAAAGGATTTGGATCTGGGGCACCAAAAGCTTTATCAAACATGTCCTGACCGGGGTCTTGGCCCAGTGTTTGCGCTGAACTGTTGGGGACCAGAGCTGAAGAGAAGGCAGCGTCTAGAAGGGCAGGATTAAGACTTGGAGCGGCCAGCTGAGCAGGTAAAGGTGGTTGCTTTGGAGCATCTAAAAAGGAAACAATATAGGTTCCTTAGAATGTACTGTACCGACTAAAGAATGGTTTGGGTTGTATGAAGGTTCTAAGAATCAGTTACCAGTAATGGCTCCCTTATGTGTTGTGTTATAGTGGGAAGCCTTGAGTAGTAAAAAGCTAACAACTTGAGACATGCCCCAGTTTTTTTTTTTTTTTTTTAATATTTCCATCTCATGAGTGTAACCATTTTAAGAAACTAGCAACTTCCATGTGTCCGGTTTACCATGAAAATTGGTTGAGACCAGTAGCAATGCCAGTCAGCTGTGACTTGTTGCCAAGAGGCAAAATTTTCCTTGGTCATGAAATGCTTATGGACACTTGACATACTTGCGTAAGCAGCAAAGTAGGAGAGGGTCTCTTGTCACTTCTATTACTGGGACACTTAATGTTAAAAATCTAATGATCCTAACCAAGTAGTCATTTTGCTTAAATCATCCAAATGCATTTTGTTACATCATAGTACATTGAACTGTAGGCTAGGTCTCCTTTTGCAAAATAATTCATCTCAAGAGATGTCCTGGTTGAATAAACAAAGTTGACAAGCTCCAATACAGCAATATTTTCAATGCATTGCGATGAGAATACCGTATCAATCTCATTTATGATCTTCCAACAGGTAAAATTTACTTTTACTGGTGAATGTCATTTCAGAAAATCTTAAAAAAATATACAAGTTACTTTTAAATAAATATCTCATGTCATGAGACAACTTACCATTATTAGCAAGTGAGGACATCTGATTAATATCAAAGTCATCATGGTCTGCAGCATCCTGAGCCAGACCAACTTTATTGGAAAAGTACTCATCAAATGCCCCCGACTCCTGGTTAGCAGGGCCTGGCGCAGCTGCAGGTGTGAGCTCCCCTTTCCTCGCTGGGATAGCGGGAGGTTTGGCAAGCTGGAAGTTTTTGAACATGTCCTTCCCAGTTTTTTTCTCCTTATCTCCAAGAGGATCCAAAGCTGTGAAGGCACTTTTCTCCACTGGTGGCAGGGTCTCCTTAGCTGGTGGCCTTGGAGGGGGGCGTGATGGACCATGATCTCCCATCGTTTGGAAGGGATTGGATGCAGCAGGCTGACCCCACTGGAGGTGAGGTGGAGAGAGGGGTGGGGGGCTAAACGCTGGGGCCACCTGCGGGCCCCAGGCTGGGGGCTGCATGGGAAGGCCAAAGGCAGTTGGTTGCGGAAAGCTGGGTTGAGGGCCAGGAGCGACGATTCCTGGCATGGGGAACATTGCAGGTGCAGCAGGGGAGGAGGCCCACATGCCTACTGCAGGTACAGTTGTAGCTGGTGGACCCAACTGCAGATTTCCTGATTGTGTGTCAAAACAGTAAAAGTTAAATTAACCAAAACTCAGAATGTGGAATGAGAGAATACAAAAAGTCCATTACCCAGGGCAACAATGGTTGAGGGAAGAGTATTTGTGGGTGTATTGTTGAAAAGGTCCGCTGGAGCAGTCTCGGAAGGAGCAGGAGCGCCAAACAGGTCCGCACTAAACAGGTCACTTGAAGCAGACTAAGAACAGAAGAAAAAAAAAAGTGTAATTAAATAAGCATTTGTGCCATGCCACAGGAATATCATTTACCCAAGACTGCTCAATTATAACTAAGCATGCTCTAAATAAAAACTAATTTGCCTGAATACTGATGTACATGCATGCTTTTACACTTACCAATGCTCTTTAGTCACTTGAAGCAGGAATATTAGAAAAATAGGTTAAGAGCCAAGGTGAGAAAGAGTGGTTGTTCAGGAGCACATTCAAAATGCGGTCTATCAAAGCGGCATCCAACCACCAGTGCAAGCATGAAAAAAAAAAAAATAATAATAAAAAAAGCGTCCTAAAAGAGGCAGAAGTCACTTTGAGGCCTTGCATGGCACCCATTCAGACATTTGCCCACCTGTCCTTGCAAAAACCAGTGAACAACCCACCAAAACCCAGAAAAGAGACATTAGCACCCATCTATAGCACAACCCCAGTTTCATGCAACCCCACCATGGCTAATCTGGCTGCGTGCTTTCACCTTTGTAGTCCTTCGACCTCGTCCAGACTTAGAGTTCTGTGGAGGTGGGCTTAGGACAACAGAGTCGCTTTGAGTGGCTGGTGCTTCTGGATGACTTGGTATGTCGTTAGAGACAGGGGACGTTTTCAAACAGGAGTCGAAAAACGGGTTTTTGGCTGTATAGGTTTGTTGATATTCATTCCCGTCCATCATCGTTATTGCGGTGCCCTGTGCTATACTACCCCCTAGTGGCCACTGTCCATTATTGAGAGCAAGGATCATTGATTTACTGGATAATCCATTCATCTGCCTATTGTGTTCAGCATCTCCAGTCAAACTATTAACATTTGTCATGGTGTTGCTACCAGCAGCGATGCTAAGGTTACTTGTAGGGGATGTAGGCGTATCAGCAGGTGAAAAACTATTGGGTGGACTTGAAAGGGAGGCATCTCCAAATGGATCATTGTCTGGAACAGGAAAGTAGCTTAAAGTTGAAGAATTTGTGGGCGCTTTATAGTCAGGGCTGAGGGAGGTTAGAAAAGAGACATCCTTTATGCAATTTTGATTGCTGTCAACTCCAGCAGAAAAGTCCAGCAACAGAATGTCATTAGATTCCTGGTTAACATGAGGGACAGTGAGAGAGAGAAAAGAGATCCATAAATCAATTTCAGAGAAGGACAAGTGCATATTAACAAAATGAGCAATTAATCACATGGTGTGAGAAAAATGGAGATTTAAAGCTGCTGCAAGTGAACATTTTGAACAAATTAAGCCAGGTCTTGCAGAATTATTTGAAACCACTTAAACTTTCATGTCAAACCCAAACTTTGAGTTCGGAGATTGTGTAATAGATGAAGTCCAGCATTACTGTACAGTGTAAGGGTGAATGTCACCAGTGTGGTGTTAGTTTGCAATAACAGATTCAAGTCTTCTCAAGGCACATCTACCAACTTCACAAATTTTTTTTTTTTGGTATGCAATCTTAGTATGAAAATTGCCATTTAGATGTTTAAGATGAGCTTGAGCCATTTTGCAAAAAACTAAGTCAGATTTGAGATTAGTGCCGGGTCTGAACTTCGACTGTGCAATTTCCTGCTTCATTCTAAACCTTTCTGTTTTTGCCCTACATCTTTAGGGTTGTTGTCCTGCTAGAAGGTGAACCTGGGTCTCGTTCTTCGTATGTTGCTTAAAACAGCTGAGATCAAATGAGACATCCAAGACGATATCATCGTGCTAATCAGGATCTGACCAATTGGGTTCTTCGAACACACCTGTTTATGATTAGTATCGCTGGATTGAGTTATCTGAGATAATTGCACGTTCATGTGTTGGTTTAAAAGGGGAAATGTATCGATAGTAGAAACAATTATCAGCAGTGCTGCTATTGGCTGTTCAGCCTGGCCAAAGAATGCCCACAGTTTTTCTCCCATGCAGAACACGAGCTTTTAATGGAAGGTTATGCAGAATTTGAGTCATTAATTAAAACGACAGGGAACACCTCAAAGTCTGCTAAAGCCAGGAGAGAGGGCTGGCAAAAGGTAGCAGACAAATTAATGCATAAATACTGTCCATGGTAGATGTTTCTATCACTTTCTACAGTATGTATTTTTGCATTTTAATAATTTCATATTTACTTTGTTATTTTATGTCAGAGCCTCCACAGGACCCACTAGAACATGGGGACAAGTAAAAGTACAAGAATATTCTACAAAAGGGTAGCCTTTAATTATACTGCATTTTAAAAGCCACTTTTTCCTTTTTAAAAGTCACTTTCAAATGCACTCAAGAAAATAACCCTTTGAATAAATATTTAAAAACACACAACAAATCACTCCTCCGTGTTGAACACTTCATGTGTAGTTCCAACAAATTATACAAGCAACAGCCTCACAAGAAAAAAAACCCGATCTCTCTACAATTACACTGTTGAGCTGTGCTAAAGGATCCCGTCTATCTCGCAATACACTATTAATTCGAAAAGCTCTGAAAATTATTCTTGCACCTTCTGTAACAGGTTGCTGTCGTAAAAATGGACATGACATGGCAATGACAGACTTCCCCATCTCCTCCGCTTATGAAGCTGCGATCTAATCCTGTTTACATGAAATAAGCCTGCGAGCGAGCTGGCTTTAGTTTGCGCACATGTTGCTATGACAGCAAGTCCAGGATGAGTGTCAAAGAACCAAACGATCCAAGATCATGCCAAATCATCAATAATCAAATCCAGCAGAGTTAGCGACGTACAAAGAACGAGCCCCTGAGCACCATTTTAAGTATTTTGCAGCCACAGTTTTAATAAGGTTCTTCCACAATTCCTCTGCATTTACTTCCATCCACCTTCCAGGTTTCTGATGAAGTATAGCACCCCAACAGAGCCTACAGCCACACTTTAAGCCAAGTCTCTTTTCTGACTACAGATCCTTGATTTACATGTCATGCTTGAATCTCTTTTTGCAAACTGCAAATAGAATATTCGTATAACTTTGTTTGGAGAGTGCATGACTAATAGCTGTCCTAGTGACCGCTTCTTCCACCCAAGCAGTGAAATCTCTCATCCAGAGTTGCCAAGAGTCCCTTGGAAGTTTGTCCAGCTGTTACAGGTGGAAGGCCATGTCTTTGTAGGTTTGAAGCTAGGCTCCATTGTTTGCAGATGACTGAATAAACGCGCTCTGTGAGAAGTTCAAAGCTTGGGAAACTGTCTAAATTTAACCCTGCCTGAATCCTCCAAATTTATTCCTGATTCTCTTCAATTCTAATGTTCTCTTGGGCCTTCACAGAACAGCAGTACAAAAGACACACTTCAAGGCCCATATTGGTGGACCATTCCCCAATTGGCATCTTCTGAAGGAAGAATCAACAAGGCTGAAAAAAAATAATCCATATGATTTGGAAAACATTTATTTTTTTTTTTAATCTTATAATTTTCCTCCTTCACATCTAAGCATAGCACTTTTTTTTTAGCACAGAAGACAACGGGTATGTATAATTTTACACAGGTCTTCCATTTAATGTGGACGATAAAGCAAAACTGTGCACCCATTAGGTTTTAATCTTGGAATCATGTGCAGTGATAATCACCCTTGAATAAATAAAATTGTGTTGACACTTCTGCATTTTGCCCTTTGTAGTGAATATTAAAATCTGCAGGGGTCAAAATTAAACTCATCTTGCAGCAGCTTTAAGGTCAGGAATAACAATGAGATTGGTAAAGGGTTGCTAGCTGAATTCTTAAAAATCATCAACACTTGATTATTTCCAAAAACAGCTTTTTAGTATGGCATTTAAATATTACACAGGGGATCTTTTAAAAAAAAAAAAAAAAAAAAAAAAAAAAAAAAAAAAAAAAAAAAAAAAAAAGTGTCGAGCTCTAGGAAAGCCATTTTACTTTAACACAATCATTGCCTTCTTAGTCTGTTAGACAAAAGATTGTAGCACAGCAAAACCAAAAATGTTAACCTGCCATACCAAGGATAACTCGTGTGTGTTGCGCAGGTTGAGATGGTGCAGCAATTACAAACTTACATTTGGTGCCCTGATGTCTGGAGGAGTTGTAATGTCTCCAAAAAGGTCAAATTGTTCCATTGGCTGGAAGAAAAATTTTTAATGAGAAAAAAAAAAGGCAAGTATTTAAGACATTAAAGTAGTAAGAGATTAAATTACCTGGGGATTCTTTGATTGACTGTCAGCACTTTGCAAGGCACCTCCGTTCTAATAAGGGGAAGGGTGGAAGTTAGAGAAAGTTTTTCCTTCTTAAAACTAGCAGCTTTAGAGGATTACACGCTAAAGTCGCTGAATGCTTACCTCAACGACAGCAGAGCCATTTTCAGCCTGTAAACAGAGTTACACCGTTAATGATTATACTTTCCCTAAAGTTTGCTGAGGTATGCGTCATTTCAGTGAAATGACAGGAGGATGTGATTCCCTAAAAGAACACAGAGAGGCACTGTTGATTTTCAGGCGGTACAAACAGTACAGATTGTATCTTGGCAACCCTGCCAGATGAAGACAAAATGTTTTTTTTTTTCCAGCCGCAAAAAAATGCAGTCACTGCCCAAAATCTTAAAGGGAGGGGAAGGAAATTACAGCTTAAATCTAAATGCTACCTTCTGTGATGACTCAGCTTCCTTCTTCCTCATGTTGAAGATGACTTGGAACAGATCCTTCAGATCAATGACCAAGGGTTCTGCCTGTATGTTACCACAGAAAGCAAAGTGTCTTTGTTACCGTATGAAACTTAGGTCTACAGTTCTGTTATTCAGCTCATGGGTCTCCAAACGTTACCTGTTGTGCAGTTTTTATGGCAAAGAACTGATGCTGTCCTTCAGCCCCACATACATAGCCAAACGCTCTGTTGTCTGTTACATCTCTGGCAATGAAGGAGATCCTATTCACCACATGCTCATGTTCAATTACCTGAGACAGAGGGAAGGGGGGGGGGGGCATTACTAGAGTTTAGCTGAAAGGCTAGCACTAATCCTGCATTTGTAACAGTACACAAGACTCACTCCTGATTTCTCGTCAATGATCTTTAGACCAGACATGGAAATGTTGACCCAGATTCTCTGTTTGTGCTTGCCTTGGGACCGAGCAGCTACCGCCATCCCCTTCAGGAAAAAAAAACAACAAAGGGAGCTCTGTTGCAGGAAATTTGTTCATAAAGTCCACCACAAGCAGACAGGTGTACAGCAACAATATTAACAGTTTAAACTTGTGAAAGATGAAAGATTCCAGTTAAAGAGGAGTACCTTAAGTTTCATCATGGAATCCTGGCACATTTTATCTCCACGGGCCTCGGAGACATCATCAATGCCAATCAGCTTGGCTTTGTACCTCACACCATCCCCCTGAAACCTGCTCAGGAGGTACTCATCCGTCTTTTCTGGAACTACAGGAAAAAGTCCGTGTTCAAATGCAGGAGTATGCCAGTTCACAGCACAAAAAAAAAAAAAAAAAAAAAAAAAAAAAAAAAAAAAAAAAAAAAAAAAAAACTTTGGGGTATGTTAAGCTTTGAGCATATAATGGATCAGTTCCATGCTCACCTATGTGCTTAAACCATTACACCATGTATTCGGGCAAGCATTTTCAGATGGGTGTTGAAAACACTTAACAGCTATTGCACAATTAAATTGCGATTCAGAGACTGCATTATATCCCATTTTCGTTAATTAGAGTTCTGATAGTGGCCCCAGAAAAACCAAGCAACCTTATGCTGGCAGGAATTATTGGAACTAAATTCCATATAAGAACACAGGATATTAATTTCATTGATTGAAAAAATGCAGATACTTATTGCTGCAGAATGCATTTCTTAAGTCAGGTGGATCAATACGGCATAAGAAATGCAACTAAAAATTAGCAGTACCTACTTTGACCAGAGCAAATTGGGACACTTGAAGAAACAGTTGGTAAAACAATAACCAGCACTGAACAATATGAATATGACACCAGTCAAGTCAATAACACAATCCACTGGGTTTCCTTAGAAAACCTTTTGACTAATCTGTATGATTTGATTGAATTGACTTTATGAAGTGTTTTGAGATGACCTGTTGTGAACTGGTTCTATAAAAATACAACTTGTATAATATCCACAGCATTAGTCAAAAGGTTTTCATGTGCCAGTAATTGTTTTACCACAGCTAGGTTTTACTACAAAAACCTCCTTGTCACATTAGAAAGGGCATCGTAGTAACATTGATTATTAACATTGTGCAACAGGTACAAACTGGATCAGCAGTAGTAGAGGTATATTTGATTTAGTTTAGAGCAAACAAACAACCAGAAATCAGCTGCATTACAGTATATAGCCAATATATTTAAAATACAAGCTAAAAACTTCTGGGCCGCTTTAATATCTAAAATATTCATGCCTGGGTAGAAAGGAAAGTAGCTACAAAGAATGTAAAAACAAATCTCAGAAGTGGCAAACATTAGCATGTGCCGTTAGCATGGCATTTGTGGTTTTTAGTACATAGCAAATTAACCCACAAATCAGTGGATGAATGGGAAGTTCAAATATGTCACTATTGCTCAAGAAATAAAATTACAAGATATAAAAAGTTAAATTCCTACATAGCTATTTAAAAAGAGCAGCATAACTGAGAAGAAGAAGCCTTAAGTTATTGAGCATGCTACTGAAAGCAGGACTGTAGCCCATTTGCTCGTTAGCATTACAGGCTGCAGGTGTTCACTGCTGCTCAATACTCTGCTCCAGTTTTCTTCTAGTGTCCAATGCTAGATTTTAAAACAGCGAACACTTGCCCATTACTACAGTAGCTAGTTATGCTACATAGCTCGAAACTGAGGGTAAAGACCAATACCACAACATCTTTTTGCCCTTTGTGTAAAAAGACTACCATTTACACAAGACATCAAGTCTGTAACACTGCCACACCCCCCCCCCCCCCCCAAAAAAAAAAAAAAGAAAAAAAACACCTGGTGGTCACATTTTAAACCAAGGGATAAGCCAGTCTAAAATTTGTTTAAAATTCAGGTTTTTGCGCTTATGGTAATTTTTTTATTACTGACCAGTGAAACCATAATGTCATTCCAGTCATGTTTCGGGAGTTTAATAATCCTTTATTCTGATAAACTGAAAACACCTGACCATTTTTTTAAAACTGGTTAACTGAGAGCCTGTATTAAAAAAGGTGATAGGACTATTACAATAATGTCACCTTAACATCCATAACTCACCTTTCCTCTTCTCCTTCTTCAACTGGGCCTTGGGTGTGGTTGCCACCGGGGATGTGTGTGGGCTGTTGGCATTTGACACGGTGGCTGGGGAACTTGGGTCAGCAGTTGCTGGTACATTTTCCACTTCTGTAGACATTGTGTGAAGGGGTCCAACTTCACCAGACAACTGAAAATCTCAGGCAAGGCAGTCTGCAGCTCTGTGTTCTGGTGCAGAGTTGTCAAGCATATGACTCCTAACACCCACTCATGCTTCTCTTTGTGCTTGTCTGGAGCAGAAAAAAAAAAAAAAGTGATTAATTTATGAGGAGCCCTTGATTAGCTACCATGTTAAACACCAGACTATAAGGTTGAAGGTAGAACATTTTTGATTTTAAATATTGTCCTCAGCAACATATTAAGTGTACAAAAGAATTTTTACAACCATAAAAAAGTCATTATGACCAATAAAACAAAAACTCACAAGACCACACCACACACTTTGACCCCATCATAAAAATTCTAAAATGCTCCTTTCTTGCATTCTAAAAAAGATCAATGCATCTTATGTTATTTGAGTGGTTTATTTGCAGGTTTAATACAATTTAGCCAAGAAACTATGTACTTTACCATTTCAGAAGAAATAAAATCCATCATGATTTTATTTTCTGAACCAGGGGACCAAAAGTTTGCCAAAATCCTTAATGTTAACAAGAGAGCCAAATATACCCAACTTATCTTGAGTCAAAAACTGATGACACAGAAAAGCATAAAAAAAAAAAAACATGCAATGCAGCTAATAACCAATATTGAATATGCAGTATACATTTTCTTTTAAACATTAGCAACATTTAATGAGTCAAATCACTGTAGGAGGCTTAAATGATAAGCATTCAGCTACAACAGAAAGAACCACCCACTGTGGCCTTTACAGCTACTGAAAAGTCTCTAGCACAAATCCTGCTGTGTCTGGTTATAGACCTACCTTCAGGACCAGCTCCAGAGGGAAAACTGGTAAAAGCAACAATGTAAAGAGCCTGTGACAGTCGTTGAGCAGATCAAAGGTTGGAAATGAGCAAAGGTTGAGCAGTTACCTAAGGTTAATCTTATGCTAGCAGAGCGAGAAATCTCGTGATGCCCAGCCAAGCAAAAGGAAATTAGTGCCCATAATTTGCCCTCCGATCTCTTATTTTTCCGAGCCTTGGAGATGAAATAAAAAGACTATCAAAAAACAGATAAGTTGGAAGCAGAGGAAATGAGCCTGATACGGACTGAGATAAAAATGCACACCTGCAGGTCAGCAAATATGCTTCAGCTTGGTGCCAATAATTACCTAATGAGCAACACCTGATCATACAGAGTTGGGGGAAACAAGCCCTCCTACTGGCCATACCACATTTTGCTGGGACATCATTTCTTAAGAAAACCAATTGTAACGCAAGTAAACCATTCAAATAGTTCAAGTTGGAGTCAACTAACTTCTTGACTGTTGAAAACTATCCTGTAAAATTGGGGGGGGGCTTGTAAAAGCTGTTAATTGTGTTTTAATTGAGTAGTTCCTCGTAAGAGCTACTGCAAAAACAGTAAAACGATAAACCCTGACGTTATCTGCCAGAGCTGGTGTTTTACACACATCAGTCCCCCATTTGCCATGTAAATCACTGCAGGCATGCCAATTTTGTTGTGCTTCAAGCCATTAAAGGCAAACTTCAACATCTGTTAATGCTCCACTTGCATAAAGCCTGACACATGATCGTGCTTGTCCATCAACCATGGCAAAAGTCCCTCTTACTGGAGGAGAGCCTCATAAACCTGGTGTAATGTCAGCACTTCCTCAGCAGAGCCAAGTTACATTTTAACGAATACATCAGGAGGCTCCTGTTGGGATGAAAATGGAGTTTAGAGGCATTCTCTACACAGAATTGCACCAGTGTCACAACACAACTAGAGCTTGACCACAAAGCGCAAGCGTTAATCTTTGTGTCAGCAGAATTATGGCAGTGCTGAGGGCAGAAATGTCACAATGTAGGGCCGCCAGGAAACGTAAACTTCTGCACATCTGGAGGAAATCAGGGAATGAGTCAGTCTGCTGAATGAATGAGATGGTGAAATACCACAGGGCCCACTGTGAGCACAAAGGGCCGTCTCTTCCAAAAATTATTTTAGAAATAAGCATGCATGAACGTTCGAGGATTAAAAACAAGCAAACAAAAAACTGTTGCAAAATTTAAAAAAAAAAAAAAACTGTTGTATATCAATTAAACATAGGGGAAAATTTCATTAACCAGAGACTATTGAAAATATTTTGTATGTTAAAGGGAGGTTCTTCCGGCAAACTAAATCGTTTATGAATGTCACAAATTGAATAAAGAACCTATTTTCTACAGCCATAACAAACTAGAATAAGAAGACCAACTCGTCAGCGCGTTTAGCCTTGTTCTACACAAGCCGTAACGTTGCTGAGGCTCTGATGGAGAAACGCTGTGAAAACAACATCATGACGTACCTGACAAAACGAGCTACTTTGTTTGTCGCCGTCGCGGCTCTGCAGCAAAGCGAGTGAAATGAGCCCCAGCTTGGGACAACGAGCAGGAGTCGGACTGTTTTTTTTTTTTTTTTTTTTCTTCTTCCTGCTAAATACCGTGGACACACAGGAGAGACTGCAGCCAGCTCCGGCTTTAACTCTTCGCTGACTGAATCACTGCAGCTTTAAAGCGGCAGAGGGGCGGTCACTCTTATGTCAGAAAAGCGCATTGTGAGTCATGAAGAAAGAAAAAAAAAAAAACACGCTGTCATGATATGGGATTAAAAATCGGCTCTTTTTTCATTTTAAAACGCATAGGCCATACTGAACTTAATGTACATAAAACACCTTTGAGATTAGTTTCTTGCAAACGAATCAGTGGTATACTCAATAATTTGGGAATCAATTTTAAGTTCCCTCATGGACCTTTGCTGCCTATTTGTAAGAATAGGACAGAAAGTGTTCAAAAGGGTGCCCACTAACAATCGTGGGGTGGCACACTTAAGAAAGCCTAACAATATCCATAATCAGGCTTTAGCCCAGGGGTGTCAAACTCATTTTGGTTTAGGGGCCGCATACAGCTTAATCTGATCTCAAGAGGGCCACTACACACAAGTAAACTCATTGCAAGATTAAACAGAACTAATAAATGTGGACTTGTTGTTGATTTGTATATTAAATTAATTTCACTTTTACACACTATATTATGAATAATCTCAGCGTTTTTAAGAAAAGTATGTGCAATTTCAACAATACTTTTACTCAGTTAAACATTTACTTGTGCATTATGCATAAGAAGTGATCACAGTGATAGTACAATGTTGAAAAACATTTATTCACATTTTTTGGAACTTAAAAACACCGTCCTGCATGACAAAATACATCAAACAGATAAAAACTAATAAATGATTTAAATTTTTCCACACCTGAAGCTTAATCTGCTAATTAAAACACAGCGCCCCTCGTGGACAATATAGGAACTGCAGATTTTCAATTAAACGAAGTACATGGGTTTTTTTTTCAATAATTTTTTTTTATCATTCTCTTCCTTTTATCTCCTCTTTCTTTCACCTTTTGTTTTTTTTCTTCTTGTTCTTCCTTTCCTCTCCTTCTTTCCCATTTAAGTGTCCATATCATTTGAGATACTCCCTGCATGAATCATAATAAAAACTATTCACATTCATAAATCAAGCGGAGCACTATGGCAAAAGCAGTACTGCTCCACTTGTGAAAGTCAAATCTGATGAGCTCTTTTTGACATGAAGAAGACAATTCTTATTGCCACATTGCCAGACAGGACAGGATATATATATATATATATATATATATATATATATATATATATATATATATATATATATATATATATATATATATATATATATAGGGTTGGGAATTGAAAAGATTTTCACGATTCCGATTCCCTTATCGATTCTGTGAAACGATTCGATTCGTTTTCGATTCTCTTTTCGATTCCAATTTGGGGAAAAAAGGAGAACAAACATTTTGATGATGAGCATCAACTTTGTTTACTTAACTATCACACGACCTTACAAACTAACAAGGTCAAGATGTCCACAGAAAATGTGCAACTGGAGTAATATTTATCTTTGTTTAAATAAAAAAAAGGAATATAAGAACAAACTTAAATACAGTAGATGAGTTGCTTAGAATACAAGAAAATGTAGGTTTGTTGTGACAGTTGCTTATTAATCTCTATTTAGATAACCTCAGTCATCTAAATCTAACAGAGAAGCCATCCGTTTAATGAAAAAGCATTACTGTACAATTTTGGGAAATAAACTCATCTCCCCCTGATTTAAATAAATGAGCATCACCTTTCTCTCGGTCCCTGAACTGCGGAGCAACTTCATATCATGTTTCGTTACATCCATTGCAATGCCTAGAATCATGTAAGAATTCCAGCTACCAGTAAGTAGTTCTAATTAAACATGCTACCAATGAAGGGCTGGATTAATGAGAAAGGCACACTCCCTTAATAACCCCAAAGAGAGGTAGGAAACTGGTTTATTTCCAGAAATGGCATATGATTTACTAGGAACCAGCCAATGATGTAAAACTAGCTACTTACCACCAGAGTTGCCTTCCATGCTGGTCGTAACTTTAGCTTCTGTCCGGTAAGAATCAAAAACACGGCATTCATTAAATTGTATGCCATGTTGTGTGCGCAGGTGTTTCTGCCTGTTGGATCTATTTCCTCCCGCGGATGTATATACCATTTTGCAATGATTGGAAAGCGCCTCGTTGCCATCTTTCTCTTCCTTAAAATGAAGCCAAACCTTCGACCGCTTACCCGATGGGGCGGCATTTTTTTTGTTTGTTTTTTCGCCTGGTCACGTCGTACTTGCTTACTGAATGCCGTGTGCGTAACTTGCGTAAAAAACGTGACGTAACTTGCGTAAAAACGTGGCGTAACTTGCGTAAATTGCGTAACTTGCGTAACTTACTACCATTGTGCTGCTAAGAGCCGCGGCACGACGGAATCGAAAAGAGACTCATTTAGCGAGCTGCCAAACGGTGCCACGGAATTGAAAAACACGGAACCGGTTCTGAACAGGAACCGGTTTTCGATTCCCATCCCTATATATATATATATATATATATATATATATATATATATATATATATATATATATATATATATATATATATATATATATATATATATAATGATAATGCATTTAGCCACCGGGCCGGACTAAATTGTTCGCCGGGCCTGATCCGGCCCGCGGGCCATACGTTTGACACCCCTGCTTTAGCCTATCATGCTGTTTTTATTTTTAGGGAGGGTGAGGAGGAAGGACAGTGCCATTGGAAATAGCATTCGTTGACTGACAAAAAGATAATTTCTCAGAAAAGTTGAATGAATGAAAAGTTGAAATTTGCCAAAATGTCTAATTATGGCTCCTAGCTCTTGTTCCTGGCTCCTGTTCCTTGACCTTTCATGGGGTCAACAGTAAGAACTCTAGAGCTAAAGAGTCCTTACCCAAAAGACATTCGGATGGAGCCAAAACCGTGTAATTGGGTAAGGACTCCTTAGTCACATTGAGTCTTTAGTCTTTAGTGCATCAGCGTTCGCCATGATAAGTGCTGTCCAAATAGTGCAGTCAGTAAGGAAGGAGCTAGGAAAAGGAGCCTGCATGCTTCCAATTATAGCTCCTTTAGTGTAGGAAAGCTAAGGAGCTAAAAGGAAGCCCACAATCCTTTGCGTGACATGACATATAAGCACAGCCCACCTCACAGAAATTAACGAAAATGTCCAGAGAGAAGACAAGCACGCACCTTGCAATTCTATTCGCAAGGCTGCAGGCCGGATTTGATTAGAATCATCCATGTGTGTTTCCGTCTCGTAATGATATGAGTTAAAGGCTGTCCAAAATTGGCACAGCAATCCGAAGCTCCTTTCCTCTTTGCAATAGAGGTCTTACTGTTGACGGCATGAAAGGTCAAGGAGCAGGAGCTATAATTATAAAATTTCGGATGCAGCCTCGGATTGCCCCAAGAGGAATTGTCAACTTATCCAGGGTGTAACCCACCTCTTGCCCATTACAGGGACTGAGTGGCAAAGATTGATATATATATATATATATATATATATATATATATATATATATAGATATATATATATATATATATATATATATATATATATATATATATATATATATATATATATGTGTGAAACTATAGAATTTAAAATTATCCTTTCCTTTCTTAAATGTATAATAAAAAATACATATGCCTAATCTGTCTGTCTAACCATGGGTAGTGGGGGGGGGCTCTATCATATATATATTTTAAGGGACATCACGCCCACCTTGTCTGCTTTGGCGACACTGTTTTCTTTAGGTTGATTTCTTTTTTTCTGTAACTTTGGTTTAACATAAAAATAAATATTTTATTCTACCTGCTGCTAACAGTCTGCAACTAGATTTATAAGGTACGCTATATTACCAAAATTATTCACTAACCTGCCTTCACTCGCATAAAAACTCACTAGTAGGCTTACATAAAAAAAATTATATTGCATTAAAGTTCAATACTTTTTTGACAGTTATCTAAGAAAGAGAAACTCATGTTTTAAATTCAATTCAATTTCAATTCAATTTATTTATATAGCGCCAATTCATGAAACATGTCATCTCAAGGCACTTTACAAAGTCTAATTCAATCATGTTATACAGATTGGGTCAGATTATACAGATTGGTCAAAAATGTCCTATATAAGGGAACCAGTTGATTGCATCAAGCAGCATTCTTTCCTGGAGAAGCGTAGAGCTACAGGGAGGGTCGTCTGCATTGTCCATGGCTTTGCTGCAATCCCTCATACTGAGCAAGCATGAAGCGACAGTGGAAAGAAAAACCACCCATTAACAGGAAGGAAAACCTCCAGCAGAACCGGGCTCAGTATGAACGGTCATCTGCCTCGACCGACTGGGGGTTACAGAAGACAGAGCAGAGACACAACAAGAGAGACAAAAAAGCACAGAAGCGCACATTGATCCAGTAATCTGTTCTACATTAGATGGTAGTAGCGGGTGAGCCGTCTTCTCTGGAGGATGTCACAGTTAACAGAACGCCAGACCTGGTGTACCTACTATAAAGAAAAAAAGAGACGACAGAAAGTTAAAAGCTGAAATGATGACAAGCAATGCACAACTGGAGAACAGGAGAACTCAGTAGAGTGAGAAAAATAGACCCTGATTAAAGAATCATTACACATAGAATAATATGTTCCGAGCCTTTGTTTCTTGTCATTTTGATGATTATGGTTTACAGATAATAAAAACTTAGAAAACTGTGTAGCCGTAAACAAAACTATTCTCTCTTGATTAAAAAGGAGATCAATGATTTTCATTCAATCAGCATTCATTGAATTCCTTGCACGGAGATAACAGAATAAACATTACAAGTGCACTCTGCATCCACCCATCTGATTTAATCTGTTTTAACCCCACAAAATAAAAAAAACTCCCTTATATATAACAAGACCAAACTGGACCTTTAACCTAGTCACCTCCTCCTATCTGCTAAAAGTCTCCTGGGTCCCAGCAGGATAAAAACACTCTGACAAGACATAACAAGACCTGCGGCTGCACAAAGAAGCCAGTGTTTTTTGTTTCATTTTTTTGTCAGGCCCTACACAATGGGACGAAAGAAGCTTCACTCAAAATTTTTATTTAACACTGTGTGAAACTTCATTATTGGAACCACATGGTGTCACATCCTAATCAGCTAATGAGAAGAAATTACTCAAATGTTAAAGAACAGAACATCCAAACACGCAAAGGCATTGATATATATGGTTTCCATAGACTCTGGATCCTTACAGTGTGCTCAGATCCAGCCACGATGGACAGGTCTGCACAACATAGACACAGAAGAGGACACAAATCTCCATCAGTTTATCTGTCCTTATTGTCTAAGCAAATATAGAGAACAAGGATGAAAATGCACAATAAATCAAATCCAAAAATGTTTTTGTGTCATTGACTTCCATTTTTGGAAGTGCTGCTCTTAGTAAATTAAATCAAGAGACTATCATCAAAGATAATATTAAAAAAATAAATTCTCTAAGAAAGCAGACAAGAAGCCCATGGGAATGCTGAAGGAGTGGCAGAGATTCAGCTCAGATGGGAGAATCTGAACCATCAGTGATGCACTCCACAAATCTGGCCTTTATGAAAGAGTGTAAAAAAGAAAGTCACCGTTGACGAAAAGCCAAACAATGTTCTGGATGAAGTTTGTCACAGGTCACATATGAAACAGCAAATTAGTGGAAGAAGCTGCCCTGGGAGTGTTTGGTAAAACCAATGGCACACATCACCCTTCTCATTGTAAAACATGGTGGTGGCAGTGTCATGCTGTGAGAGTAGATTTTTTTTTTTCAGGGGGGGCGGGGTGCTTTCCACACTTGTTTGGCAAGATATTACAATAACATTGTATTTGGAGAATATGTTAGATGCTGTGATTTAAAGTATACAGTTTGAAGGTACAGTATTATTTAAGAATAGTGGTATGACACGACACTAGACCTTTAAAGCATAAATATCTCAGAACTGTATTCCATGGCTTTATTGGACCGGCTATAAATAAGATTTGTAGTTTAACTAAACCTCACTGAAATCATCTTTTGAAAAGGAACAATGGGAGGAGACTAAGGGTCTAGAAGCCGACAACTAAAGCATCCCTCCTGCCAACGCAGCAGAAAAGTGCAAGCCTCACATTTCCTCTGCTATGTACTAATCTAACTGCCGTTCCAGTGAACTGATTGCTGTAAGCAGCCTATCATCTTCCTTTCCACAAAGGCTTTTGATGTCAGCCAGTGATTCAGTAATAACAGTTTTTGTGTAACCAGTCAGCAGCCGTTGCAATGTTCCCACGAAGAAAGTCCGCAAGTCACAGGAAGTGATTTTGATTGCTGTTTGCAGAAGCGTTAGTAGGTGTTTGTTGGGGATAATTAAAAGAAGAGATGGGCTATTAGTATGGACTGGGATTGACAGTGCAAGGACTGAGAACGTGAAATGACTTCACATTAAAAACCTTTGGAGCAGAAGTGTAAACTAACGACGTGTCGGTGTCAACACTGACATCTATACTGACATCAGTGATGATGTCAGCGTGGCTCTTTCCTCTCGGGTAGATTTCACTTCTGTAAACGTGTGGTTTTATTACTATGGTGAGCTGTCACTCAGTGTTTTGTAAATTTATGTTAGATAGCATTAAAGAAGCAATGCTGTAGGTTGCTATATAAACCGAATAACTTTGTAACTGAGTGCACCTTGTTATCCAGTTGCTGAAACTATATTGTGTGTGGAACAACTTGTGGTTTTACAAATAGATTGGACCAGGAAAGGAGTTGTATTGATATTTAACATACAGGTAAATTAGCATAATTGAAAAAAAAAATATATGAACCCGTATATATTTCTACATCTGTAATTGGTGATGCTGGTGAACCCGATATTCAAGCAAACACAGAGTTGTGTTTTAAAAGGTTTATTGAAAGGGATGAGTAGTGGCAGGTGAGGCAGGCAAGCAGAACCAGACTTGACAGAATGAATAATGGCTGAAGGTGCAGGCAGGCAGGGATGAGCAGGAGACCAGAAGGTGCAGGTAGTGAAGAGACCAGAACAGACGATGTGGACCGGAGAACCACCAGAACGGGCAGAGCGAGCGGCTGGAACTCATGAGGAACTAGGCAGACTTGTGCAGCACGCAGACACAGGCAACATTTATCGGAAGAGTCCAGCTGGCTGAGCACACAGGAACTGGTTGAGGCAGGGCACGTCACAAAAGACGAGACAAGATGAGATGAGACGTTCTGGCAGAGAGTGGATGACTGAGGCAAGTATCGGTAGGCAGGTGAACAGGTCAGCAGAGTTGACAGTAATCACAGATGGAGCTGATCTGAGCTGACTGACTGGAGACTGGTGACTGAGGTGTGGACAGAGCTGATTGGGTGGTGACAGATGGCTGTTGGCTGAGAGCAAACAAAAACCTAAATCATGACAACATATATAGTTTACAAAATCACTGGTGCATGTGGGCCTTTTAAAGCAGAAACAGGCCCAGCGCATCACAGATCCTCCACTGTACAATGGTTGGGTCATTTATTCTAATCTATTTATTTTGGACTAAAATGCCAAATCTTCATCTCATCTAACCAAAATTAAAGCAAACTTTGCCTACTTGAATAAAAGCTTTCTCCCAGCACACCTCCAAACGTACTGATAAGCTATTTTCCCATCCAACTGCCATGCAAATTTTGAGCAAACTTTAAAAATGTTATAAATAGGAAAATGCAAATTAGGCATGTTTCCATCTACTGTTTCGGAGCGAATTAACCAGACTACACGTACGCCTGTAATAAACAGGAAGTAGAGGTTGCAGACCAGCATAGACGACAAAAAATGGAGATACATTTTCAGGACTGTGTTGCTATCGGGCAACTTCTAATTCTTCTGTCATGTCAACTTGTACTGGCAATGTTACATGCTGTCTGGAGACTTAGAGAAAGAAATGCAATTCTATGTGCATTATGGGAATATCCGGGAAGACGTCTGTAGCAGAAACAGCTGATCAGTCATGTGAGGTAAATGTTTGCTACGTCACAACTTATTTTGCAAATGTGTTTCCATCTCCTGTTTTGTGCTTAAACCACCACCTCAAGCTAGCACAAATACATTTTTGCAAAACTAAGGAAGTTATTTCAAACTTTGCTGTTTCCATCAACTTTTATAATGCAATATTTTAAAATGCTCCTCAGTGTCCATTGTAACAACATAAGCTTGGGCTCTGGTCCTGTCTCTTTTGCCAAAGGTTCCAGTTGCTTTTCATTTCCTAATTCTGATCTTATTGTAGATTAAGCGAGTAGTTGTGGTGGCTTTGTAGCCATCTTGTGACTTCAAAACAAAACTCAGCTTCCTTGGTCTAATGGCATGTTCTCTTGCCTTTCACATTTTGAAGAGTGGATGGGAGAAACGGGCCTCTGCTTCATGTCAGATTTTTACCCCAATGAAACAGAATGTTGTAGATTACTAATTAAAGGTTCCTAGACCAAGTGGTTACCTTTGCAAAGTAAATTACAAAGTAAAAAATAGTAGTCATCTAATTCAATAGTAGAGGAAGTTCCCGTCAGATTTTGTTGCTGCAATTAATTTTCCAGTTTTCAAATTAGTTGTAAAACTACCAATTTCCATGGCTTCTGCCGTAAACAATATTCTAACCCCTCTGACATCTCAGGTCTGAACTAGGGACATAACGAGATGCAAACAAATCTCCGCAGCCTTTCTGGTAGTGACAGGTACAGTATATGTGCCCTGTAAGTTGGAAGGCAGATAAATGCGAGCAAAAAGGACAAAGGAAGGATGTGTTTCCTGCTTTGTATGCCTTGTTCTGCTGACAGAAGCTGGAATTTAGGAGATGAGTCTCCTGTAGAGCCAGATTACGGAATAGCCTGGAGTATGTCTTTCCCTTTCTGTAACAACCTGTTATGAGAAGAAACATTTTCATAACCTTGTATTTCATAAAGCAAAGCTTAATAAAGTGATTTACTTATACTTGAGGAGGTAAAAGAGAGACATGGATGATTTTTGAATTATACTAAGCCTTTTTCATATATTAAGGGTTTTTAGTGCATATTTTGTGTTTATTGTTTACATATGTCAGTAAAGTAGAATTTACAGACTGATGTGGATATAGGATAGGCAAAATTTCTCAGACATGACTAAATATTTTTACACTCTGAGGTGAAATTTATTCACAGCCTGAAAAGCAGGCCATTATTTTTTGGTCACAATAATGCGATAATATTAATAATCATAAGTGTTGCTCCGGGCCTCTCACCCTCTTGGTCATGCAATGGTGAAAGATTTTAATGAGACATACTTTTGTTCTTTTATTGATGATTCTACTATCAAAAGGCACTTGCATCAAACTTTTTTTTATTTAGTATAACAGATTTGATGATTGCCATTCATAGATCCAGAGTTTTAACTTGACAGAGGTGTGTTCACAGAAAATCAATGTACAGGAAACGCAAATGGCAAACTCATGGGAGGGTTTATTTTTATGATGAAATGCTGACAAAGACAAGCTCTTGGGAAGTGTCCTTTCCTCGGTAATCCATGACAAGCAGGCCACACAAATCCTGGATAAAACATTTACGGGAGTGAATTCTGGAACTCTCTGCCGCCAGAACCTTTGATAGCCACTTCTCTACGGGCCATAACTAAATCTAGGTAGACCTAGAGTTTGTCCTTTGTTTCCCTCTCTGTTTTTAAGCTACAGACTATTTTTTTTAAAACAACAGTGCTGCAAGTAACAGAGAGCATTTACAGTCAAAATGAGCTACAAAATGTGCCATAACTGTCTCTGCACACAACCTTCAACCTTCTTCAGAAAAACAGGAAGTCTTTCTAGTCAGGAAAAACATTGGCCAAGAACCTTACCTACCCCCTGGTTTCCTGACACAGTTGTGAGGAAACGGCCGAAACTTTAAAAAAAAGTGGTGACTTCAGCACATATTTGTGCTTCTTCACTGGGCTATGACCACATACCCGACCAAACTACCCCAGCTCCTCTAGCAGATGCCTGCGATAACCAGGGCAGGGCAGCTACCAGACTCACTTTGGACACATCAGGGAATACTGTGACTGTTTATTTAAGTCAGCAGGAAAAAAAACTCGTCAGCGTGCTAAATAATGTGGAATTCATCATCAGTTTTTGTCTCTCAGATGGATGAAAGCTCAGTTTTTATGTCCACCTCTGAACCCTGCCAAGTCTTTTTTTTTTTTTTTTTTTTTTTGCAAAGATTCAGGAAAATTCCTCATAACTCTCTAAAGATCCTACATTACAGCTCTGTCCCATACAAAATGTTCTGTTCTCGCTCTTTATTCATAATCAAGACACACTTCACTCCCTTTCCTTTGCTGCAGACTCAGCAAAAGCTTCTCAGATCACATGGCAGGTCACTGAGTGCAACAGTTTGGAACTTCCTGTGCATTGTGCAAGCTTTGATTTAATGTTTTAACGCAGAAGGGAAAGAAGAGCTTTAAATAGGGCAACATTTCTGTGTGTTGAAAAATTATTCAACAACTGATCATGCTTTTGCCTCTTCTAAACCGTGTAAAAGGAGGTCTCTTCAGCCAGCATCAGTTTTGGGTGTTTGCTGCCTAACGTTGCCCTCCTGTGGACGTAGGTTTATATTGCAACACAATCTTTTTTTTTTTTTTTTTTTTTTTTTTTTTATGTTATCGAACGCTTTTTCGCCTTCTTGATCAAATATCTACAATTCTGATATCAGTGATTTGTTTCGGAGTCAGTTTCTACAGCTCACTTGCTGTGGTGCACCATGGTCCCATCATGCCGAGGTGTTTCAACATGTAAAAAGAGAGAGCGAAGGAGAGAGAGGGAAAAAAAAAAACATTAAATATTTGCTCACTTAGGTCTGGGACATTTTTATGTGGTTGCACAATACTGGAAAAACAGAAAAGAGCAGCTTTTCTCCAACAGACAAAACAAAAATAACACGTCAATACTCTTTACTAATGATGTGAAAGAAAGGACAAAAAGTATTCTTCAAAATATATATATATATTTTTTTTTTGTTTCAGTGCTAAAAATGACATTTCGCAGCTTCCCTATCCTTTAGGAAATATTGGACATAATTAAAGCAAAACAGTGGATGTAGCTATACGTGGTCTTCATTGTCCTCTCTCAATTCTTCACATTGTATTTGTTTTCAAGAATTTGTGTATTCTTGAAATCCTTTAAAAATGGGAATGCATTGTCTTGCAAAAGTGTTTATACGCCTTAAATACTTTTTCATCATTATTGCTTTTAATGTAGATATGAGCAGATAGAGAACACACGGCATCATGTAGACCAACGGAAAGACGCAGCAGGTCAGATGCAAAGCTGTGATAGGTTTAAACTGCAAACCTTGCAAAGCATGGCTTTACCTAAAAGGCCAGACAAGGAGACACAGCAGCCATTAGGTCCGTGGAATCATGGAGGAACTGCAGCAATCCACAGCTCAGGTGAAATTGTTTGTTAAGGAGACCAATATTCAGATTTGAGAGATGGACAGATGTTTGTCTTACATCAAAATGATCCCAAAGAAATGCAGCTAGAGTTACGGTGAATTGGTTAGATGAAAGCATAATGATGAGATACACTGGCCCCAGTCAAAGTCCTGACCTAATTCCAGTCAAGAATCTTTGACAAGACAGGAAAACCGATTTTCACTCAAGCTCTCCCTCCAATCTCACTTGAGGTATTTTGCAAAGTAAGATGGTCAAAGGTTTCTTTCTCTCCATGTGCAAAGGTGGAAGACACAAACCTTAAACAAAGGCCTTGCAGCTGGCAATGAAAGACAGTTCTACAAAGTTTTAACTCTGGTGGGGTGAAAGTAAATTCACACCTCACTTTTTTTCCAGATGTTTATTAAAAAGACAAGAAACAATTATTACTGTAAACTTTTTTCAAGCTGTAGATGTTTTTTTTAACACAACAAACTCTGCTTCGGGGGTTTCTGAGCACCAAATCAATATTGCTGCACGTGAAATCCAAACCATTGATTGTGAAAACAACAGCACAAAGTTTTTTGCAAGGTAATGTAATGATTAAGACGGAGGCAGTTTAAAAGGCCAAATGTTACCTTTCTGTGCTTTCAAAGGTTCAAGATGAGATTGGCCATCGCTCTCCAGCTGAGCCTCAGCGCCCTGTGTTCAACTCTGGCATTTTTCCATGGAGGATTGTATGTATACTCTTTTTAAGATGTTGCCTTTTTTGTTTGATTAATCAATCGTTCTTTTTCAACAAAGCTACGATAACTGACAGATTGTAATGTTCTCATATCAGGGGAGCAGTACTGCCTGAACCTGCTGCTGTAAACTGCCAGTGGAGTCGCTGGTCCGAATGGAGTTCTTGTGATCCTTGCACAAAGAGCAGAGTACGTCTGCGGTCAGACAGAGCATTTATGACTTGCCTCATAGACTCATTTAAATAAGGTTTTTACTGATTATGTGATGTTAAGAAGTGTGACAAAGCCTTTTTTATATATTTTTTGGCCCTCAGAGGCGTTCAAGAGGCATAGAGGCGTTTGGCCAGTTTGATGGGGAATCCTGCATGGAGTCAATAGGTGACAGACAGGCCTGCCAACCGTCAGAATCATGCTTGACTCCAACTCTTCTTCCTTGCAAAGAATCGGAGTTCCGGTGCACTACAGGTACTGGGGGACTCTCATAAGTCGCCTACACTGTTCATCTATGCTCTGTTTCTCTGGGTCTCACCAGTTTTATCTGCATCCGTGTGCAGAGCTGCAAACATGCATCAAAAAGAGACTAGAATGTAACGGGGACTACGACTGCGAAGATGGGTCGGATGAAGACTGCGAGCCAACCCGCACGCCCTGTGGGGCGTCTGTCCTTGAAAATAATGAGCAAGGCAGGACAGCAGGATATGGGTGAGCATTGTAAAGTGCCTCATTGTGTTCTAGTTACTGACAGGAACTGTGGCCAATGACATTTTCACAGTGTTCATAAAGACCAGATGCCTGGATTAGCTCCATGAGAATTCAACTCAAAAAGCAGATGTTTTAAGATAAACTAAAGGAACTTAGAGAGTTAAGAAGATAAAACTTTCGCCATGTGCTGATATTTGGAACGTAACTGCTGTAGAAAAGCATAATGCAATATCTAGAAAGGATTCCACAGGGAAAAAAGGAATTTATTATTTGCGGTTGCATCTTCATCAGGAAGCACACACTCATTGAGCACAGCTAACCTTTGTTATTTCTAGCTTTTTATCAACCACACTGTTCAACATTAGGACTCTTAAACTGAGTATGATACATTGAAAATGAGAGGTGATCAATTTTAGATTTTAAAGACAGCTAGCTGCTCATTCCTAGCACCACTGTATAGACAAATGCATGTAATGCAGTCAAAAATAGACTCAGCCCAGTTATCCTGGCAAATTAGGCTGATTTGACTCCGTGGTTCTCCACAGAACCTTGGGTACAAAGTCATTTCAGAGTTTCTTGCATCTTTTTGCATTTATCGTGTGAAATTCATGTGTGATTTAAATCCAACTCACAAGGCCATACCATCATTTATATGTGAGGGATTTCAGTTTCCCTGGGCTTTACTTACAAGAGGTCCCGGAGTCTCATTTATACAGCTTGCGTACGTACAACATGGGGCATGAAACTTGTGTACGTCACTCTCCACGCAAAAGTTGGGATATAAAAAAAAAAAAAAACTTGATCGGGGTTCTCTTCCATCCCATTCCTCTCCCTGATGATCACCAGGGTGGCGTGTACCACAGGTTAGCAGATTATTGTGACAAGGTGTGCTGTAAACAGTCAAATACATTTGTGCGTAATGCTGCGCGGTGAATGCATTGGCACGGCTGGAAACCTTGTAAATGGGAAAATTAGGAGGGAATGCACCTTTAGCTATCAAATATTTCCTGATCAATGATAACGACTGACTAATATGCCGCTTTAGACTCCAAGCATTGCATTCTGCTACAACATACAGAGGACAGCCAGTGGCTACAACCCACCGGTTTCTGTGTCCAAACCCCCAGAGCGCAGAGAAAATGTGTGCTCACCAAACGGCACTCAGCTAAACGGCCTGTCAGCTTTTAAACTGCTTTTTGCAGGGATTTATTTTGTTTAGTTTTTTTTGGAGGGGGGTTCTTTGTCATCCTGGGGGATACCTCTCATTCCTCCTGGTCTCCCTCCATCCTCTGAATGTTGATCTGAACGCTCAGTCACAGAGGAATTTCAACATGCCGAACATCCGTTTAAAACTGCAGTCAAGTTAACTTTTTAATACGTTTTTAAATGTGTTTAACATATATGTGCTTTTACCCCTGATTTTCACATTCAGCAGCACACATTGATCCAGGAATCTGGTCTACATTATTTGGTAATAGCGGGAGATCTGTCCCAAATTATTGGTTAAAAGTTTTTTTTACCAATAATGAAACATGTTGTTTAATTAATACTGAACCATCTGAAGTTCACTTACGTGTTAAAAATGGGGCCAATGCATGCTACAGCAAAAAACAGAACGAGGCCATGACACACCAATTTGGCTCTTTTCTTTGCATGCAAACAAACATAATACAATACTTTAAAGTAACCGTTACCTCCATGCACCAGGATCAACATCTTAGGTGCAGATCCTCGAAGGAACCCCTTCAATAATGATTACTTCAATGGGAGATGTGATAGGGTGAGGAATCCATACACGGGGAAGTACGACAGACTTCCCTGGAATGTGGGTGTGCTCCACTATGAGGTTAGTCCCAGCAATGTCTCACCTGCGAAGAGTTGTTGGATTTCTCGCTGAATGCTTCCTATCATTTCAGACACTAGTGGAAGAAACTGCCTCCAAAGAAATCTATGAGGACACACACTCCATTGTGAAAGAAATGTTGAAAGAGACGACCTTTACAGTTGATGCTGGATTTTCCTTCAAATTCACTGCAACTGAAGAATCCCTGGCAAACAGTACTATCGGTGGTGAGGCAGGGGCTGAGTTCTCAAAAAAAAATGTTCTAAAAGAAGTTACAGAGTACTCCGACATTAAGGTAAATATTATAACTGCTAAACACACAAGTTCTGAGTCATTCCCTTACCAATCAAGCTTATTTTGAAGACGCATTTACAGTTGCCTGCAAAAGTATTCATACTCATGGAACCTTTATATATATATATATATATATATATATATATATATATATATATATATATATATATATATATATATATATATATATAGCTTGATTGTGGAGCTCAGCGGATCGAAATCCATCTGGCGAAAGTCAGGTTAGAACCTCCGCCTTAGTCTTAAATCTTTTGCAGACTCCAACAAGTTTTCTTCCAAGATTGCCCTGTTTTTGGCTCCATCAACTCTGACCATCTTCCCTGTCCCTACCGAAGAGAAGCACCCCCACAGCATGATACTGCCACCACCATATTTGACAGCTGGCATGGTGTGTTCAGAGTGATGAGCAGTATTAGTTCCCTGCCACAGATATTGTTTAGCATTTCTGGCCAAAAAGTTAAATTTTGGTCTTGTCTGACCAAAGCACCTTCTTCCAAGTTTGCTGTGTCCCCAACATGGCTTCTGGCAAAGTGCAAACGGGACTTCTTATGGATTTATTTTAACAATGGCTTTCTTCTCGCCACTCTTCCATAAAGGCCATATTTGGCACGACAATAGTTGCCATGGCGAAAGATCCCCCCACCTGAGCTGTTCATCCAGAGTCACCATGGGGCTGATCAGTGCTCTCATTGTTCTACCTGTAAGTTTAGGCGGACGGCCTTGTCTTGGTAGGTATACAGTGGTGCCATACTCTTTCTATTTCTGGATGATGGATCGAATAGTGCTCCTTGAGATGTTCAAAGCTTGCCGAATCTTTTTATAGCCTGAGGCTGCTTTAAACCTCGCCAAAACTTTATCCCTGTCCTGTGTAGAGTGGACTCTATTCAGTCATTAGCGATCATCAGGCAACTGCTGATGGCAATCGGTTGCACTCAGAGAAAAGAGAGCTGAATACTTTTGCATCCAGCACTTTTATCTGTAGAAATGTTTTTAAATCATGCATAATTGTATTTCTATTTTACTCCACTTTGTGTTGGTCTTTCACAAAAAATTCCAATTCAATATGTTTATCTTTGTTGTTGTAATGTGACAGTACTGTATGTGGAAAAGTTCAACGGGTATGAATACTTTTGCAAGCCACTGTATCACATTTGTGCCTGTCTTACTGCTTCTAATCACTTTAGAACAAGAGCTTTATGAGGGTAAAAGGTAGAGTACAGCTGAGCACCTACAGGATGCGCTCCCGTGAGCTCAACGTTGCTGAGGAGTTCCTAATCCATGTCAGATCCCTTCCTGTGGTATATGAAAAGGGAATTTATTTTGCCTTTCTGGAAGACTATGGAACCCACTACACAAAAAATGGAAAGTCTGGTGGTGAATATGAATTGATCTACATTCTAAACCAGGATGCCATCAAGGCAAAAAGTATGTATCCGCGCCGTTAATTTAACTCAAACCCATTGCCTCACTCAGGCCTGTCTGCTGAAAAGGTAGGTTATTGGCACATAATTACAGAATTTACCTCTTGATTCTTTCAGATATGACACAAAGAGACGTCCAAACCTGCGTCAAAGCGGGGATCTCAGCGGACTTTGGTTTTCCAACTGAAGGTAGTGCAGAAGCACACGTCCGACCTGAGTACTGTGACAAACCAACAAATACCCAAACAGGTGTCTCTTTCTTTCCTTTTTTGATCAGACAAATTTTTACCAATTTTTTTTTTCTTAAGTCACATGCCTGTAGTAAAAGACCTGCCAATGTCCAAACAACCATAGTTTTCATTTTGATTGGGAATCAAAATAATCTGTTTTAAATGTGATCATGATGTAAAAATGTACTTTCTTATTCTGCACAGCTACTGTTGAAGGAAAGGCATTGGTGGATAAGGTGATGACTTCAGTCAAAGGAGGAACTCTTGAGACCGCTGTTACTATGAGGGCTCAACTGAACAAGGAGGGGGTCATGGATATAGATGCATACCGAAACTGGGCCAAGTCCATTACAGATGTCCCTGCTCTGATTAACAGTGAGGTAGGGATGATGAGGTGACAACCTCGAGTTTTGATTATCATTCAGTTTCAGACAAATGTTTTTCAAAACGTTTTTTGTACAATGTGATGAGGTTTATCCATGCTTGTGTTTGCTTTAGCAACATCCGTGGAACTGTGCTAAAGACAATTATGCAACAGCTTCAATGTAAATGCTCCATTGAACATTAACTGCTAAGATTAAATGGAGAAAATACACCAGACGCATTACAGCATGTAATCGCAGCACAGCAGCATTTGAACGTCCTACGATTAGCTTTCCATTTTGATCAGTCAAGATATTTACACTAGATGCATAATCCACAGGTTCAACGCGAGTATTTATGTTGCGCTGGGCCTAAATTAGGTTCAAGTTCTAATTTCAGATGCTTATACACCCCTGTTTGGCAAGGAATAAACAGGAAAATTACATCTTGTGTCAAAGTCCACTTCTGAAAGTATCCCAGTACTGTTGATGCCTATCGACTCTTATAGTTTGTCCAGAGCATGGTATCAGTCTCCTTGTTGACCCTGCTGATTGATGGGAGTTACTCATTGTCCCCGAACTCTCTGCCTTTTCACTCGCAACATCTCATCAACTAACAAACGGAAGGCCAAGGTGCGCCTTCTACCTTGTGGTCTTTCTGCAAAACAATAAGCAAAACCAAAAGTTGTTCATTTCTGTACGATCAATCAGCAGTTCTTTGTAGTTGGGACAAGCTAACAACTACAATTTGCAAATTTGCATATGGTCAAGATATAGACTTTTAGGTGATTAAAACAGGATATATTACTGATAATTTAATTACTTACCCATGTGGCGAAGGTTGTTCTCTGCGCAAAACATGCAGCTGTGGAGCATACTTTGTAGCCTCCGGTGTAAGTTCCCGCGTTTAAAAACACGCATGTAAGCCGTGCCGCTTACTTCACGTGCCCAGTGTATTTACTGCTTGACGTTGCATTCAATTTGTCTTGAAAGTTAATTTCCTGTTCTGGGAATACCATCACACTGGAGTTGAATGTGTTTCATTGGCAAATCGTGAAACAGGATTTTCTTGTCATGCTTACCACTAGTAAATATAAACTAAGATGTGTTCTCTTCAAATACAGGGCAGTCTTTTGTATTATCAGCTGTTATTCATGAACACATGGTTTATTGAAATACAAACCCTCAGAAGTGCTAATAAATAGGGAAAACCTGCAACGTTCATTGTGTTGATATGAATGGCAGCCATATTGGAAATTGAACCTGGGTCTGCTCATGGATCTTCCACCTCCTATTCAAGATTCCAGCTTCAGGGGACATTGTGCTTGTATTTCAAAATGGGAGATCAAAAATTTTTGAAATATAAATGCAAAATATAACACATTCACGTCCGCAAAAGTACTGAAAACTACCAAACATGTCTACGGTAAAGAACTTTTTGCCAGAGCAATCTTTCAGTATTTGTTTGTCTTTAAAACACTGGCTCATTGAACTTTTAAATCATAATACCTATTCTATACCCATGTGCTGCACTGCTAATACCATCGTCTTCATTTATAACATATAACACTATTTGCTTCTCAAATAGTGGAGCACTCTCCTTTTGTCCAGATGCCTTCTGAATAATTCTAAATGAGACAAAGGCACCCTCTGCTGTTTAGTCTGTCCCTGTGGCCAGTAGTATGATGAATACATTTAAGAAACTCCTAAAAAGTGCAAAACTTAATGTAACTGAAGTTTGTCTTTAATATTAATAGTTTGATATATTTTCTGCCGTATAAGGTTCATAGCTAGTTAAAAGTTGAATGCAGGTCCGCGTTGGGCTAAAAACCTTTTATATTGTTGTTAATATTTTATAGTTAATAAAAGTGTGGCAATGTTGAAACATTCTAGTTGTTAGAAACCATTGTTTTATGTTATAAATTAACCCATATATATCTTATAAAATTTAAAAGGGATTCTGGGTAATTTTCAGATCGACAGCTTCAATGCATTAAAACAGTGTCAGGACTTAGCAGGCAGTGCCGTGTAGTTTTCTCTCTCTCTCTCCAGTTAATTGCAGTTGGTTGGTAGGCGTGGCGCGCACCTGCGCCTCGTTCAGCACCTTAGCTGGGAGTATTTAGGCAGTGAGCTGACAGCTGGAGGACGCCAGAGTGTTAACCTTGTGTGGTACACCTCAGTTGGCCACTGTCTGCCGACAGCTCTCCTTTTCCTGCGTTATTCCCTGTTTCCTGTCTGTATCTCTGTTTTCCAAAATAAACACTTTAAACTGCTTTTTGCCTCCCGATTGTGTTCTGCTTGTGGGCCAAACACCTAAAAAACATGACAAATAGAAAATTATAAAAGCTACAACAGAAAACATTTGAGAACCACTGTTCTATGTAATCAGAAGTGGTAGTTTTTTTATGTCAGCTGTGTTATTTTTAATTCTGGAACTGTCCTATCCAATAGCACTGTAAAGCTAACATTTCTGTTCGGAGACGTATGAGATGTTGGGTTATTTCTGGCAGCTGTTTTATTTATTTTAGATAATGTGGATGATTCTACGCATAGTTTTGTTTGTAATAAGCTGATTTATCTGCCAGCCCATCCAAGAGAGAGCTACAGACCCACAAGCTCTCAATTTACAGTTGTCGTTCAGGGGTCAATTAAGCTTCAATTGTATGCATTAAATGCTAAAAAAAGTACTAATTTTAATACCCCAGTGCTTATCAGTGAGAATTCTTATACAGCATTCTCACTTATTGTTTTCCTGTTTTTCTTATTATTATTCCATACATTTATCAGCGTCTTACTACTCCTGCATACTTCAACCGATTTCAACAAGTTTGGTATCAAAACATTTGGCTCGTTCACGACATTACTGCTATATCTCACGGTTATGTTGACCTTTATACTTTTTAAAAAATTTAACTTTGTGTGTGTGTGTGTTTTGCTCCCATTTTAAATTAATGCAAATTTCTTCAAAACCTTTGTGCTTTTTCACAGCTTACTGCAGTTGCCTACTATCAGCTACAAACTTTATTCAAATTTTAAAATGTTCAAATATCCTTCAGCTATCTTCAACTACTTCAGCTTTTTCATATATTTTACAATTTTTAAATAATCCCTCTTTAAAAATCGTTTTGCATTTTTGTGATTTTCATGAAAATACGTGTGTTGCTATCATCATTGCTAAGGAGCTCAGCTACAGTGTACACTAGCTTTTTTAATAAATTCTACTTCTCCAAACAACTTCTTCTTATGCACTCAATTTTGACTCTATCCACATAAATTATACATCAAAACGTAGGCATTTTGCCTGCATTCAGGAAATGTAACCCTCAATGCTATGCGATTTTTTTTCACAAATCACCCCAGAGCGCCGAAAAGTCCACACGCCCTCAATGCATTTTCAATGCATGCATTGAGGGCATTGAAAATCACACCTGAAAATCCAAAACGACACAAGTTTTCGCATCATTGCTTCTCCTAAACCGTTAGATGTACAGACATGAGCCTCGCACCAATTCATCTTCAGACCCTTGTAGCACTTACAAAAAAGTAATTTCTTGGATATATATTACTGTTCTGCTGCAGGAACAATTTGTTTAGGAGAAGCAAATCTGCAAATCGCTGAAAAAGCTTTAGACTGAAAAGGTTCGAAATGATCCACTTTTTTACATTGTCGCCACGCCTACATCCATTTTTGTAAATACATGAAAATAAGAATGATTGTTCACCAAAGCCAGCAGATACTGACGGTGAAAAAAAATATTTTGCTATCTCTCATGGTTTTTTCAGTTATAGCAAGTTATTTGAGAAAAAGTTTTGCCGATTTTTGCCTTTCCTCAAATTCCCCTCTTTATTTCATGATTGTTTGCACCATTATTACTACATTTACAACAACTACAGAGGTAGATTATTGTTTCCCTATCCGTTCTGAAAAAAAAAACAATCCAAGAATCAGGTCGATAGGTGGAACGGTTACGGAGATATTTGGACTTGTTCAGGGAATGTTTCTTCACAGTGTAAACAGACATCTGCACTCACAGATATGCTCACACATACACACAGTTCTGTATGTTTGCTGTTTAGTACAGTGGTGAAATGGCTGGAGTTTCATGATGGGGGTGTGGGTTCAGGGTTTGTACCATGTTGGTGCAGTATTGTTTTTGTTCAGAAACTTTGTGCTCTTTCACAGCTTACTGCTTCAGCTTGGGTTAAGCTACAAACTTCATTCACATTTCAAAATGTTCACATAGAACTTATTTTGACTTCTATCATTTTTAAAATATTTAACTTTTTGTGACTGTTTTGCTCTCATTGAAATGAATGGCAAATTCTTCAAAAATGTTTTTCCGCGTCTAACTACTTCTGCATACTTCAACCCATTACTGCTGCTACTACTACTACTAATACTGATCCTGATCCTCCTACTACTACTACTACCAATACTGCTACTACTGATACTACCACTACGCCTACTACTACAAATACTACTACTACTACTACTACTACCTCTACCCATACTACCAGTAGTAGTGATACTACTACTACTACTGCTGATACTACTACCACTACTACTACTACTACTGATACTACTACGACCAATACTGCTCCTACAGATACTACCACTACAACAACTACTACTACTACTATAGATACTACTACTACTACTACTACTACTACCGATACAACTACTACTAGTGATACTACTACTACTACTGCTGATACTACTACTACTACTACTGATACTACTACACACATATCTTCATGTCTACTGTTTAGTGCAGTGTTCAAATATCCTTCAACTATCTTCAACTAGTTCAACTTTTTCAAAACATTCTTCTAATCCTTCAGCTTTTGTCCTTTCATGTTCAAATTGGTTCTTCATTGGTTTCAATGTGTTTTTCAGCTAGTTTTTCTTTTCTGCAGGGGTGTTCTACATCTTCTGCTCAAATCATTCTGCAAAATAGCATTCTCACTTGCTGTTATGCAGGAACAGCTTTTTCTAGTTTTAAAATAGTTTCCCTTAGGATTAAGTGGTTCCTTGGGTGCACTTTTAAGATTGTTAACCAAAACTTGTGAATAGATATATTTGTCATCTCACCTGCTGAAATACATATCTTGTCATTTCTACCAGGCTGAGCCCATCTATAACTTGATTCCACTGGACACGCCCGATGCAAATAACAGAATTGCAAATCTAAAGAGGGCTATAGAAGAGTATGTTGCTGAATACAACATATGCAAGTGTAAGCCATGTCAAAATGGAGGTACTCTTGCCCTGATTGATGGAAAGTGCATTTGTATGTGTACTGGCCAATTCGAAGGCCTGGCCTGCCAGAACTACAGGGCAGATAAGGCTGCAAACCAAGGTAAGAAAGTTATAAACATACAACCTTTTATCTGATTCATTTAAAAATGTTTTTCATTTTATGTGTTATTATTTAGCAGGCCAAAGGCCCACCGTACAACAGGAAGGCAACTGGTCCTGCTGGGGGTCCTGGTCCTCATGCAGTGAAGGGAAACACAGTCGGACACGTCACTGCAGAACCGATGGACTCAGTCAGACTGTCAAATGCAGAGGAGAAGCTACTAGTGAAGAATACTGTTGAAAAGCATGATTTATTTTTCAGTGTCCTTGTCTGTTCAAGTATGAACTCAACTAATAAAATTGACATATTAGGCAAAATCTGACATTGAATCAGTTTTTTCAGACAAAAAAACAAAATACGATTTCATCAATGAAATGTTTCTGGTTATTAGACTAATTTGATTATAAGACAAACCTAATTCAAGTAAATACAAAAATAGGTTAAGAAAGCAATTACTTTCTCACATGGGGCCAAATTGGATTATGCCATAATAAATCAAATCTTCATTTACAAATGATATTTTGTATTTACTCACGTTATCTGTGTCTGACCAGGGCACAAGATCCAGAAAAGAAAAACAGCAAGCATTTGAAATCAGAAGAAGTCAGGCTTTGGTCAGAGATGGCACAGCGTCCATGGTCATCTGTTATAGTTCACTTCAACAATATTTGTTCTACAACATACTATTTCGCCAATACCTCATTCTTAAAAGCACATCTCCATGCAAATTGGACCCAGATGAGAAGAAACTGACGGTGTAGATAGAAAATTGACACTGAAGTCTGCCAGAGGCCATCGGCAAACATACAAACATTAGCTCACCAGTAGATCACATATTTAGGAGCTGGACATAATTGAAGCATGAAGACAACCATTATGTGCAAACTCCATTTTTATCTTTAGCCATTTTCATTTTACATTTTATTTTGTTCATTAAAAAAATGAAAAAACAAAAATAAATTAAATGATGAATGAAAAGGAGCAAAAGGAAGTATAAACTTATAATGTTTGCCCGTATTCACAAAAAATGAAATTAGAAATCAACTTAGAGGTCCATCGGTCCACATGGAGAAAACCCACTCATAACACCAAAACAGAACAAAGCATCATCTTAATCACTAAAATAACAGTTTGTCATAATAACTTTCTAATAAAAAAAAAAAACAGCCAGTAAAATTGACTATAACACTTTAACAAATGCCTTCTAAAACATATAGGAAAATGAGCAGTGAAAGTACTCTTGAGGAGAAAATTTGAAAGAATTTAAAACCTAAAATATTAAGCCAGAGCTTAGCGCTGCCTCTATGTGGGGAGCAAATGTGCAACATTTAATGAAATTAAAGTGCCAATGGAATACATGTGTTGAAGCTCGACTATTTGGATGAACACTTTCTAAACCAAAAAACTTGAAAACAGGATTAAAAAATAATTTAGTAATTTTCTTTCAGTCCAGACTGAAAGGTATAATATCTCACCATGAATGATAGTTCACTTTTTTTTATTTAAAGTTGTAAAATTATTGGTATGAGACCACTGCATTATTGCTTGTGGATTTGCTCTCATGGCAGACCAAAGAAATGGCCGTCACATTTGCTTATCTTAACAATTTTTGATCTTTGATTATTGTGTTTGATGTTCTTTTAAAATCTGTCATTTACCAGAAATGCTGAAGATATCCTCTAGCCTTGAATGGCCTAGTCAGGCAAACAGAGATAACGTCTGGCAACTGTGAGTGCTCTGGATTGCACAGTATATAGATACACGCACAGTATTCCAAATGTGGAATATGTTCAGAAAAAAAATCCCATACTGAATTCTTTCTGGAGGTTATGTGAGGTTATATTATCCTGTGTAGGCCCCGGAGGTTTCTTAGAGAACATTAGTGAACATCAAGAAGACCAAGGAACACAGAAGCTGGGGATGAATTCACGATAATGAATTTTAAAGCACTGTCAGGTTGTGAAACAATTAAAATTGTCTACAGCGGACAGATCTGATGGAATGGAATAGATCAAAAGATTTTCATTTTTTAAAATGGCCTGGTCAAAGTCCATACTTCAATACAACGGAGAATCCGTGGCATAACTTGAATACTGACAGAAGACAGTTCTACAAAGTGTTCACTCTGATAGGGTGAAAATAAATTCACACCTCACTTTTTTTCTGATGTTTATTGAAAAGATAATTATTACTGTAAAAAAAAATTAAGCTGTAGACGTTCGTTAACAGAACAAACTCTGCTTCGGGGGTTTCTGAGCACCAAATCAATATTGCTGCACATGAAATCCAAACCAATGATTGTGAAAACAACAGCACAAAGTTTTTTGCAAGGTAATGTAATGATTAACACGGAGGCAGTTTAAAAGGCCAAATATTACCTTTCTGTGCTTTCAAAGGTTCAAGATGAGATTGGCCATCGCTCTCCAGCTGAGCCTCAGCGCCCTGTGTTCAACTCTGGCATTTTTCGATGGAGGATTGTATGTATACTCTTTTTAAGATGTTGCCTTTTTTGTCTGATTCATCAATCATTCTTTTTTAACAAAGCTACGATAACTGACAGATTGTAATGTTCTCATATCAGGGGAGCAGTACTGCCTGAACCTGCTGCTGTAAACTGCCAGTGGAGCCGCTGGTCCGAATGGAGTTCTTGTGATCCTTGCACAAAGAGCAGAGTACGTCTGCGGTCAGACAGAGCATTTATGACTTGCCTAATAGACTCATTTAAATAAGGTTTTTACTGATTATGTGATGTTAAGAAGTGTGACAAAGCCTTTTTTATATATATTTCGGCCCTCAGAGGCGTTCACGAGGCATAGAGGCGTTTGGCCAGTTTGATGGGGAATCCTGCATGGAGTCAATAGGTGACAGACAGGCCTGCCAACCGTCAGAATCATGCTTGACTCCAACTCCTTATCCTTGCAAACAATCGGAGTTCCGGTGCACTACAGGTACTGGGGGACTCTCATAAGTCGCCTACACTGTTCATCTATGCTCTGTTTCTCTGGGTCTCACCAGTTTTATCTGCATCCGTGTGCAGAGCTGCAAACATGCATCAGAAAGAGACTAGAATGTAACGGGGACTACGACTGCGAAGATGGGTCGGATGAAGACTGCGAGCCAACCCGCACGCCCTGTGGGGCGTCTGTCTTTGAAAATAATGAGCAAGGCAGGACAGCAGGATATGGGTGAGCATTGTAAAGCGCCTCATTGTGTTCTAGTTACTGACAGGAACTGTGGCCAATGACATTTTCACAGTGTTCATAAAGACCAGATGCCTGGATTAGCTCCATGAGAATTCAACTCAAAAAGCAGATGTTTTAAGATAAACTAAAAGAACTTACAGAGTTAAGAAGATAAAACTTTCGCCATGTGCTGATATTTGGAACGTAACTGCTGTAGAAAAGCATAATGCAATATCTAGAAAGGATTCCACAGGGAAAAAAGGAATTTATTATTTGCGGTTGCACAGCACAGCTAACCTTTGTTCTTTCGAGCTTTTTATCAACCACACTGTTCAACATTAGGACTCTTAAACTGAGTATGATACATTGAAAATGAGAGGTGATCAATTTTAGATTTTAAAGACAGCTAGCTGCTCATTCCTAGCACCACTGTATAGACAAATGCATGTAATGCAGTCAAAAACAGACTCAGCCCAGTTATCCTGGCAAATTAGGCTGATTTGACTCCGTGGTTCTCCACAGAACCTTGGGTACAAAGTCATTTCAGAGTTTCATTGCATCTTTTTACATTTATCATGTGAAATTCATGTGTGATTTAAATCCAACTCACAAGGCCATACCATCATTTATATGTGAGTGATTTCAGTTTCCCTGGGCTACTTACAAGAGGTCCTGGAGTCTCATTTATACAGCTTGCGTACATACAACATGGGGCATGAAACTTGTGTACGTCACTTTCCACGCAAAAATTGGGATCTAAAAAATGTGTGTGTGTTTTAGAGACGGGGAAAAAGGGCAACGCAGATGGTAGTGAATAGCAGCAAACCTGCATGATGATTCCTCTCATTCAATTTCCCTCCATATCAGACTTTAATCATAGATTGACTTCATTATAAGCTTTCTGCAGTTGATCATGCTCGCTGATGACACATAACTACATATAAGCACCCTTTAAAAATAAAAATAAAAGAATGCCTAAACCATCTGAAATCTGAAGTAAAAGTCTGCACAGCATTTCATCAGGGTTCTCTTCCATCCCATTCCTCTCCCTGATGATCCCCAGGGTGGCGTGTACCACAGGTTAGCAGATTATTGTGACAAGGTGTGCTGTAAACAGTCAAATACATTTGTGCATAATGCTGCACGGTGAATGCATTGGCACGGCTGGAAACCTTGTAAATTGGAAAATTAGGAGGGAATGCACCTTTAGCTATCAAATATTTCCTGATCAATGATGACAACTGACTAATATGACGCTTTAGACTCCAAGCATTGCATTCTGCTACAACAACCCCCAGAGCGCAGAGAAAATGTGTGCTCACCAAACAGCACTCAGCTAAACGGCCTGTCAGCTTTTAAACTGCTTTTTGCAGGGATTTATTTTATTTATTTATTTTTGGAGGGGGGTTCTTTGTCATCCTGGGGGATACCTCTCATTCCTCCTGGTCTCCCTCCATCCTCTGAATGTCGATCTGAACGCTCAGCCACAGAGGAATTTCAACATGCCGAACATCCGTTTAAAACTGCAGTCAAGTTAACTTTTTAAGTTTTTTTAATGTGTTCAACATATGTACTTTTACCTCTGATTTTCACATTCACCAATTGTCTTCTTGTGATTTTTTTCCCAGCTCTTGCTGTTTTTCTACATGGTCACCATTTTACCCATTTTAAATACACATTAACATTCATGAAGTGCTTTGCACCAACCATTTATTGTTAAATCCGGGCCGTGGTGAGGAATGAACCTGAGGTTGAACCTGGTACGCAAACTTTCAGATAAAGCTGTGATCTAAAAGGGAATTTGCATGCTTGTGTGCATCCACATGGTTTTATTAATCAGATTTCTTTTTTTCTTTTTTTTTGCCGTACGCCAATTCTTTTTCTTGTCATATGTGCACTTTTAGAATGGATTCTACGCAAAGTTTTTTTAAATTAGACCCCCTGTCCGAATGTAGGACTTTTCAGCAAGCATGGGGCTTTGTATAATGGGTGGGGCTGTGTGCAGCAAAACGAAACATTTCGCTGCTTGGAGGAGTAAGGAAACTGGTTAATTTATCACTAAAATGTAGTTTTAAAACATTTTTAAGCAAGAAAGCACACCTCAAACTTCATCTGTGCAGTCAGTCTCTCAAGGCTATATGCCAACTTTGAATCTGTTTTCTGACTTGTTGGGAGCATGCTGACAGGCTGGTCTCACTGGGGAGCTGCAGTGGGAAAACCCTGTTGGTGCAGCGTTTAGTTAGCCAGACAGTGAGACTCTTGGAGAAACCCTGCTTGTGTTCATCAGTCCCATCTCCTATGAACCTGTCAGACTGGAGAAACAGTCTGACAAATGTGAGATTTCCCAAAGGCATCCTCCCGTTGCTAATAGCTATGCCTGGCCAACCAACCCCGGAAGCCACGTACGCCTGACAAAGGAAATCTCACCTCAGATTGAGAAATAGATTCTTTAAATAATACTGAACCATATGAAATTCATTTACCCGTTGACAATGGAGCCAATGCATGCTATAGCAAAGAACAGAACAAGGCCATGACACACCTGCAAAATTTGGCACTTTTCTTGACATGCAAGCAAACATAATACAATACTTTAAAGTAACCGTTACCTCCATGCACCAGGATCAACATCTTAGGTGCAGATCCTCGAAGGAACCCCTTCAATAATGATTACTTCAATGGGAGATGTGATAGGGCGAGGAATCCATACACGGGGAAGTACGACAGACTTCCCTGGAATGTGGGTGTGCTCCAGTATGAGGTTAGTCCCAGCAATGTCTCACCTGCGAAGAGGTGTTGGATTTCTCGCTGAATGCTTCCTATCATTTCAGACACTAGTGGAAGAAACTGCCTCCAAAGAAATCTATGAGGACACATACTCCATTGTGAAAGAAATGCTGAAAGAGACGACCTTTAAAGTTGATGCTGGATTTTCCTTCAAATTTACTGCAACTGAACCATCCCTGGCAAACACTACTATTGGTGCTGAGGCAGGGGCTGAGTTCTCAAAAAAAAATGTTCTAAAAGAAGTTACAGAGTACTCTGTCATTAAGGTAAGTCATTCCCTGACCAATCAAGCTTATTTTGAAGACGCATATACAGTGGCCTGCAAAAGTATTCATACTCATAGAACCTTTCCATATATATATATATATATATATATATATATATATATATATATATATATATATATATATATATATGGATAGTAACCCAAAGTAGAATGGAAATTATGCATGATTTCTTTTTTTCTATAAATAAAAACCAGAAAAGGGCATTGAGCAAAGGTATTCAGCCCCCCTGAGTCAATGCTCTGTGGAACCACCTTTTGCTGCATTCACAGCTAAGTGTCTTTTAGGGTATGTCTCTACCAGCTTGGCAATCTAATGAATAACATTTTTCATTTCAGTTCACTTCAAATTTATTTATATAGCGCCAATTCATGAAACATGTCCTCTCAAGGCATTTTACAAAGTCACCCACCTTTTGATCATTCTTATTTGCAAAACAGCTCAAATTCAGTCAGATTAGATGAATAGTGTTTGTGAACAGCAGTTTCCAGATCTTGCCACAGATTCTCAATTGAGTTTAGGTCTGGACTTTGACTGGGCCACTCTATCACCTTGATATGTTGCGTTTTAAATCATTCCATTGTAGCCCTGGCTTTATGTTTAGGGTGGTTGTCTTGAAACCATCGTTTCCACTAACAAAAGCCTTCAAAGCGGTTCTCTGGTGGTGGCGTCTCTGATTTTACTGGCACAGTGTCATGTTTTGTGATGAACCCGAACACAACCACGCACTGTTTTGTGAGTTTATTGAAGATGATGAATAGTAGAAGATGAAGGCCAGAGTTCAGACCAGACGAAAGCAGGAGGCTGTTAGTGGCTGGGGCTGGCAAGCTGGACGGAGCCAGAACATGGAGGCAGCAGGACCAGCAACACGGCAGAATGGAGACTTGAGAACCAGAACTTGACAGCAGCACGGCAGAGTGGAAACTTGGAACCAGAACTAGCCCAGCAGTATTATGCACCACGACTAGGGGAATACTTGCAGTACCGGAGTGAGATCAGAACTAAAACCACAGCAGGCAGGCGGAGATGAAGGGACTTCGGGCTGGACGAGAACTGGATGAGGTGGGCAGCAGTAACAGAAGTTAGCAGAGGTAAACAGTACGATCTGACAGGGAAGAGCTAACTGAGGGAGGTTTAAATAGTAGTGATGACAGGTGGAAAGAGTCCTGGCTTGATTAGTGGCTGACAGGTGTGGATGATTAGTGGAGCATGGGATCTGGAGCAGTATGGGAGGCTGAGAGTGCCCTGAAATGTCCATGGTGCAGCAGGCAAAGCTGCACCATGACACACAGAGTCTCTGTCAGGGAGTTGGTTTGTTTTGCCCGATCTGCAACCCCGACGGGACGGGGGTAAGGCGCTTTCGGCTCAGCTACTGGTCAGCTACCAACTACGTTGGGACTGTGGCAGGACCAGGTAAATACCCCTTGCTGCGTTAAACTTTTTTACTCCATCTCGAGACACTTCCGGGGACAGCTTTAGCTGGGGACAGGTCATCCAAAACGGGGACTGTCCCTGTAAATCGGGGACGTCTAGTCGCCCTTGCTTCCTCGCTGCGACCCGCCATTGCTGTCTGAATCCAAACAGTTGCTTCTCTGATACATCGCATCTACTAAAATCCCACCCAGCGATCCTGATGGGCTCGTCCATTTTATGTGGTATTGAAATCCCTCCCAATGGCAGTGATACCAGATGGATATGTGGAGCAGTGTGGAGCTCAGCGGATCGAAATCCATCCGGCGAAAGTCAGGTTAGAACCTCCGCCCCAGTCTCAAGTCTTTTGCCGACTCCAACAAGTTTTCTTCCAAAATTGCCCTGTTTTTGGCTCCATCAACTCTGACCATCTTCCCTGTCCCTACCGAAGAGAAGCACCCCCAGAGCATGATGCTGCCACCACCATATTTGACAGCTGTGATGGTGTGTTCAGAGTGATGTGCAGTGTTGGTTCCCTGCCACAGATATTGTTTAGCATTTCTGGCCAAAAAGTTCAATTTTGGTCTTGTCTGACCGAAGCATCTTCTTCCACGTTTGCTGTGTCCCATGCCTTCTAGCAAACTGCAAACGGGACTTCTTATGGATTTCTTTAAACAATGGCTTTCTTCTCGCCAATCTTCCATAAAGACCACAGTTGCCATGGCGACAGATCCTCCCACCTGAGCTGTTCATCCAGAGTCACCATGGGGCTGATCAGTGCTCTCATTGTTCTACCTGTAAGTTTAGGCGGACGGCCTTGTCTTGGTAGGTATACAGTGGTGCCATACTCTTTCTATAGTGCTCCTTGAGATGTTCAAAGCTTGCCGAATCTTTTTATAGCCTGAGGCTGCTTTAAACCTCGCCAAAACTTTATCCCTGTCCTGTGTAGAGTGGACTCTATTCAGTCATTAGCAATCATCAGGCAACTGCTGATGGCAATCGGTTGCACTCAGTGAAAAGGGAGCTGAATACCTTTGCATCCAGCACTTTTATCTGTAAAAATGTTTTTAAATTATGCATATTTGTATTTCTACTTCACTATTTTACTCCACTTTGTGTCGGTCTTTCACAAAAGATTCCAATTCAATATGTTTATCTTTGTTGTTGTAATGTGACAGTACTGTATGTGGAAAAGTTCAAGGGGTATGAATACTTTTGCAAGCCACTGTATCACATTTGTGCCTGTCTTACTGCTTCTAATCACTTTAGAACAAGAGCTTTATGAGGGTAAAAGGTAGAGTACAGCTGAGCACCTACAGGATGCGCTCCCGTGAGCTCAACGTTGCTGAGGAGTTCCTAATCCATGTTAGATCCCTTCCTGTGGTATATGAAAAGGGAATTTATTTTGCCTTTCTGGAAGACTATGGAACCCACTACACAAAAATTGGAAAGTCTGGTGGTGAATATGAGTTGATCTACATTCTAAACCAGGATGCCATCAAGGCAAAAAGTATGTATCCGCGCCGTTAATTTAACTCAAACCCATTGCCTCACTCAGGCCTGTCTGCTGAAAAGGTAGGTTATTGGTACATAATTACAGAATTTACCTCTTGATTCTTTCAGATATGACACAAAGAGGCGTCCAAACCTGCGTCAAAGCGGGGATCTCAGCAGACTTTGGTTTTCCAACTGGAGGTAGTGCAACAGCACACGTCCGACCTGAGTACTGTGACAACCCAACAAATACCCAAACAGGTGTCTCTTTCTTTCCTTTTTTGATCAGACAAATTTTTACCACATATTTTTCTTAAGTCACATGCCTGCTGTAAAAGACCTGCCAATGTCCAAACAACCATGGCTTTTATTTTTGATTGGGTACACGTTGAAACAACATATAAATTAAACCATGTAACATTACAATTTTTTTTAAATGTGATCATGATATGAAAATGTACTTTCCTATTCTGCACAGCTACTGCTGAAGGAAAGGCATTGGTGGATAAGGTGATGACTTCAGTCAAAGGAGGAACTCTTGAGACCGCTGTTACTATGAGGGCTCAACTTAACAGGGAGGGGGTCATGAATATAGATGCATACCGAAACTGGGCCAGGTCCATTGCAGATGTCCCTGCTCTGATTAACAGTGAGGTAGGGATGATGAAGTGATGACCTCAAATTTTCGTTATCAGTCTGTTTCAGACAAATATGTTTTCAAAACAATTTTTTGTACAATGTGATGAGGCTGTGTTTGCTTTATCAACTATCCGTGGAACTGTGCTAAAGACAATTATGCAACAGCTTCAATGTAAATGCTCCATTGAACACTGAGCAAAGGATAGACATTTGTCCACCTTTTCTAAATTTCCTTCTTCATGCTATACTTATAAAACAGCACTGCCAGGATATTACTGTTTGAACTTATCATCAGGATACTTTGCATTCTAGTGGCATAGAAGTTATTGCTGAATTAGATGTCATCATCTCAGCTAACTTCTGAGATTAAAGGAGAAATACACTAGACGCGTTACAGCATGTAATCGCGGCACAGCAGAACATCTTATGGTTAGCTTTCAATTTTGATCAGTCAAGATATTTGCACTAGATGCATAATCCGCAGGTTCAAAGCGAGTATTTACGTTGTGCTGCGCCTAAATTAGGTTGAAGTTCTAATTTCAGATGCTTATACACCCCTGTTTGGCAAGGAATAAACAGGAAAATGACATCTTGTGTCAAAGTTGTGATGCCTTTGGCTATCGAATCTTATTGGCCAGAGCATGGTAGAAGTCTCCTTGTTGACCCTGCTGATTGATAGGAGTTACTCATTATCGCCGAACTCTCTGCCTTTCCACTCCCAACATTTCATCAACTAACAAAAGAAAGGCCGAGGTGCGCCTTCTACCTGGTTCTCTTTCTACAAAACAATAAGCAAAACCAAAAGTTGTTCATTTCTGTACACTCAATCAGCAGTTATTTGTAGTTGGGACAAGCTAACAAACTAGAATTTGGGATTTTTAATCATATGGTCAAGATACAGACTTTTAGGTTATCAAAACATAGGGTATATTACTGGTAATTTAATTAATTAACCATGGGGCGAAGGTTGTTCTCTGCAAAAAATAACAAAAAAAACCTGTGGAGCATACTTTGCAGCGTCTGGGGTAAGTTTCCGCTTTTAAAAACACGCGTGTAAGCCGCACCGCTACTTCACGTGCCCAGTGTATTTACTGTTTAACATTGCATTCAGTTTGTCTTGAAAGTTCATTTCCAGACCTGGGAATGCCATCACACCGGAGCTAAGTGTGTTTCATTGGCAAATCCTGAAATGAACAGGATTTGCTTGTTGTCACGCTACTAAATGTAAACTAAAATGTGTTCTCTTCAAATACAGGGCAGTCTCTCGTATCATCAGCTGTATTCAATTATACACTGTTTAAAGTTATTTTATGTTAAGTAAATAACTCTCCATCTGTTAGGTATTGTCTGGTGAATATCAGCTCTAGAGCTGATATCAGGACAATAGTTGAAAAGGTGATTTGAGCACTGGCATTCTTTTAACAGCAAACTCAAGACACATATAGAGTAAATGACAACTTCTCTTCAAGTTCAAGAATTTATTAACAGAAATAAAATGACCATTCAGAGAACATCAGTATATAATGCTGGCTATCTGAATTAACACTATATCTCAATCAACAAATTCTCTATACGAGGCTAGTGAAGCTTCACTAACCTACTAAGCAAAATGAAGATAAAAAGCAGCTAAGGAACTATGTACACACTAAAAGCAACAAAATACAATACAAAAAGGTTGATGATCATCATCAGAATGCGGCTGATGATGATCATCAAATGTGTGAGTTCCATCAAATACCTAAGGTAAACTATACCCTTTGGTGCAAAAACATTCTAGGTAGTTTGTGTGTGGAGGGAGGGAGAGAGAAAGAGAAAGAGAGAGAGAGAGAGAGAGAGAGAGAGAGAGAGAGAGAGAGAGAGAGAGAGAGAGAGAGAGAGAGAGAGAGAGAGAGAGAGAGAGAGAGAGAGAGAGAGAGAAAAAGAGAGTGGCCACCATCTCACACAATTCACACTTGGACACAATTACCCAGGGTAAAAACGTGATGAAAATATTTGGATATTGAATTCAAGACATTTTGGAGAGATGACATGAAGGAAGGCTATGAAATTAGTAATTCAATTGCCCAGGACACACAACCAACACAATTGAAGACAGTGAAAAACGCTGAAGGCACACAATTACTTAACATGGCAAAATATACCAGATATTAGACGTCTTAAGCTTACAAAAGTGTAGTAGCTCACACTGTAGAGATTGGGGGCACATTCCGAAAAAATCTAAGAGGCAAGGCTAACGCCTTCGACAATCTTAGCTGCTACGCGGACATGTCTTAGCATGTCCCTATGCTAGCCAAGCTGCAGCAAAATATGAATTATCACAGTTCAGTAGTAACAAAGAATAAGCTTACAACTTACCTCTACATGTTTTTTTTTTCAAATTGGAGGGAGAGTTCTTGAACGCCAAAATAACATGGGTCTTGGGTTTGCAGAGTTTGCATTGCATTTTCCACGAGTCTTTTTTTCTCCCGACTATTTCAAAAAATTCTTTGACAAAGGGCCAAGGATGCGGGAGGTCTTGTTGGTCTCAGTCTCCATCTCCCGACACGCTCTCGCCTGTGTCCGACCTTTCGACATCTTTTTCTGAATCTGACATTATTGTAGCATGACATACACTTAACGTTTGCTGTTTGAAGAACACCTGCTTCTGATGATTTCCTTTCGTGTCAGCACAAATTTGACGAATAGCTAACCAATGAGTGTTATATGACTCATCCAATTACACTAGTTCTCACTAGGTGTGGATGGCGCCGATGATCTGCATTGGATGGCGCACATTACGTGAAATAAATATTTATAAATATTAAACTGAAGCCAAGAGTAACGAGTAAAGTTTGTTTTAAAAATGTAAGGAATAGAAAGTACAGATACTTGTGTGAAAATGTAATGAGTAGCAGTCAGAAGTAGGAAGAAAAATAAGTAATGGAGTAAAGTATAGATACCTAAAAAGTGTACTTAAGTACAGTAACGAAGTATTTGTACTTCGTTACTTGACACCTCTGAATGGTGGTGATTATAAGGCTCTAAACTTGTAATGGCTAAATACCACTAATGCATTTATTAATTAGCTGTTATGAACTCATTTATGCCGGAACAAGATTATCCGATCAGCTTCTGACTGATGAGATTCATCCAGCAAGCTATGAGTACCCCAATATAACTGCAATTAGAGTTTAAACTCTTACTACATATCACCACCATGTCAGATGTTAACACGAAAAGTAGTAACTCTATATTCTGAAAGACCATGCAACTGTGAATTGGAATGAACACAAACAATTACTATTCCACAAGTTGCTGCTTTTATTGAACCAAAAGCAATTCCCTGTTACAGTAATTCTATGATTCAACAACCATGGGACTCTACTCACTACTAAACCAAAACATGCACAATATATGTGGAAATAAAAGTCAAAAAATGGGTTAAAATAAGAGGCAGCAAATCTTAGTTCACTCGGTTGTTTAAACATCACATCAAGACGTCGGCACTGACGCAGCAGCATTAAAAGACAAACAGCTTTGAGAATGCAGCTGGACTCTCAATGTTTTCCAATAAGCTAGCTACAGCTTAGCCAGTTGCACCTCTCCAAGATGGCGACTATGACGACACGTGATCCTTTATGCATCACCTTGCGTGATACAGAAAGGGGGAGGTCTTAATGACATAATCAACGCTTACGCTGATGTGTGGTGGCACATTGATTAAGAGGCGGCCCGAATGAGACATTCAAGAGAAGAGCGCAAACCGAGGTTCACAAAAAGATTTAACTGATAATGAGAAAGCAAAGAGAGAGGGAAAAAGATGGGAAAATCGGCTCTCGGCGGAGCCACTTATAAGAACCGCAAATCAACACAGCCAAAATCACTTTCAAAATGCATGCACATACAACAGGAAATATTCAGCAATTAAAGCACTACATCTCGGAGTAAACAAGAATTAAACTAAACTCCTACTTCTGCCCAGGCACACCTAAATCACCTTACGGGTGAAAAGAGAAATAAAAAAAGGGGGGGAAAGCCCTGTTACTTGTGTTGTCTCAGGGAATGTCCCGGCTCCAAATCCGTGGGCGTCCTGGAGCGCTTCGGCGAGCGCACATCCGTCAAGCAGCAAGGAAAGGGGGGGATCCCGGAGTCTCCCTCTGGGCTGTTGAGACGCTTTGTTCGGCCAAAACGAAAGCGCAGTCCCTTTACGATCACCGGGAGATAAACGGCTCTCAGTCTTCGATCGAAGTGGGCTAGGAAAAGTACTTATTAGAATCGACCTTCTGCATCAGCAGTGCAGGGATGGAGTTGCTTTGGTAAATCTCGGTCCAGCGAGAAGTTCGAGCATGTGGCGCGTGGGGTGGAAACCCACGGAGCCAAGTAAGAAGAAAGAGTCGCAGTGTGCGATCGGAATAAATACCTTCCCAATAGTAACGTTATCTGTCAACTGTTGTTAGGGCTGTCGACCATTTTGGGCCGTGTTGCATAATGGGAGTTGGTGGCCATTTTGACCACATTGCATCCTGGGAAATGCAGTCTGTCACTTCCCGAACTAATGCAGGCTGTCACATCCTGAACTGGCATAACAATAGCACTGATGGCACCCTGCTGAGGGGGCAGATCCTTGGTGCCTGTGAAAGTCCCAAACTTCTTTTACTTCCAATTCAATCTGATTTTTATTTTCGTCATGGCCTGGTGGCACAACACAGCCGCTAAAAGATGTATCTGCAAACAGCATTTGTACCATTATTCATGAACAACTGGTTTATTAAAATACAAACCCTCAGAAGTGCTAATGAATAGGTAAAACCTGCTACCTTCATTGGGTTGATATGAATGGCAGCCATATTGAGAATTGAACCTGGGGCTGCTCATGGATCTGCCACCTCCTATTCAAGATTTCAGCTTCAGGGGACTTTGTGCTTGTATTTCAGAATGGGGATCTAAAATATTTAAAATATAAATGAAAAACATAACACAAATTGACGTCCGCAAAAGTACTGAAAACTACTAAACATGTCCACAGTAAATAACTTTTTGCCAGAGCAATCAATCAGTAAGTTTTTGCTTGCCTTTAAAACATTGGCTCATTGGACTTTTAAATCATAATACCAATGCTATACCCCTGTGCAGCACTGGTAATACCATCTTCTTCATTTATAACAAATAACACTATTTGCTTCTCAAATAGTGGGACACGCCCCCTTTGTCCATAGGCCTTCTGAATAAATCTAAATGAGACAACAGCACTCTCTGCTGTTTAGTCTGTCCCTGTGGTCAGTAGTATGATGAATACATTTAATAAACTCCTAAAAAGTGCAAAACTTAATGTAACTGAAGTTTGTCTTTAATATTAATGATATTACTTCTGCCGTATGAGGTTCATAGCTAGTTAAAAGTTGACTGCTTTTAAATTGTTGTTAATATTTTATAGTTAATAAAAGTGTGGCAATGTTGAAACATTCTAGTTGTTAGAAACCATTGTTTTATTTCCAGATAATTTCCAGATCGACAGCTTCAATGCATTAAAACAGAAAATGATAACAGTTACAACAGAAAACATTTGAGAACCACTGTTCTATGTAATCAGAAGTGGTAGGTTTGTCATGTCAGCTGTGTTATTTTTAATTCTGGAACTGTCCTACACAATAGTACTGTAAGGCTAACATTTCTGTTCGGAGACATATGAGAAGATGGGATATTTCTGGCAGCTGTTTTATTTTTTTTAGATAATGTGGATGATTCTTTGCATGGTTTTGTTTGCAATAAACTAATTTATCTGCCAGCCCATTCAAGAGAGAGCTACAGACCCACAAGCTCTCAGTTTATAGCTGTCGTTCAGGGGTCAATTAAGCTTCAATTGAATGCATTACATGCTAAAAAAAAGTACTCATTTTAATGAGTACTTTTTAATTTTAATTTTCATTTTAATTTTTATTTTAAAATAAGTACCCCAGTACTTATTTTAAAATAGTTTCCCTTAGGATTAAGTGGTTCCTTGGGTGCACTTTTAAGATTGTTAACCAAAACTTGTGAATAGATATATTTGTCATCTCACCTGCTGAAATACATATCTTGTCATTTCTACCAGGCTGAGCCCATCTATAACTTGATTCCACTGGACACGCCCGATGCAAATAACAGAATTTCAAATCTAAAGAGGGCTATAGAAGAGTATGTTGCTGAATACAACATATGCAAGTGTAAGCCATGTCAAAATGGAGGTACTCTTGCCCTGATTGATGGAAAGTGCATTTGTATGTGTACTGGCCAATTCGAAGGCCTGGCCTGCCAGAACTACAGGGCAGATAAGGCTGCAAACCAAGGTAAGAAAGTTATAAACATACAACCTTTTATCTGATTCATTTAAAATGTTTTTCATTGTATGTGTTAATACAAACAATATTTAGCAGGCCAAAGGCCCACCGTGCTTCAGGAAGGCAACTGGTCCTGCTGGGGGCCCTGGTCCCCGTGCAGTGGAGGGAAACACAGTCGGACACGTCACTGCAGAACCGATGGACTCAGTGAAACTGTCAAATGCAGAGGAGAAGCTACTAGTGAAGAATACTGTTGAAAAGCATGATTTGTTTCTCAATATCCTTGTCTGTTCAAGTATGAACTTAACTAATAAAATCGACATATTAGGCAAAATCTGACAATGAATCAGTTTTTTCAGACAAAAGCAAAAAAAACGATTTCATCAATGAAATGTTTCTGGTTGTTAGGCTTATTTGATTATAAGACAAACCTAATTCAAGGAAATACAAAAAGCCATATTCAAATCTCGATTTGAAATGGATTTGTGTTAATAGGTTAGGAAAGCATTTACTTTCTCACATGGGGCCAAATTAGATTAAGCATTAATAAATCAAATCCTCATTTAAAAAATACATTTTGTATTTACTCAGGTTTTCTGTGTCTGACCACTAAAATAACAGTTCATCATAATAACTTTCTAAGTTCTTTAAAAAAAAAAAAATAGCCATTAAAATGTACTACAACACTTTAACAAATGCCCTCTAAAACATATAGGAAAATGAGCAGTGAAAGTACTCTTGAGGAGAAAATTTAAAAGAATTTAAAACCTAAAATATTAAGCTAGAGCTTATCGCTGCCTCTATGTGGGGAGCAAATGTGCAACATTTAATGAAATTAAAGTGCCAATGGAATACATGTGTTGAAGCTCGACTATTTGGATGAACACTTTCTAAACCAAAAAAACTAGAAAACAGGATTAAAAAATAATTTAGTAATTTTGTTTCAGTCCAGACATTTTATCGTTGTATAATATCTCACTATGAATGATAGTTCACCTTTTTTTATTTAAAGTTCTAAAATTATTGGTATGAGACCACTGCATTATTGCTTGTGGATTTGCTCTCATGGCAGACCAAAGAAATAGCCGTCACATTTGCTTATCTTAACAATTTTTGATCTTTGATTATTGTGTTTGATGTTCTTTTAAATTCTGTCATTTACCAGAAATGCTGAAGATATCCTCTAGCCTTGAATGGCCTAGTCAGGCAAACAGAGATAACGTCTGGCACCTGTGAGTGCTCTGGATTGCACAGTATTTATAAATAAATAAATTTTACAAAAGTTCAAAAGGTAAATGCTTCTGCTAATATCTGTGCCTCAAGTCTTCCCCTTAATGGAAGCATTTTTATATCTTGTGTCATCACTTAAACAGAGCAGGCTAAAATCAAAAGAAAATACATTTGTGCATGCGTGTTAGTTGTGGTGGGATAAAGGTGGTGGAAATAACCACATAGGGTGGGGGTGGGGAGGCTGGTGATGGCCTCTGACCTTTAAGATGTCAGTATAATAGAGCAAAAGTTTGGTACCCCATTGAGCTCCAAGGACATCCCATTCACTCTGCACAACAATCCAGCCTGAAGCCATTATCTTAGTCTAAGAGAGTTTTGTTATTTGTTCAGGCTGCAACAGAGGAGTGCACACAAAATAATGAACCTTCTGTCCCTGAATAGACTGCCTACTTCTTCAATACAAATATTGACATTGACTAAAAACTCAGTAAGTAGTAAAAAATGCAACATTCAGAATAAGTTGGTCAATAAGCAGGTTATGTTTAAATTGTTCTCAATAATATAGGTGAGACATTTTTTGACATCTCAAGCTTATTTCAGAGACAATGTTACATAGAATCCTGTATGTCCAAATAAAGTCACAATTTTTTAAAGGTGGGGAGGAAACTAAATATTGACAAAGCATTTAAACTACACACACACACACACATATACACACACACACACACACACACATATATATATATATATATATATATATATATATATATATATATATATATATATATATATATATATATATATATATATATATGCATATATATATATATATATATATATATATATATATATATATATATATATATATATATATATATATATATATATATATATTAGGGCTGGGCAACGATTAAAATATTTAATCGCGATTAATCGCCCTGATTAATCGCGATTAATCGCATTTTATTTACAAACTCCAAGAATGAATTCAAAAGTAGTGTAAAGAGCACTTTAATTTTAATGTTCTGCTGCCATATGAAGTGTTGTAACATTTGTAGCACTTATTTTATACTGGATATTTTCAACCCATCTATTGAATTTAGTGCACTAGTTGATCTTTTCTTCATAAGAGAACAGCAAGCACTGCAGCCAAAATATGGCCTTTTTTGACCTGCTGTATATTAGCCAGTCCCTAAGCTTGATGTATCATGAAACTGTTTACCTTTTGGGTTTTGTGTTTTTTATTTCATTATTACAATTAAATAATAATAATAATAATAATAATAATAATAATAATAATAATAATAATAATAATAATAATAATAATAATAATAATAATAATAATAATAATAATAACAATAATGTTATGTTCAGTGTTTTTTCGCTAATCCACCTCTTATATATTTCAATCCTTATGTAATTTTGTCTGTGTTATTATTGTTGTAGTAGTTGTTGCTTTTCACGGAATCACAGAGACGGTCTGGAACGGAGCGGACACGTTCAAGTGCGGAGGATGTGGAATTTGGGGGTAACTTGGTAACAGGCATTGTAATTGGAGTATCCAACAAAAAACAGTGACAGAGAGCATATATGCTGAGGGAGGAGTGGAGAATGACATAGGATGATGGTGAGGTACACAGAAATCAATATGGGGGGATTTAGGCAGGAGGTATTGATGAAATGAAACTAATTCACACAGAAGAGCTGAACTGACACAATAAAACACTTAATCAATGGAAAATGATAAATACGAATCAAGGGGAATAAATTAAAATACACACAACAGAACACAGGAATAAACCAAGAAACTAAACGCAAAGTAGACCACGGGGAAATGAAGAGAGAACTAACAACTGAACTTGGGATTTGTGACTATGAAAAATAGCTAAACTAAATGTTCATTTTAACATTAACATTTCACAGAATAAAGAAAACTTTTGAGATAATGCACTACATTTTACTTACTAGAAGCCCAAAACACATTCCAAAAATTTTGATTTTTCCACTGCTTGAGAATATATGTATATTGCTCTGTTGGCTGAGCAGGCTTTGAGCACCAGAGCAGTAGAGGCCCAGATCTACCACACCAGGCAAGATCCCAGGTGCAGGCTATCCAGAGAAACCATCCAGCATCTCACTGCAAGATACTAGCAGACAGGGGCGGTTCTAGACAGGGGGCAACAGGGGCCTGTGCCCCTGTAGAACTGTTCCTGGCCCCTGTTATGGCCCCTGTACTAAAAACATGATATTAAATTTCTTAGGATGATAAATGCTGACAAAGAGACCGTGACTGACTGGTCATTTGGATCAGTTGTATTTTTTTCTTTTATGTTTTTACCCAGTAATAAAATAACAAAATAATTAAAAAATAAATATTAATAAAATAACAATAATTAAAAATTAAGATGTTTCACGTTAAGCTCCCGCTGTATTGAGAAAAGATCAGAGGTCTGCAACCTGCAGTTCCAGAGCCACAATTGGCTCTTTGGCTTACTTAATATATTAAACGATGAAATGTTGACCTGTTAAGTTTTTTTCCTCCCCAATCTTTTGTTCTGTGCCCCTGTGAAAAAAAACACTGGCCCCACCCTGGCCCCCCCTGCTAAAGTTGGTCTAGAACCCCCACTGCTAGCAGGGAAGGAATACATGGAACATCCTAACCAATTGGCTGGCATAGTGTACAGAAACATCTGTATATACCAACTGGAGACCTCCAGGTCAAAATAGGGGTCACATCCCAAGGTGGTGGAGAATGACAGAGCTAAGATCTTGTGGGACTTCCATATTCAAACAGACAAAATAGTAATGACCAACCAACCGGACATTGTGATCATTGATGTAGCCATACCGAGTGATGGAAACATCGGGGGGAAAAAGAGCAGGAGAAACTAGAGACATACCAAGGCCTTGGGGAAGAACTTAAAAGAGCCTGGAAGGTGAAGACAACAGGAGATGACTATGGTGATCGGAACACTCTGGGCAGTAACCCCCACTCTGAAAAAGTGGCTCCAATAGATACCTGGAGAAACATCAGACATCTCAGTACAGAACAGCGCAATCTTAGCAACAGCTAAAATCCTTAGAAGAACCCTTAAGCTCCCAGGCTTCTGGTAGAGGACCCGATATATATATATATATATATACATATATATATATATATATATATATATATATATATATATATATATATATATATATATATATATATATATATATATATATATATACACACACATATATATATATATATATATATATATATATATATATATATATATATATATATATATATATATATATATATATATTTATTTTTTTTTTTTTTTTTCCTGTGTGAGAGTGTGGTTTCCCTGCACTTGAGTCTGCCCTTTTTCCCACCCTGGTCTCCGACAGCATGTTGGATTGGACTGCCACAGCAGATTACTCCACACATCTGTCCCAGCACCGTGGAAATGAAGTTTTGCATACTTTTAGTTCTGTTTTGTGCTCTTTCTATCGCTCTTTAAGCATTCTCTCTTCAATGGGACAGCAGGAGGGAAACATGGGAAGACAATCCCTCTCCAGCACATCCACCAAAAGCCACCTGATTGGCTAACTGAATATCCCTTCCCTGTATCATGATTCAGCGAGGCATAAATGCCCCCCTCCCCCATCCTTCAGCACACCCTGGACCCTTCCCCCATAAAGTATCCCTCATAAATCAACCCCTTCCACCACCATTCCCACCTCTATAAAGCATGAACTCCCCCACCCTCAACCCCAGCACCCTCTTGTAACCTCTAATTACTTTGGGTCACTGGGGTTTTTTCAGCTCACTCTTCTCAAGCTAAATTTGTTTATTTATTCTCTTGTTACCAAAGTGGAGGTTTTATAAATGGGTAAAACCCTTTAAAGCAAGAGCATATGTGTAGACTTTAAAGAATAATACAGCTGACAGTAGCTGATGCTATAATAACCATAAGGTTTATCCTTTTATCACAGCCTGTAAAAAGTTTAAAGTGGTTTATGACAAACCTGTAACAAACTCCAAATTAACCCTTGTTATAACAACCCTTGTTTATTTTGAATTAAACTTGACGTTATACCTGGTATATGTATATTGAGTTATATTTGGATATTTAGACTTTTTAACAGACTGAAAACCTATGTGTAGTTGTGATGATATAAAATTATATAAATCAAATTTAACATACATGGAATAACTCAAGAGATATCAAATACTGTGAAATTGGCTCCCTATATTAACATAGTATTTTCTTTGTCAATGAAATGTTCAGTGATAAATATTTGCAAATATAATAATTTGCTGATTTGTAACCTGATGATATCTCAGCATTTCTTGCTTTATACTTTAAAAGGATTCTCAAATTATTTTCATCAAAATTATCGTTATGCCCATGACACACCTTCTCTTTCATGTTTCACATAAAAAAAAGAAAAATAAATGACACTATGGAAAATATTCAGCTGACTGAGTGCTGCAGGTCTCTCACACGGCACACATGTATGCCGCTGCTAAAGAATCTATGTAAATGCAGAGGTTGGTAGTAGCTAGTTACATTTACTCAGTTACATTTACTTGAGTAACTCTTTGAACAAAATGTACTTTTAGGAGTAGATTTACTACACTGCACTTTTTACTTTTACTTGAGTCATATTATTACTCAAGCATTGCTCCTCTTACTTTAGTAAGATTTCTGGCTATCTGCTGCGAGTAACTTCACTTATAAAGAACATACTTGCTTTAACAAAAATGCACCAGAGAGGCAAAAACCTGGAGTTTATGTTAAGTGAGACTTCTTATTTGAATCCAAGCTATACGTTATTTAAATATTCATTTCATTGGAATTGAAGATCCCTGCTCTAGAGGGTGGAATACAGTTTATTCCTTTCCCAAAACCTAGAAGGAGTCTAGAAATTTTTAAAAATTTGATATGTGGCCGACCTGAGCAGCTTAACACAGTAGTGATCGATGGTATGTTCGTCTGTATAAAGGTAACTCAGTTTTTCTTTGTAATTACATTGTATGCTTACTGGTTAAATTAAATTGTAATGCTTGATGCTAGTTCTGCTGTGTTTTACATGTTTTGGATATATGTATGTTCCAACTTCTGGTGGCATAAATTGAGTCTTTGTTAGCCATGATCAGTCAACAGGACTCTATTTTAAGTTACTAATGTATATTTTAAGATGGGTAATTAAATTTGGACTTTAACGTTGATTTCTCCTCAGCTGCTTTGAAATAAATATATTGACTTGATGTACAACTTGTTTGAATTTTTTCCCTCTTTCTTTAGGGAAAAATGCCTCGGGTAACGCTGTGAGCTTCACTTTCACCACCATTACAATGTCTTAGTTGTCGGGGGTTAGATCAGTCTGGGATACACTTCCGCGTGGGTGCAGCAGTCTTACAATTGCCGTCATGACAATTACCAGACAGGTCCAAATAGTCTTCAAAGAACAGATATTTAAGTTTTTCATTCAATGACAATCTCAAGAAGACACTACAAATTGGGATCTGAAAGGCTTATTTTAAAAAGGCCAGATTGGTAATTCTGTTTCCACACTGAGAAAAACAACAATCCTTCTTTTCTTCAGAATCCAAAGATAATTAACAACTTAAAGTAATTACACTCATTAAATACCAAATTTGTGCGCAATTTGTTTTTTTTTTACGGGCAAACGCCAAGAAATGGTCACTGCAGAGCGCAACATTTGTTACGTCCTTTAAGAACTGAAATCCAACGACAGCTTATGTTTCAAGTAATTTTGTAAAGTAAGCCAACTATTTCTTCATCGATGGTTCAACTGAAAAGGACCTCTGAGCATTAACCTGTTAAACTAGATGTTAAGCGAAACAAACGAGGAACTGCACATGGAGCATCGGCAGGACCTTGGCCAAGCAATGAGTATGAACTCTCTCACATCACTCTTCTCCTCAGTCCTCCGCTGGGACAGCTGTCTTCTCTCTTCCTCCTCTCCATGTGAGGGGTGACGGAGTGAATGAAGTGCCCCGAACATTGTGCTGCTGCCCCATTGTGTGTTTTGCATCTGCATAAAAGAGGTGCCACTCGACTTTTCCTCCAATCAATGGCTTGCATTGCAGATCTTTTTTTTCTTTCTTCAGAAAAGTAGAATAGCTGCCACCGATGGTTTTAAAACCCATTATTACAAGTGAAGGAGGGGGCAGTTTTTTCTTTTTTTTTGTAAATCTTAAGAGAGTTGCCTGAACAAAAACATGAACCACAGGAATGTATGTTGCAAACATCTGAAAAGTCTAGAAAACTATTATCTGAAAAAAACTTTCATTTATTCAAGCAACCATTCTCTTGAATACACTCTTGCACTTCCAAGAATAACTTAAACAGATGATGTAAAATATGCCTGGAAAATGTGCTGCAAATAGATAATATACTTTAAATTCTTTATGCTGATAATTATATATGAAGCTCTGGTGAATGCTTCTTATTTTGGTCCTTTAACATGCAGTATATCTGTACTCATCTCTGTATCCCATGTACAACTAATGCCTAAGATCAGAATCAGATTCTTCTGAATCAACTATTTGTCAATTTGTGAGAACGTCCAATGATTTAAAGTATTTTTCTGTATTTTACTTGTTTGTTTGTTGTAAGGTTTGTTGTAAGAAAATTTGTTTTAAAACTCCAAAAAATAACATGTACCTGTAGGGGTTGCTAGTCATTTGTCCCCTTCATTATGTCATCCTTTTGCAAGTTTGGCCATTTCATGGGACTTTTTTGGGTGCTTTCTGCTGTGGGACACTTTGTACAAAATGTGTGTCAATTTGTATTTGATGGGGGGAACATTTCTTAACTTAATTGTCATGCTTTAAGTGCACTTTAAGGAAATATGGACTTATAATTACCAGCAGGGGGTAGCCTACAGCTTTCTTTTCTTTTCTTTTTTTCTTTTTTTTTTTTTGCTAGTGGTTCATATTCTATCCAGTTTGACAACCAGTGATTTAAAATAATGATTAAATGTGATTATATAACTCCAATGCATATAAATATTGTAGCTGGAGGTCACTTAAGAGTTATTTTGGTTTGATTAGGAGTCATAAGCTGTCATATTATAACAGTCAGCTGGTTTCAAACAATGTGTCAGAACCAAAATGAATGGGAAAAGGTGTGATAAAAAGTTTTAAAAATATATATATCCTACAATTATATTGAATGTTGGATTCAACCATTTTATGTATGTTTTTCCCCATAATCCAACTAAAAAGACCAATAACCTTATATGCAATGGTTAAGTGCATAAGACCAAAATTCTTTGTTTACTAAATCAAAGCAGGAAGGGAGGAAATGAGAAGACTGTACAAACTGTCAAAGCAAACTGGTCAGTCCTTAAAAAAACATTGAACATTTGAATGAGGCAAAAATCCCTTTATTTAATATAGTTTTACATTCATTGGTCTGTGTTCATAACGGGCACATAAAACCTCTGCTCAAGTCACAGGCAGATTTTTCATGAAGACAGAGAGCCAGCAAAGTCAAACTAACCAACTGAGCCCCTTTTTTTGGCTCCAACATCCCCAACAGTGTGAGTTATCCTTTCTTTGGTCTGTTTGAACATGTATTCATCAGGAATTAACACTTGCGTCTTAAACAAACATCCGTGTTTACATAGACAAGTGTGTCATTCTAAGAGCTTCGTATAGCAGATGTCAGAGTCTGCCCTGGGGTTAAAACATATTTAGGTAGCTTAAATGAACTTTGGTTTCTCTCAAAAGGAAGTGACTGCTTATTCGGGGACTTTAGGCACTTGCAGACAACACATACTTTCTTCATATGTGAACACAAAGGCACATTGCCATACAGTGCAACTCTTTTTTAACATACAACAAAAACCCATATAGACATATTTTTACATTCTTATGTGACGTTTAAAAAAATTACACTTATGGAATGGGCAGTTTCCCAACTTTAATATAAAAAAATTTCTGGAGACTCATTTAGAGAAACGTCATTTGAAAGCCAAACTAGGGTACAAGCAAACTTTGCAGGTGCTTAGGACCCTCAGCTGGACTGAGGACCCTAACAGCACTGGAGTTTAATCTGGGCTGGTATGAGACTTTTATCATATGGTAACTTTGCATTAAAAACGGCATTGTGTCCGTATTATTACAAACATTTAAAATCTACATTAGCTGTTTTTAAAGCACAATAGCTATTTTTTATTTATTTTTTTGCAGCTGTTAAAACAGTTTAGCATCCTGTGTCTTATTTATTTAACTATTTTATCCGCAGTATCCATTTAATATTATTTTGATTTTATAATAAGACTTAGGCAAATCTATACAATCAATACCTGCTAAATAGTGTACTGCTTTTGAAGTAAATGTTCTTATTGCACTGAACAATATCTCTTAGCAGAAAAATCAGGGGAGTTTCTCTATTTTGGTGCCAACTACTGTTAGCAATACAAAACCATGAGTCTGGCTTCAGGGGGAAGTTGCCATTATATTCTCCACAGGGAACTTTGAAAATGTGACTTCACTGTACATATAAAATGCAGAGATCTAAATATTTAACTTCATAATTTAAAAGTAATATAAACAGTTATATTTGAATACCAATTCAATCATTTATACAGCTTGTTTTCACTAGGGTTGCATTTCTGTGACCTCTCCCCCTTTCACTATAAACTCTGCCCCTCCTCCCCAGCTCTCCAAGGTTGGTGGAAATTAATTGCTTTCACTTTTCTGCAAAGCAGGGACCCCAAATGCTCAGGGCCTGATTAATGCTCGGACCGGCCCTGGTCGACTTTAATTTTCTAACAAAAATTTTATTATTAGTCATTCAAATCAATCCCGTGAAAATGGTTATGAATATCAAGGTTTGTATTTGTGTTTGATACGTTGGGAAGCTGCTTGAATTGTCAACATACTGATAATCATCCTGGTACGCGTCATCTTCCTCTGTGTCCTCCTCAGAGTCTGAGAACCCGCTCCCCACGAACCTGTCGCTGGAATCGGAGCACAGAGTCTTCATGCTCAGCTTGATGTACTCGCAGATGTTTCTTTCGGAGCCGTCGCAGATGCAAGCGTCAAGCTGCTGCGCCTTCGGGATGGAGCGCATGTTGGCGATGGTTTTGCGGCAGCTCTCCGAGCACTTCTGCCGCCCGAAAAGTTTCCGGCAGTGGAACAAATAATCCCTCATGGCCGAGCTGCATGCTCGGTCCGTCTCGCACTGCAACCGGGCCTCGGTGCAGCCCATGGTGCTGGTGCGCGGCACGCACGGGTCGATGGCTTGCTGGGTGCTCCTGCACACCGGGTCCGTGGCGCAGTCGCAGTCTTCCAGATCTGGGCCGTTCCGGGTCAGATTGAGCTGAATGAGCGATGATATGCAGTGACTGGGACACATCCTGCCTCCGCCGCTAATAACGGACGCGCAGGCGTTTAGGTACTGGTCATATGCGTAACGGCACTCGGGTTCTCCGTGACACTTGAGGATGGCTTTCCAACACACGGGGCGACGGTTATGGTTCGGAGATCCACCACAAAAACCGATGGCTATAACCAACTCGCAGCATATCAAAAGTAGAATCCGCTCCATTAATATGGCACAGCTTAATTTATCCACTTGGTGTAAAACTGACTTCATAAGAGCGCCTCCATCATAAGCTCTGAATGAGACGGGTCGTTGCTCATCTCGTCACAGATGGTGGTTTAAAGGCAGTGAAATGCCGCAATAAAGTCCACAACTTCCCACCCAAAGTGCATAACTTTGGAAACTCTGGAAGCAAAGTTGAAACATGATCCTTTCGGGTCTGTCTGTCCCCGGCGCTCCGAGGTCCCAAAGGTGACAAAATAAAATCCTTAAATACACCTCAGCGAGACGATTCCAGAATATTTACAGTTTACCCCAAAGTTATCTCGAGTTTTGTTTTCCGGAGAGGATCCGCGGGCCCACATAAGCTCCAGCCTCCAATCTCTAATGCGGGTAGTGCAGCTACAGCCTGATTTGGTTTGGCAACATCAGCGGCTGATTGGTCCGCTGCAAACTACAGGGATTCAGTCGTCACCTATTGTGGTCGGTGACGCAAGCTGCTGTGGCGCTGCTCTCGTCTTGAAAAGAAAACTGCAGCATAAAGATAAAACTTTTAAAGAAAGATAGTTGTAGAGACAGACATATCTTTAAAAAAGGGGGGAGCATAAACGTCTTTTATTTTATTTTAGTTTTTTTTCTGCGACTGTTTTATTTTACTGCCCAGTTTTGACAAGTAAAAACAAGTACACCAGCATCCAGGATTTACTAAAGGGTATTTCCTTCTTCTTGATTAGAAATCCAAAGCATAGTGATGTGTAAAAAAAAAAAAAAAAAAAAAAAAAAAAGGACTCTATTGAGAGATCTGCTATGTAAACAACATCCAAGGCTACCATCAGTGTAAAGGAAGGCTGCTTGGAGCAGTTTGGGTCTTGAGGCCAACAGCAGAACAGTGTACAGGCAACAAAAGCATCCAGTGATTTGCAAGACCCTTCCTTCTGACCCTGTCACTTCACTAAACTATTACTTCAAAGATCCGGCAGATCTCCGGGGTCTTTGGATCCCAAATACCAATTAGAGAGATTAGAGAGGAGTCAAAACAAGAGCCTATAGGAGTTTCCCAGCGTTTCCATTCAACCCCCCCTCTCCTGGCCTCATCCAGCCAGCATTCCACTTCAACAAAGTGACTTGAAACTTACTTTAAAAACATCAAAGTTGAGGTTTGAGAAAGCTTAAACGTTGACCTGCTAAAGAGTTTTCTTCTAACTACAAAACTGTGGTGTCAAATTTCTACTTTTGAAATGGACAGGGCTTTCACAAAGCCTTTTTTCCCCCCCAAGGCTACTATTGAGGGAAAACTGTACAACACACCCCTAACATACATACATTTCACTTTTAAGACAGTTTTTTTTTCCTAATGCATGGCAGAGCCCAAATCCCATCAGTGTTGGACGGCAGCCAAACAAGAACAACAGCCAGATTCAGGGGAGCCAGCAGCTCTAGTGGAGCGCTCCCTGTAACTGTACCTCTTAGATTTCTTCTCACTTACATTCCTAACTTCCACTCCAGCCATTTTAAATTGTTGCAATTTAAGGGGGGAAAAAAGCCCAGTGGCCTTTTTTTTAATGTATTTTAAATAAAGTTAGATCCACGTGGATATTCATGGCGACTTGCATGTGATGGTGTTTCCAGAAATGGAATGCGGTTCGCCCGAGTAGATTTGTAAATGCTTATGGAGAGACAGACATACTCTTCAGTTTGTCTCCACTGCTGTCAGTAGTCATTATATACAAGCTGCAATGCCAAAACAATATAGCAAGCTTGATATCCAAAGCCTGGAGACAGGCGGAGGGGGTGGGAGGTGATGAGCAGAAGGAAAAGAAAGCAGCAATAAAGAGCTGCCAGGAATCTTTTGCAGATTTTTATATTTTTTTCATTTTACTTTGGCTAGTGAAACTTTTCAAATGCCTGTTTTATTATGTTAGTGGAAAGGAGGCGGTGTATAGGAATTTTCAGGAAAACAAGAACTTTTTGTTCTGTCACAAAGGTATAACAGCAATTATCAGACAAATTGTTACCATGTTTGCGCGTCCTGGACGATGTAGTTTAGAGCAGGGGTCTTGTTTTTGGCATTTCCCTGCCTCCACACACATGACCTAAATAAATGATTAACAGGCATCTCCAGCCAACAGGCCCCTTTCCATTAGACCTCAAAACCCCAGGCTTCTGAAAAATCTGGGGTTTTCGAAAGCCCACTGTGTGTTTCCATATGGGGCATTTCACTTTCACCTGGCTTTACTTTCACGGGAGAAGGGTCCTGGTCTAGGACTTTTCAGCGAGGCTAGGGCTTTGTTCAATGGGCTGGGTTGTGTGCTGCAAGGCTAAACAGTCCGCCCACAAGGGGGGGTAAGGAGCAGTACGGAGGTGACAAATTTACAAACGTATGGATTTTATGCCCCTAATTTATACCAAAATGTACTTTTAAGATGTGTTTTGGCGAGACAGTACAACTCCAAACTTAATCCCTGCAGTCAGTTCATCTAGGTTATGAGTCAATTTTGATTCTGTATTTTAACTTCTTAGTAGTGCCAGACCTCCGCAGACAGGGTGGCGGATCAGGTATATCCTATAACCTGTAAAAATAATTTTGCTGTGATCAAAAGTCTGTGGTATTGCACTTAAAAATCCTGCTCGTCGTTTTCGCCATGGCTGAGCCAAAGAAATACTCATTCTAAATTTTAACTCCATTCGGCACATTTTGGAGCAGACAGATCAGTCTCTTCTTCCCCTTTCAGCTTCTGTCACACCGCCAACACCAGTGTGGTCCCTTCACAGGCAGAGAGAAGCTGTGCTTTATTTTTATTGATTTATACCAACAGGAGTATTAAACAGTGGAGCACAGCAGTTCGGGGACCGGTGCAAAAGGGGCTAATGAGATGTAACATCATCAACAAAAACAGTTGTGTGTTCTCCATCCGGAGTCCTGCCAGGATATGGATACAGCTTCTCAATCTGCCTTTGTCTGTTTGACTTACAGTGTCTCCTTGCCGCCTCCCGCTGTACCGGAGTAGTACTTGAAGTTTTCCTCACAACTTCCCCATACACCATTGGGTTGTTTAACATAAACGACCCCTAGAAAATGGAAATACGTCAAAGATTTAAAAGCCCCAGGCTATGGTTTCCCAGTGTCAAGTTTACAAGATCAACCCATTATCTGTCTTTCATCACAAAAAGCTTAGTTCACTTCAAGTTTGCTATTAGATTCAAGAGTCCCCCACTGCGGTCTTCATCTCCTACACCAGGGTCCCTGCAACCATTCCACTACAAGTTTCTGTTGTGGTTTAAACCTTTCTAAACCTTCAACTGTCTGCCTACCGTCACTCCTGAGCTTGCACTTTGATCCCATTTCTCACCCTTCATAACATTAGTTATAAAGGGTGAGTTCTAAAGCACTTTTGAACAGGTTTTCTTAAATAAACTGCTTGTGTCTGGCTGCTGTCATCTGATAGCCTGACATGGTCATACTCAATTCTAGTCAGAATTTGAGTCTGATACTGCTCCATAGAGCTGTGATTATGGGGCGTGTTTTGAACGAACCAGGAAAAAAAATTCCTCTGCACTCAATTGGATAGACCTACAACCAATAAGAGCAACGGAGTGTGTGACGTATGTTAAGCGACGCATAGTTGTTGTCAACGGAACTCAGCTGTTAGCCTAGCATAAGAAGATGAGCGTTAACGATTTTTGCCGGTGTTGCAAAAAGAATGTAAGGATCCAAGGAGTCCTTCAACACACGAACCTGTCGATATCTTCTAGAACAGACCTAATATCGTTGTTGTAAACAAATTCAACCCAAGCGCGCTTTGGTGACGTGGTTGATTACGTTACTGTTGATCATCTGTCCATCATCGTATAAAGCCCGCCCCGACAATTTGATTGGCCCCCCAGATATTGGGCGAGCATATTCGCGCTACTATTGAGCAATGCCAGACGAACTTCCCGACCTAAAACGTTGGGACTAAGTTCGGAATGGCACCCAGGCTAGTCATCTGACCATCTATGGAGACTTATCTATGAAAAAAAATCCCCACAGCATGAGCTGGCCAGTGCCGTGTTTAACAGTATGCATGGCGTTACCCAGGGGGTGAGCTGTGCCTTTTTTATTTCTTTCTTTCCAGACATGATGGTTGGAGTCAAATGTGTACAATGAAGGATTCCACCACAGGCCTTATTTACACAACAACCTTCCCTCACTCAGAGCATAAAATTCAAATACAACTGGACTTCTTTAGCTAAATTTTACCATAACACACATTGATGACTGACAGTGAGGGTGCAAAGCACCTAAAAACTTAGAACAAATGCAACAATATTTGTTGTGTTTAATACATGTGACATTTTGGCACTTCTCCTACCAAAACAACCCTATTTTTATTAAGTAGTTCAGATTCCTGCAAAGCCTGTGTCTTATCACACCACAGATGTTTCATTATGATAGACCAGTTCTAAGTATAAGAGCCTCCCCTCTGGAGAGGCTTAACAGCAGAACAGGAAAACAGCTTTTATTTTGATAAACTAGGTACTTGACAAGCTGGAAACGATGTGAGAATGAGTATAAATTGCTTTTTTGTACTGGACTTGTCCAGGACAATTATGTTTTTTCTCAGTTATCTGTCTAAAACTGAATGGAAACAAAAAATATATATATATATTCTATTTTTTTCTGTTCTTTTAATGTGACAGTTCAATGTTCTAACAGAAGAAGAAAAGGAAATAAGAAAATAAACAAAAAAGAAAAGAAGAGAAAGTGTGTGCGTGTGTATATATTTATACATACATACATATATCTTCTAACACATCTATCACTTGTGGGGTTGCGAGGAGTGCTGGTGCCTAGGAGTGCTAGCGAGAGGCGGGGTACACTCTGGACAGGTCGCCAGTCTATTGCATGTGTATATATATATATATATATATATATATATATATATATATATATATATATATATATATATATATATATCTATATATATATATATCTATACTATATCTATATTTATTTATATATCTATTTATATTTATTTATCTATATCTATCTATCTCTATCTATATATATCTCTATATATATATCTATATATATATATATATATACAGGGGTTGGACAATGAAACTGAAACACCTCTCATTTTAGTGTGGGAGGTTTCATGGCTAAATTGGACCAGCCTGGTGGCCAATCTTCATTAATTGCACATTGAACCAATAAGAGCAGAGTGTCAAGGTCCAATTAGCAGGTTAAGAGCACAGTTTTGCTCAAACTATTCCAATGCACACAACATTATGGGTGACATACCAGAGTTCAAAAGAGGACAAAATGTTGGTGCACGTCTTGCTGGCGCATCTGTGACCAAGACAGCAAGTCTTTGTGATGTATCAAGAACCACGGTATCCAGGGTAATGTCAGCATACCACCAAGAAGGATGAACCACATCCAACAGGATTAACTGTGGACGCAAGAGGAAGCTGTCTAAAAGGGATGTTCGGGTGCTAACCCGGATTGTATCCAAAAAACATAAAACCACGGCTCCCCAAATCACGGCAGAATTAAATGTGCACCTCAACTCTCCTGTTTCCACCAAAACTGTCCGTCGGGAGATCCACAGGGTCAATATCCACGGCCGGGCTGCTATAGCCAAACCTTTGGTCACTCGTGCCAATGCCAAATGTCGGTTTCAATGGTGCAAGGAGCACAAATCTTAGGCTGTGGACAATGTGAAACATGTATTGTTCTCTGATGAGTCCACCTTTACTGTTTTCCCCACATCCGGGAGAGTTACGGTGTGGAGAAGCCCCAAAGAAGCATACCACCCAGACTGTTGCATGCCCTGAGTGAAGCATGGGGGTGGATCATTGATGGTTTGGGCTGCCATATCCTGGCATTCCCTTGGCCCCATACTTGTGCTAGATAGGCGCGTCACTGCCAAGGACTACCGAATCATTCTGGAGGACCATGTGCATCCAATGGTTCAAACATTGTATCCTGAAGGAGGTGCCGTGTATCAGGATGACAATGCACCAATACACACAGCAAGACTGGTGAAAGATTGGTTTGATGAACATGAAAGTGAAGTTGAACATCTCCCATGGCTTGCACAGTCACCAGATCTAAATATTATTGAGCCACTTTAGGGTGTTTTGGAGGAGCGAGTCAGGAAACATTTTCCTCCACCAGCATCACGTCGTGACCTGGCCACTATTCTGCAAGAAGAATGGCTTAAAATCCCTCTGACCACTGTGCAGGACTTGTATATGTCATTCCCAAGACGAATTGACGCTGTATTGGCCGCAAAAGGAGGCTCTACACCATACTAATAAATTATTGTGGTCTAAAACCAGGTGTTTCAGTTTCATTGTCCAACCCCTGTAGATAGATAGATAGATAGATAGATAGATAGATAGATAGATAGATAGATAGATAGATAGATAGATAGATAGATAGATAGATAGATAGATAGATAGATAGATAGATAGATAGATAGATAGATAGATAGATAGATAGATAGATAGATAGATAGATATAGATTTATATACACACACACATAACTAGTGGGGTGAAGTGCAACAAACGTTATAAAAGATCAATCCATTGGGTTGTAGAAAATGAAAGGTTTTGCCATGAGTTAAATAAATGAAATAAGTAATTAATTGCACTAAATTAAGAACAAAAAAAGTGTAGTAATATTTGTTTATTTAAAAAACATATGAGTTGTTCAGACTTGTAGAACACCAGTTGTTTTGTAAGATAACAGATAAGAATGTAAGTTCTTACAAGTAGCATCACACATCAAAGCTAGACAATATTCCCCTTCACTGAGAGTGTCTGAGTCTAAAGAAGGAGGAAAGTTGCAGCGATGTAGAAAAAGAAAGTCCTCAATGCAGACAGCAGCTTTAGTGTGGTTTGAAACATGAACTCTCCTCGTCAGGCACGTATCCTTTCAAGAAGAAATGACTGCTCAGGGACAGATATGCCACCACATGCATGTCAACACAGAGAATCCTTTGTACTCGGTATGGATAAATGAAAATTACTGCCGAACATTTTAGAGCTGAAGAGAAAGAGGAGAGGATACATGTTTCAGGACTTCTCATGAGGCATCTTGGTTTGAAAATGGTTTAATCGAAAACAGGCCTCATCAAGTGCTCTAATTTTTCCTTTTGTTCAAATGATTGGCCATGTGACAGGCAAATTACTGCTTTTGTGAGTTAGAAAGCTGACAGCAGCACTCAGGGGAAATAGATTTGGTTGTCCAACTGAGTCCCTTAAACATCTTAGCCTGGATGTGAACCAGAGGAGTTAAAGATGAACATCTTGAAATAACGAGATCCTGTTAAATTCAGTATTGTCATGTTGTGTGGATTTGGATTCGCCCCAAGTGCAAACAGGAATGTTGGATGAGAAAATTGAACATTTTATAATAATGGTAAACTTAAAGAAATATTACATGGAGAAGAGGACTGCAGAACACCCTGCAGTACAACGTGCAGAGAATTGTAGTAAGAGAACCACAGGAAGTGTAACGGAACAATCCTGCAAAGATCGATGCCAATTTAAGAGTTTAAAAACTGAGAATAACATCGAATGCAGGTGAAGGGATTATGTGCAGCAGTTAAGGCATAAGGAAAGCAGGGAGACTAAGGGAGGGAGACTAATTAATATAGATGGAGTTGAACCAAGACACAAAGAAACTACTAAACCATGAGAAAAAGACTAACAGATCTAAACATATAAACTAGAATGCACAGGGAACACAACGCTAGAAGACGGTAACTAAACCTGAATGACTGAACAAGATCTTTCTGTCATTAATGGACGCAATGGAATGAACTCAGTGCCACAAGATCATATAGTTTAACAAGAATAAACAAGAAGGAAAGGATCAAAAAGCAAAAACCCTTGCAGGATATGACATGGTTAGGTGAAAAAGTAGCAACTTATAATAACTCTAAGAGTACTTGTACTTGTTGCAGATGTGGGGAAAATCCCTGAATTGCAAGAAGTTCACATATGGAGGTGGCTGCAATCTTACGAATAGTTTCATTATATTTTCAGATACGTTGTCAGAATTGTCCAACAGCCAGCACATTTTCCTGACAGTGCGGTAACTGCACATGCATATAGATTGTTTTAGTGAGTAACCGGGCTTGGCATAAAAAATAGGTGTAACCAAAAACATTATTTTAGAAAGAGAGGAGCTCAACAAAGAAAGATGGAAAGGTAATGCACAAAACAGCGTTAAGTACCCAACAAAATGCTGAGCCTGAGACATCATTCTTTAAAAAAGATCTAACCATATACAAGCAAGCGCATTCAAGAGCATCCTTTGATATCCCATATTTTTGTTGACATGGTAGAAGCCTATAGTTTGATGGTTAGTCTGTCTTCAGAGACGGTAACCACATATATGCACTTAATCCAAACATGTGCTGCCTAAGGCAAAGCTCCGTCTGCGACAAGGACAGGGTGTCTGAGGACTCCAGTTCATGATGGCAGGCAGGAGGCGGCAGTTTGGGGAGATGAATACATTTTTCTTAAAGGCCACGGGAATGGAAATGAGTTACTAAATCCAAAAAAACAATCGGAAACCAGTGCAGAGCTACAGTTTGACAGCGGCTAGAGCAGGAAAGGATCTGACAAAAAAAAGGAGACAACTTGAAACTTTAAATGCAATGTAGGAGGCTTAAAAATATATAAATTCACATATTCTGACAAAATAAGAAATAAAATATATGAACCCAAGCATGAGATAGCAGAATAATAAACAAACATTTGATTAACCATTTTCACTTTTAAAAAAATCACATACAGGTTAGGGTACTTCAAATAAAGCCAGAATGAGGACCATAATTGTCTGCATTTTTCTGCATTTTTCATGATAGACATAATATTAAAACAGAAAATCACTCTAAATATGCTTAGTGCACATACATAGAGCTTTAGCCTTTCCAAACCTTTTCATTTTAGGCCACGGGTTCTTCCTTCTCAGTTGAAGTAAACACATCCAAAAATGTGGGTTCAAGTATGAGACATGGCTTTTATCCAATGGAAAATATTTGAGAAAATAACTATGAGGTCACACTGTATCATGATTCTTTAAACATTAGGCTAATGTCAATTTTTTTTATTTGTGTGCATATTTGTGCCCTTTTGTCAAATACATAATTCGGTCTAAGTTTTATGTTTTGAGCTTTTCTGATTTTTTAAATTCATGATCTTGTTTTCTGCCAAAAAGAGGCATTATGAAGCAAATGGTACAAATGTGGATACTTTACATTTATAATATTTAGATTAGCAGTTAGCTCATCTCTGGGTGGTCTGGGAGGAACAGAGTTTATGCTTTAGTCCAATAAAAGGTCTGTGTTATGTCATGGTACAGCTCTGTCAAACAAAAGAAGCCAGATTTAAAATGTGGTAACATAAATTGAGTTTTACATGAGTCATTTAAGAAAACATAGTTAATGACCTGAAAGCTAGGTGGATTTCAAAAGAGGGCACAAAGGAACCGTTTTTAGAGCTGACTCTTTGTTCATCTGAGAAACTGCTGCCTTTTCAGGTCTAACATTAGAGCTATTAACACTCACAGTGTAGTGGAGATAAAGTCATGTGAGGCAATGTACAGCACACTGCAAACGTATTCACAATCCCTGAACCTTTTCACAATTTGTCACATTACAATCACTAATTTTTTTTGTAAAGATTACATTTATGGCCTTCTCTTCTTCGTAAATAGGTCAAATTGCATCTACACAGTCAGAAACAGAAGTTTCCAAGTCATGCCACGGATTCTCAATTACATTTAAACTTGATTCCCTTATATTTTATTCTAAAATGCAAACATGCTTTGCTTTAAGGATCTTTGGCCTTGTGCACATGATAATAATCCATTTAAAACAGGATTGCTTCATTGTTTCTGTTAATACTTTTAACATGATGTTTTAATGGCAACCTCATTGCACAATACATTGATAGGAATGCTAAAAATTGTGTGCCACGCCACTAGTAGGCGGTATGTTCTTTGAAACGCAATAAAATGCTCATACATGTAAACACTCCCTTTCTGTGCCATGGCTTCCCCATACAGTCAGTTTCTGTTTTTTTATGTGTAAGGAACAACAGATATTGGGATGTTTTTTTGAATCATTCCTCTCTGGAACTTATTTTTGAATTGTACTGTTTTCAGAAAAAGCATTCTCTGTTGTGTTGTACACAAACAGTACAAACACAATAAAACTTTTCCGTTCTAACCTAAAAACATTTCCATATGGACAGGGCTACATGGAAATGTTTATAGGTCAGCAGCATTACCTTGTATTTAACTTAATCACTTTCGCCTTAAAATGGCCAGCTTCTCCACACCATTATGCTACCACCACCATGTTAGTTGTTCCCCAACCATGAAGTTTACATGCAGGCCACAAACTTCAGCTCTGGCTCTATCTGACTTACAGTGCTCTGTGAGGTACTGAAAGCATAAGTGGAGATCATAGGAGTCTGGACCCCTCCAATCTGAGGATAACACTGATTTGTGGATATAGATGATGGATTGATTGGACATATACGGTACTAATTATGTTCCACCTGTACATTTTACAACAGTAAACTTCACTTTAACTTCGTCAGTCCTCAGAATAGGACACATTCAGATAAAAATGTTCAAGTTATAAAAGAAGGAAAAACAGCAGTCGATATGCAGAATAATGTAAAGAAAACTGTGCAATAAGCCTCAATGTACCAAACAAACACTCCCCGAGGAGTTAAAAAGTGCAAATAGACACCAGCATCTGACAGCCATTGCAAATAATTCTGAGTCTCTCTTTTTTTAATATTTCCCTAAATTGAAAGTAGGTAGACTTTTTACACTAATTGGGTAACATCTGGGGACTTTTTACATTTGGATTTAGATCAATTTTGGCAACACTGTATAATTTTTCCTCTGAATCCTAATTATTCTTTCACTTTACAAAGATACACTTCTTATGATGCATTGTATTGCGTATCCTGGCTTTATCACATTAAAATCCCAGTCAAATAAATAAAAATTCCAAACATTACAAAATGTGTAAAAAGATTTTGCAAGGAACTGTGGATATCTAGAAGGGATACGCCTTTGCATAAAGCAGAGGAAAGCTCAAAATTCAATGGTGTGCAGCTAAGGTGGCATGTTTTGTTCTTTTTTTCAGAATGTTTTCATTTTGTTGCTCCCTTCTTCTAGACATATGTATCAAGATCACCACCGAGTTTCGACTGACACAGAAGTGGTATTGGAGACAGGGAATGGCTGTTGATGTTGCAGAGTAAACTGTCAGCTTCTCAGACACAGCACAGACGCTCCACCATTATGCTCTTCATCAGAGTGTAAAGTAAACAGAGCCTGTCTGGACACGGGCTGAATATCAGTCAGATAGTAAGGGAATACAAAACAGGTACTGACATGTCGCAGAGTAAAACTGACCAGGCAGCGTTGGTTTAACATTTTAAAAGCTAATTGCACATTGTTATAAACGAATATATATACTGGAAAAATTTACCCTCACATGTAAATAGACTGCCTTTTTTTTCACTGACATTAAATCAGACTAAAGCTTTTTTCTAGTTTATGTCAGTTATGATTAACTAAATTCTTCCTGTTTGCCAAATGCCAGATTTTATTTCAAAGTCAGAAGTTTGCATACACTAAGATTGTTATGTCTTTAAACAATCTGGGGAAAACTACTTCCTCCTGTGACATCATAAAATAAATAAATAACTGAAATGAGCCAAGATATCGTGAAGAGAATTGTGAACCGTTACAAAGCCGGTTCATCCGTAGGTACAAGTTCCAGAAGGTCCCACGTTCATTTGTTCAAACAGGTCTATTGAAGTATAAACGCCACGGGAATGTCCAGCCTTAATGTCCTTAATGTGGATTTGTTTGGGTGCAAAAAGTGCATGTCAACCCACAAAGAAAAGCAAAAGACGTTGTGAAGATGCTGGCTGAAGCTGGAAAGATAGTGCAACCAGTCCTCTACAGATAAGGCCTCTACTCCGAATAAAAAAACAACAACAACAACATCTTACAGTTTGAAAAGGCACATGCAAGGACCCTAATTATTTCGAGAAATGTTCAGTGATCTGATCAAACAAAAATGCCAGTGTTTCATCGTGATGACCACAGTTAGCTCTGGAGGGAAAAGGGAAAGCTTGCAAATCTGATGACACCTTTACCAACTGTGAAGTACGGAGAAGGCAGCATCATGTTGTGTGGAGGTTTTGCAGCAGGAGAGACTGGTGCAATTCATGAACATCATCATGTGGAAACATTGAAGCAACATGACAGGACATCAGCCAGAAAGTTAAAGCTTGGACACGAATAGGTCTTCCAAGGGAACTGTGAAGCGAGGCATACCACCAAAGTGGCTTGTGGACAAGGATATTTAAAAGACCACACAGACTTTTACACTTGATTGTGGTTTCAAATGTGCAAAATACATTGAAGTGCAATGGGAGTTTAATGCATCATCTGAGGTTCAGTTACATCCGTTAGCATCCCTGTGCTTCTTCCGAGGCTTTGATGAGTTGTTTTTTTCTGCATAAACAGTCAGGTGATTCGTCTCGACGCTTAGCATGTCAGCTGACATCAAAGTACACATAAGCAAGCCACGGTCAGCAGCAAGGGAAAAGCAAACTGTCCGACTTTTGCTTTTCTTGTAAATATAAATATTGACTCTGCACTCTATAATCACAGAGTCTGAGGGAAATTGAGATAAACAACGGTGTCTGAAATGTCAGCGTCAGTCTTTGTGTGTCTCATGGCCGCTGCGGCGGCTCCAGAGCGCTGACACAGACAAAGACGTTTTTAAAATGGAAGTGGTTTCATTTTCAGAGGAAAGAAAAAAAAGTGGACTCCTTTCACTGAGCCAGATTTACATGAATTATTCTGCAGTCTCCCTGTCTCCATATATACACACACACACACACAGAGGAGTTCTTTGGGAAGCGTCTCGTCTCCAATTAACCGTTGACAGTTATGTTCAGTTGAAATAAAGTCTTATATGAGTCACACTTTTTAATGTCGCCAGAGGAAAAGCAAGGATATGGTCTTTACATTTCAGTGCAGTTTCCTGTAATTATTGTTTTTTTTTTAATGTGGGGAAAAAATCTTTCATATGGAGATTATTTTCTCTATTCGTAGAAGCCAAAGCACGACATGGGAAAAAAAACACAGTGTGCATTTTCAGGTTTTCTTGTTCTGTGGCCCTTATTGACTTCTTCTCTAAAGCAGCGTGATTGATGACAGGGGCCTTTTGAGTCAACCGAAGTTGAGCTTAATGTCGTTGTCTGTCCCCATAGATCTTCAGGACTGATCAGGGTCTCTTTCTGATTTCAAAATCATCAGCAGTAGGAAGTATGAAGCATAAAATGTGAAAGAAATAGTCATGTATAACTGGCTCATCTCCTTATATCATCCAAAGTGTCATCCATCCATCCATCCATCCATCCATTCATTTTCTTACTCGCTTTATCCCTCATGGGGTCGCGAGGGGTGCTGGTGTCTATCTCCAGCATTTCAATAGGAGAGAGGCGGGGTACACCCTGGACAGGTCGCCAGTCTGTCGCAGCCAAAATGTCATAATGATATGAAAAAACATAAATGTTTTTTACTGGTAGTTATGAACATTAACTCTCAGAATGTTGGTTGATCCGCACAAATGGTTCTCCATATAATGAAAGAGTGGCCGTAATACTTATTACTTACTGACCACGAACTACACCAAACATCTGTAATTTATGTATTAGATCCATAATGAGTAAAACGTCATGCACCATGGTTTTTAATTAAATTGTCATGTAAATAATTCACTGACACCGCCCAGCTTGAAATACACTAGTGTCCTTCAAGGTCAGTCCGAAAAAAGGTAAAAATAAATAAATAAATAAAACAACTGGACTTCCATTCTGAAGCATCCAGGAAGCTTTCTAAATTCAAAATGTCTGGAGGCCTAATTAGAGCTTATATTCACCAGGAACTGATTGCCCCCAACGATGGAGAGTCGTTAGGGTCATCGTCTGCCTGGCTCACTGGAGAAATGTTGTGGTCACATGCATGGAGGTGTGAATTGGGGTCAAACTTGGCAGGAATCAAACCTATAGATGTGTTCTAAGATTTTGAAAGTTGAAACCTGAGACAACCTCAATGGTGTAAAGTTCTGACGACTGAAGGTTTGTGTTACATTGAGCGTTGAGAATCAAAATGAAGATATTGGTCTGTGTGAGTGGGTTTCCTGTAGTCTTCCATGTTGAGGTTTCCGTTTCCTTCCATGCTCACCAAACAGCCCAGAAAAGGTAGCTTGTTGCCGTTGGCATCCTCTCTGGTAAACTGGATGCTGTTGTCCACTGGGTTGATGTGTCTAGTGAAAGCTTCTACTTCTTTAGCCTGGATTTTAACCCAAGTGTCATCCACATGTCTGAACCAGTGGCTTGGGGGTGTTCCTCTGAAAGAGTCCAAGGCTTTTCCTCCATGTAAAGATTGGCCACAATCTGTGACTGGACATCTTGTAGCACAACATGCTGTAAAAGTGATCTCTGAACTTAAAGTAGGTTGTAGAAAGATCCAGTAAGGTACAGGTCTGATCAGGAGTGAAATTGCTCTAATGAGGCCTCGCCAGCAGGTCTATACAGCTTGGAAATCGACACTACTCCAGACATTTTGAATTGAGAAAGCTTCCTGGATGGGAAGCAAAACGTATTCAGCTTCAGTCTAGCGGTTTTATTTTCTACCATTTTTTTGGATTGATCATGATCTGGATGACTGAGAATCTTCACCAACATACCTTCAAGGCAAGTTTAGCCTTGATAGATGACTAAGTGCTATATTAATATGTGTGTAAATGGGGATTATAATGTAGAAGGTTTAATGACATCTGTCATTATTGTAAATAAATAAATAAAAGAGTATGGCATGACAATAACGTAACAGGACTTGGCTATCGACCAAAACTAAGGAGAGCATCTACTAGACAAGGAGCCGACCATGGTAACTCTGAAGAAGCTGCAGAGATCTGCTTCCCAGGTGGAAATTCTGTTGATGGGACAACTTTGTGTCCCGCGCTTCACAAATTTGTCTCTTATGGAAGATGAAAGTCATCAGTGAAAAAAGCCACAAGAAGTCCAGAATCAAGTCTCCCACAAGCCATGTATTGGAGATAGCAATCTTGTACAAGAAAGTGGTCCAGGTAGATGAGACCAAAAACGTCTTCAGTAAAATACCGTGTGGCAAAGAACCGCCACTGTACATTCACCTGAACAGATTAATGAAATATGGTGGCAGCATCAGACTGTGAGGATGCTGCCAAGTGAGAATATGTGGCAAGATTTGAAACAGATGCTCTCCGTCCGATCTGACTGTAATTGAACTTTTCTACAAAGAAGCATGGGTGAATGGTAGGTGGATGTTCAAAGTTGGCAGGGAACAAACATCAAAAGACTTGCAGCTGTATTTGCAACTAAAGGTGGCTCTACTAACAAATACATCTAACACTTTCCTGACTTCTATTTGTAAAAAGGAAAATCCTAATTTATAATCTTAGTTAAAGGCATGTGAACTTGTGGTTGTTAAACTGAAAAAAATAAACAGAACAGTTCTGGATTGAGCACTTTTGCAAGGTACTGTGGAGTGAAATCATTATAGGCATACAAGCGACTTATATATCTGACAGAAATCCCTTGTCTATAGAAGGTGTGACACATCTCCTACCTACAAACATGGAAGGTGGACACTGGTCTCCAAACTAACTAGGATTACGCAGTTATATGAATGGATAGATAGATCATTTTCCTTACTTACAGAACAACCAGTACGAACAAATTGCATTCATGAAACTCTGTGATTCATGACCATCATTTAATCAGCATTTTATTTAAAAAATACAGGGTATCTCTTTGAGAACAGCACAATTTGAAGCAGAGTGTGTGTAAATACAGTGAAGGTTTTGGTCCCTTTATCAGTGCAGCATTGGGACTGGGCAAAAACAAAACGGCTGTCCTGATGAAGGAGTTATGGATCTTGGCTGTTTCGTCAGTCCTGACCATCAGATTCAACCTGACAAAGACAACAGAGGGAAATTAACAGAAGTATGAGGAATATTCCTGTTGACGTCTGAGAATTCTTTAAGTGCTGAGTACCTCATTTGTTATGCTTCTTGTAGATGGAAATGTACTCTTGCACATCATCGGGGGATCCCAAGACCACAGGGACTCTCTGGTGGATGTTGGTGGGCTGGATGTCCAAAATGTTCTGTGACCCAGTAGTGGCCTTGCCTCCCGCCTGCTCCATGATGAAGGCCATGGGGTTGCATTCGTACAGCAGCCTCAGCTAAACAAACAAGCCAGGAGAATTGTCTTTGCCTGCATTTTACATCAGTTTTAAGACAGATTATCCGAAGAAAGCATTTGCTTTTTAGAATCTCTGCTTTCTCACCTTGCCCTTTGGACTCTTGACATTAGCAGGATATAAGAAGATCCCACCATACACCAGTGTCCGATGAACATCTGCCACCATTGAACCAATATATCTGCTCCCATATGGTGCAGAACCATCCTAGAAAATATATATACAGATTCCGCAATTATGTCTACTTTTTGTACATAAGAAATATAGAAATCAGTACATGATCATTGTCTCATTGGGTGGGCTGTACTTTCACTGGCCTTACCTCTGGGTGTTTCTTCTTATGAAGGTACTCCGTCACATCTGGGTAGAAATGCTGCGCGTATCCTTCGTTCAAGCTGTAGATTTTACCCTTTTTCTTGATCTTCACGTCTCTATCCACCAAAATGAACTCACCAATTGCCTAAAAAGAGTGCATAAGCACAGAAAAAGTGAAATTTTAGTGTTGTTTCTAGACATACTGGAGGAAGTCAAGGAACGTGCAATTCCAGTAAAATCTCAAGTCTTACCGGGTCCAGCATGAAGCCGTTCACACCCTGACCAGTGGAGATGACCATCATGGTGGCGCTGCCGTACAGGGCGTAACCAGCGGCTACGATTTTTCTGCCGGGCTGTAGAGCATCCTGCTCACAAGGCTCCCCATCTGTGGTCTGGGGAAAGTGGGGATAATCTTCAGGAAATAGCATGGCTGAATGGGAAAACCAATGTGATAACAAGGATGTAGTTCTGGTAATGCAAGTTAAGTGTTCATTTAAATTTTTGAGGCATAATTCAAAAGCTGAGAGCGTGCAAAACCATTAAAATTTTAAATTAGACAATGTCAGGTGAAATGTGAAAGCCATGCTTTTTTAGATCTGAATTTACTATGATTCCTTTCCTAATTAGATTTTTAACTACCAAAACAAACGTCTGAGGTCTTCACAGAACAGATCTATTTAAACTGAGATTGAATAACACAGAGCTGGACTCCATTTACTAATTAGGGGACTTCTAAAGGCATATAATTACTATTGACTTTTAAGGTTTACCATAGTGAAGGGTGTTGAATATCAATGCACGCCATAGCTTTTCAGTCGTAAAACATATTTCTATATCTATGAATTAAACAATCTATAATTTTCCTTCCATTTCACATTTCTGCACCAGCTAGTGTTGGACTGTCAGGTAAAATGCCACTAAACCACACTGATGTTTGGGGTTTTAATGAGATAACATGTGAGAAAGTTTCAGGGTGAACATAGGCAGTGTACTGTAAATATGGATTGTATTTTTTTATTGAAAAAAAAAACTAGAGCAGTAGCTGGACTCTTCAATTAGTTGCTATACTTCTACCACTAGGAGGAGCTGCAACACCAACATCGGGCCACATTTGGAAAGCTGCAGTTGTTCCTGCAGGTCAATTCTCACATGTAAGAAACCTGCATGTCTTGAACATGTCTTCAAAAAACCTCCACAGCTGTATCCTTTGGTGAACAATGATATGATTAGATAATTTGTATGTGTTTGAAAGGCAGCAGAGTCACTGACCTTTCTGTAGATGGCAAAGATTGTCCCAATGGAGACAAGACAGTCGATGTTGGAAGAACCATCCAGTGGATCAAAGCAGACGATGTATTTTCCCTGTATGAACAAACAATAAAGCTGTGATTTCTAAAGGGGGGAAAAAGGGGGATTTCCAACTCTGCCAAGACAAACATAACTACACACATACTCTTTTATCTGGCTCCACAATGATGGCTTTCTCATCTTCCTCTGAGACCAGGACGCAGGAGGTGAAGGATGACTTGATCATGTTGATCACCAGGTCATTGGACAGAACGTCCAGCTTCTTCACCTGGTCGCCCGTCACATTGGTGCTTCCAGCGATCCCATATCTTCCCAAGGAGAAAAGAAAAACAGAATTATCTTTAAGGCAAAAGCTAGACCTTTACATTAATAAATCAAAACTTTCCATTGCAATGTAAGTCTGGAAATGAAGCAAAGAAATGTCTATGCAGTAAACGTTCTCACCCTCTGCACTGAACGGCATGTTTAGAGTTTACCTTTGACCAGAGGACAGGTCCAAACTGCATGTTGATTTCCATGCTTCCCCTATTTAGGTCTTTATATTTAACAACTGACTCTCTTTTCAACTTGTTTTATGTGCTTTCATCCTGTCCAAAATTTAGCAATTCAACAGATAACTGCAATTTAATCATGCAAAAGTGTAAGTTTCCAAGAAATGCATACTACAGACTTTGCAGTAGTGCATTGCTTTGATTAAAAAAAGCAAATGCTACTCACAGGTTAGCAAGCCCAGCCTTCCTGACTGCAGAAGAAATAGCTTTGACAGCAGTACAGATGGAGTTCAGCAGGGTTGTCAGTTCTCCTGTCCCTTGGGCCTTCCTGCCTTCCTCCAGAACAAACCTGGTGAGGGTCACCACATTGGTATCGAAAGCTCCTCTATCAGACATTCTTGCTGTCCGGCTAGCACTGCGACCTGCTGCTGAAAGGGGACGAGGTAAGAGCGGGTCCGAAGTTAAAAGTGGACTCTAGAACAAAGAAAGGAGATGTTAGAGGGGCGTGCAGCTCTGCCAGCCAATCACAAGTGGCACGTCTAACAGGTAGGGGTCGATTTCATCAACTCTGTGACTGCCCGGCTCAAAAGAACAAAGTTCAAAGATAGGGAGCATTTTCAAAAGTTTTAAAGTGGCCATAGCCTCAGCCTGATTCAATCGTTTTGAGTAAGGTTAAAGATTTGTTTTCTTTCAAGCTGAACTGTCATGATTTAAATACAGTTTTACTCTTTAGAGCGGGGATCTTTTCAGTGTGTTCAACCTGCTGACGTCTAAAGGTATTCCAGATGAAGCAACATGATTTAACCATCCATACTGATTTCCATTATCCCAACAAACTCTCAGTATATGAAGTTCCACGTTTCTTCAACTTATTAGCAAGTTTTAAAGGAGCTCTTACGCATGTGAAAAGATTTAAAACATTTTTTTGGGCTAATTTAATGGAAATGTTGAAAAGCTATATGGGACGATATGAAGACAAGTTTTGACAATGCTTGAAAGAATATGCATAGATATCCAAAAGCTGCTGAAACGTTGCTTTTAACAGCATTATTCCAAAAAGTGTAAAGTTTGAACCTGGAGGTTCATTGTTTTTGGACACTCCACTCCATTTTAAATGCATTCTGTGCTATGCAACGTAACAAGACGCCTTGAGGCCTTTCGAGTCAGTGTGGTAACCCTACTTGCAAATTATCAGGTCTGTGCCCCATCTTTTTGTTATGCAAAAATGAAATGGTGCAAGGACACATGATCAGCATGGATCATAGGATCGTTCGAGTCAAAGTCTCAACACAAAACAGCTCGAGGACCCGTTTCACAACACAAATCTTAGACTGAACTTTGAACTACACACAACCCTAGAAACGCCTTCATGACCACCACGAGGTAATGAATCACTGATATTTCCAGGATCAGGATGAAAGTGAATTTGTGGATGGGATTTTCTTTTTTTTTTTTTTTTAAAAAAAAGCTAACAAGCAACAACTCTGTATAGGTACGCCAAAAAGAATGGTTTAAAAAGCAGACAAATTATTTTAACTAATCAAACAACTTCTAAAAAAACACAAGTAGGACCCGTTAAAATAAAATAAATATAACTAAAAACATTACACCTCAATGGAACAAAAAAAAAAGTTTCATGCACGTATTTCCAAAGTGTGACCACACGATGTCGCTGTTAATGCTGGCCTGTTACCGCTCCAGGGGCAGTAAGTGGGAAATCAAGATGGATTATTACTATCATTATGATAATGAAAGAAGATTTGGACAAATAACTGACTTTTATTTTTGAGAGTTTTAGTTTCTCGCCATGTTATGCCATGGAATGATGACCATGTCTTCACACAGCAGAGCCACACAGACAACACCTGCTTTGTAATCTAAGATGGGAACAGAACTGATGAATATTTTACTGCGACCGCTGCTCATCACCTGAATCATGCCTCCCAGCCGGCGACACCTGTCGACTACGCAGGCGCAGTGATGAACCTATTCCTAGAGAAAACTTTCCTGAAGTGAAGTTTAATAGGCAAAAAAGGTACGAGGAAAGACGAAATGCGGAAACGTAGAGGTTGCATCCACACACTGACGGCGCTGTTTGACTTTTTCCAAGTGCTGAGTTATTTAAAAACTGAAGCTCTAGGTTCTGCATCATCACCCTAATGAACCGCGAGTCTCCATCTTCTGTGCACCTGGTGCTGCGTAGGTGAGTGACCGTTCAAGTAAAACATTTTCAAAGCACCAAACTCCATCGGGAAATCGGTTGTACGTGGTTGTCCTTCAGTGGTTTAAACCTGTTATGTCTGTCATAACTTAACCATGCAATTTTAGTTCATAATGAGGCATTAGGTTTAGGCGGCATTCATGCTTTATAACCACTATGTTTTGAAACAATGACGTTGGATCCACATAATCTTGCATTATTCAGAACAGCTTCATTGCTCGTGAATGTTTCATGATAGTAACTCTGTCGTGACAAAACAAAAGTTCTGTTGGTTGCATTTTTAATTTTAAAGAGGAAGGAAAAAAGACAAATGCACGATTAGGTACTACGATAAAATGCAATAGGAGATTTACCATTGTCTACCTTTTATTAAAAAATAATTAACATAATTTGTTAATACAAGGAAAACTAATGAATGTTGTATTGATCCCAGTGGGAAGGCAGGCTTTGACCAACACTCATCTGTAGGAATGAGCCTGGTATAAAGTTAAGCCCAAAATTATTCATAACCGTGTTGTGTTTAGATTTAAAACTATTTTCATGCACTCAAGCAGTATATATATATATATATATATATATATATATATATATATATATATATATATATATATATATATATATATATATATATATATATATATTATATAGATATATAGATATAGATATATATAGATATATATAGATATATATATAGATAGATATATATAGATAGATATATATAGATATAGATCCATCCATCCATCCATTTTCTGACACGCTTAATCCCTCATGGGGTCACGTATTGTAATTTTAATAACTGCACCCAAACAAAACTTATATGACTGTTATTTTCTGCTATACTGTTCAAGAAAACATGCAAATTGTACAGAACAATGTATGTTTTTACTGGTCTGCTCTTGTTAAAGATTTATAAGCAAAACACCATGCCAATATTAGCTGCTTAATCAGTCAGGCTATCTGCTCCGGTAGCCTGTCTGCAGTTTGCTGTTTACCAGAGGAGAAGATAATAATAGCTTCACCTCTGCATTATTTTAATGAGTGACTGCAAGCACTACTTTGGTTTCCACACCATAACTGCCATGTAACTGACTCGATCTACATTAAAGTAGTGAATGTTTTCTTGTAATTGAAGCGGAAATGTGTGACCCCCTTTTTTCCTCCACGTGAAACAGCAACAAGTGGTGGAGGGGCAGCGCTTTGCTACTCATTGGCTTATAAAGCAGGGGAAACTCAGGTCAATCCAGCACTTCTTTTAACATTTTACAAAAGGATTTTAAAAAATCGGGGACCATGTATTGACAAACAGTTCATCATAACAGCCTAATAGCCACAAATATTGCACTTGAAAATCGTTTGAAAATCAGATGATCATCATCAGCAGGATATAATTTTATTCCTGAATGTAACCTCCTGATGGAGGCCTTTTGCACAAGTCTTGGTCAAAGTGTGATCTGACCGTAATGAGGTCATATTTCTGAGCATCATTTAACACACCACTGGTAGTGTTTAGAGATGACCCCCTGAGTAAAGAAGTTATTATTAAACCAGTCTGACGGTCCTCTCTGACTTCTACCATCAAAGAGGCTACAGATGAAATTGCACATGGTCACTTGATGACATCAAAATACGGCACCAAGTGACATATTTTGAAAAGTCACTCAATTCAAAGTGTTTACATCTGCACACCCCCTTGAATATTAAGAATGTTTTTGGTATAATAATGTTGGCACTTCATCTTGTATCTGTAGGATACTGGGACCAAAAGCAGACTTGAGATATTTAAGTAATAAAATTTTATTTACAATTTGCTCATAAAGCTTTGGAGAAAGTTTCCCTGGTCTTCATCCGACTGAAAAAGAATAGGCCCGGGCTGTGAGTAGCCAGCTGACAAGTATTTCTGAAGGCAGGTTTGAAAACCACATGGCAGACAGGGACACAGACTTGCATGCAAGAGAAAAGAGAAATGAACAGACAGACCAACCTTTTTGACAGTGATGGCTGTAGAGGGTGGTGCTATCCATTTTTTCTGATTTTGAATTATTGTTGATTTTGGTGTTCTTTTGGCTGATGCTTTCTTGCAAATGTCCTTTATTTCAAATCATATATTTCCTCATCATACATTTAAATAAAAAAATCATAAACCATACAATGCATTTTCTTGTTATTCACCTTTGTTATATCGTCATACACGTTATTAGAATTTCCTCCGTAAGCACTGAATTTCACCCAATTTGCATTAGTTCTTAGCCTTGCATTTTTAGGAGGTTTACAATATTTCCTACACTCTTTGACTAAGTCTTTAATTAATGCCATATAAAATCTAAAGGGAGGCCTTCTTCAGTGCTTTAAATGCTGAGAGCAGAAGCTGCTTACAAATGGGAAATTGATATGGCATAGTGTCGCAGTTGTGCCATGAGTCTTAGCCTGTTCCTCAGAGCAGTTTTGCAGAATTAGCTATCATGTGGCCTTGTCAGGTATTGCATTTCCTCTATGCAAGCATTGTACAGTTAGCTGTTATTGAACCTGGGTTTGGAGAGAGAAAGTGAACATAGAAGTGAGGTAGTGAGAGGAAGGGCTAATAACTGTGATGTAAAGCAAAGTGTGTGTGTTGTATATTTGTTTGCACAGTATTTATAGATTCAGATGGAGTTTGGATTGGACATAAAAGGACATTATGGCTCAAAGGAATTGCATCCTGAGAAATGTGCCAGGTAACTTTTGATTTTATATTATTTTACAGCGTGTAATCATTTCTGAACGATGTGTACATGTTTATGTGTTGCATGTGCATTCAGTTATTGCATAATTGATTGCTATTCCAAGCTTAGAGTGAATTGAAATTCTCTTGTTTGACCCAGAATTTGCTAATTAAATGTGAATGCAACGAACTGCAAGTGTATAGTTTCATGCAGTTGCTCTCCTTGTTGTTTACTCACTGTCTAAAATAATTGTGGAATGTCTGCGGTTAGAAATAACTGCCAAGACAGAGAATGGTTGGGCATTTAGAGGGAGAGTTTTACAGTAATTATAGAGCGGATTCAGTTTATGTAGAGAGACGTACCATTTTGGAAAGGAATGGCTGCTCAAAAAAAGCGTCTGTATGAGTGGAAAGTCTTCCTCTGTCCCTCCTCCTCTGGTGGGATAGGCTAACAAAGATTATAGTCAAAAGCAGTTCAAGGTGGAAGAAGACTTTTAATTTGAATAGAAATGTGCCTAGAGGAGTATACCGTGCTGAGGTAAGAAAAAATAAACTATATATTATTATATTAAACCTAAAAATTAAATGTATGCAATGTTTACTTATCTGTTTATTCCAATTTGCTTGTGTTTTTTCTCTAAATGGTTACTTTTTAGTTCTTTTTAGAAATGTATTTACATGTTAGAGAAAAGTAAAGTGCAACTCTTGACCCAACAGGTCAAAACACTGAAGACTGTATTCCTGAATACCAAGGAAGTGAATCCCATTATCAGTTGGACTTGGACTGTATCCAAAACAGCATCACCATTAAGCGACTAAGCCTGAGGAGGAGGCCCAGAGTGGCTCTCCATGAAATGGAAAAAACACAGCCTGGTGTTTCAAGTGGCCGGGGGCATTCTGCTGAGTCACCTGGTGACGATGATATGAGATTGCTGGGCATGTCTTCTACAGCTAAAGGTAGACCTCCACTACCTCCACCGCATAGTTCCTTATTGGATGACAGACGTTCCAAAGTTGAAGGTTCGGGCAACTTTCAACGACCCAAAGAATCAAAACCTCAACAGGCTGAGAGAAATGTAACTCCACAACAACGGTCCCCTGGGATAGAACAGACAGCCTTGGAGACCCATAAACACATAAGCCAGTCTCCACCTCAGCCCCTTCCCCGTCGTCGACTTGCCAGCTTTGGAGGCATAAGCCCTGCTGGGTCTCACTCACCCTTCACTGGCCTGGGTGCCTATAATCAGAACAAGCCTGCTGATGATGTTAATTCTCACCTTACCCCATCCCTGGGAAGCAGAGGTAGCACAGGGTGCCTGAAGTCAAGCCCACAGAGCTCTGGCAGAAGTACTCCAGTTACAAGCTTTGGGTCTATGCACCTACAACATGTCCGTGACCAGATGGTGGTAGCTCTAAAAAAGCTGAAGGAGTTGGAGGAGCAAGTGAAAATTATTCCCATACTTCAGGTCAAAATCTCAGTCCTTCGGGAAGAAAAGAGGCAGTTGGTATCTCAGCTAGTTGACAACAAAAGTATAAATGACATGACCTGCAAAGGGTTTGACTTCGAGAATAAACAGCACACTGAGGCAGAACTCGAAGGCACCAGAGAAAGTAGTCACAGTGACTTCAGAGAATTCAGACAACTCTCTGAAGAGATGCAGGCATTGGAAAGAACCATCAAAAGCGGACATTTGCTTGCATGGCAAGAAAAAAGCTGTAGTCCATTGCAAGAAAAGACTACTAAGTCTACTTGCTTTGAAACTGATGTTGACGTGAAAAGGGCTTTATCTAAAACCTCCAAAGAAAATAAATGTGTGCACACAGACCCGGTAGAGACCAGATCAGTTGCAACAGAAGTGACTGAGGTTAGTCTTGGAATTCACACAAAACAAGAAGCAGAACTTGAAGCCCAACAACTACTTAATGCTGCCTTGAAGGAGAGGATCACCCAATTAGAAACAGAATTAAAAGAATCAGCTCTTCAGATGCAGCTGACCCACCTGAAATTGGAACTTCAAGCTGCAGGAGCCAGGAACCGAGTGGACAAGGCCTGCTTTGCTAAGCCCCATGCTGTAAGTGTGGGAACAACAACAACACCGTCCACTAAAAGTCTGGGAGTTGGCAATCACAAAGAGTTTCAAGACGCCAGCACAGGAGATACAACAGAAGCTAAAACTGTGGGCGTATCTTGCAGGCTGGAAATGAAGGATGCATGTACAGGCCTAGATGTGCCCATGAGCCACTGGGAGGTCAGGGAGCAAAAAGAGACCAGTGATAAGGCTGTTGGAATGCAGGTTTCCACAAGCACAGTCGGAGTTGGGACAGAGATAAAGCTTTCTGATGCCGAAACCAATACAGAGTTGCAAGTAGAAGATCTAATGTTTACGAAAGAAAAAGTGAAGTGTCATTCTGTGGCTTGTGGGGGATATTCAGTTGACTTCACAGTTTGCAACGCAAAGGAAATGATTTCACAAGGTATCACCACAGATTCAGTTAGAGGAGTTGATCTGGGAATAATGGTATCGCCCCAAATGGCTTCACAGCGTACTAACACAGTATCCAGTTCAGTGTCTCGCTTCACCAACACCAGTCACACCTTCAGCAATGACTCCAGCACTAACACACTCCTCAGAAAGCACGACAAGCATACTAACACCACTCACACCTTCACTCGGACCGTATCGGTTGGCAGTGGGGTTGGAGGGATTATTTGCACAACAGAAACTCGTACAGTTGGTGTAAATACTGCAAATTCAGAGTGTTATTCAAAACTACTACCAGACACGGTGATCAAGGCAACCAGAGACTGTGGTGTTGGGTTAACAAACATTTATGAGAATTTCCTTGTTGGACTGCAAACACGCAATATGGCTTCCGGACCATCTCGTCTTCCTGATCCCATCAAGACTAGAAGTATAGGTGTAGGTGAAGGCAGGGTACGGGATTTTTCTATTGCGCATTGTGTACCTAAACCAAAGTTCCAGCAATCTTCACAGTTCCAATGGGATCACGAGTTGAACCATTATATCGAGAAGATGCACAGGCTCTTAAAAGAGCATGGAGACCTTCTCACAGGGGAGCGCAGTGACCATTACACCATCTCCAAACCATTCAGCAGTGTCAAAAATATGACAGAAGAAGGGGCAGCTTTACATCAGTTCACCTCTCAGCCAACAGGTAAGACAAGATAAGTTGTCTGATAAAGTAAAATTTGCCGGTATGTTTGTCTGCTTTGTACCACAGTTGTCTTGGTGCCCATTCAAGAAAATCTAATCTTCATCTACTACCTTCATTGCCACTAGTAGTAGAAGTGTATTCAACTCTCAGAAGTATACACATCTTTGCTTAAGGTTAAGGTATCTGAGACCTTATACCTTTTGATTTATTTCAACATTCAGTCTTCTTTGGCTGGAGTAAATCACCCTGCAACTTCATGATTTGGTTATATCTTCCTACTCTATCTTGCAAAGTTATTACAATCAATCAGCTTATGAGGACAACTCTTGACCTTAAAACATCTTCAAATGTCCCAGTAAATTTTCTCAGATCTAGTTTTGCACTCTTGCCATTCAAAAAGCTTAATTATCTACTGGTTGAGGCTATTCTCTTGTTGACATTCAAACATGCTTGGACTCATTGTGAACGTTGGTTATGTTTTCCACCACCATGTTTTACAGTGGTGCTCTTTCTTGCTGATGCACAGTGCACATAACACCTTCACACTAGTTTTTTGAAGATTCTAGTGGCCTGGTGTTTTCTTTGGAAGAAACCTTTGCTGTATTTCTACAGCAATATGTAGTCTGGACATGCGGAAAACACAGGAGATTGGCATCACATGTAGAACAAAATCAAGACATTATTGGAACATTAAAGCAACTGTCAGGGTTGCTGTCAACGTCCCTGACCAGTTTCCATTTTGTGTTTTCATACATTTTTTGAAAAATCATGTTTTTTTATCACTGTGGACCTGTTTTTTCCCTAACTTTTCTGGTATCTTGTCTTGGCATTACAAGCATACAGTATAAAGAAGTTGGTTGCCTTCATGTGCCAGGGCAGTTTCGGTCTACATGAAGGATATCTCAAGACAGGATCATTCAGGATCATGCAATCCGCATCAATGTTATAGTAACCTGGATATGTATAACCTTTCACCATTGGAATTATTTGTGTGTTGGGGCATTGGTGTGTATATGTATATGGGTTAGTATGTGTATGTGTAGAAACTTGCACAGTTGTTGGCATGACGAGGAAGGTAGAAGAAATGCAAGCACATAGCACCCAAGAGCAGCAAAGGACAGGTGGACTCAGCTCTGGAAGGCCCCAGCAATGACAGGCAGAAAGGCACCAGGTGTCACTGCAGGTCAACCATACGCCCCACACAGAGGTAGGTCATCAGTGAAGCATAGGAGTGGCAGCCAGCAGGCCAAATAGGCACAGGGTGAGACGTAGGACAACAAATCCCTCCCTAAACCAGCCACACTGCCATCTCCCATTGACAGGCCAAGCCCCACACTCTGCCCCAGACCATTGGCTCAGGGCCAATCACTGGCTGCAAGACTGCCCTGTACCGCATGGTACTCCCACTATACCTGCAAGTGCCATCATCTCACTCCTCAAGACCCTTTTCATGCGTGGTGCTGCATCTTAGGGAGGAGGGGGTGGACACCATGATGCAGGCACAAATCCCCATGGGAGGACCAACTGGCCGCTAGTAGTCACGCCCAAGGCCAGGGATACCCCAGAGATCCCTAAAGACGCCAGGGGCGGGTCCTGAGACATTTTTGTTTTATAGCTGAAATATATGGAATAAAGCTCACATTAAACTTGAAAAAAAGTTTTCTAATGATTCATCATGGTCTTAACTTTTTGAGTCCCAGAAACCTGCAATTTCAACAGGGGTGTGCATGATTTTGAGAGCCACTCTAAACTTCCTATTGTAAATAAATGCTTATCAGTCATGTCATGTTTATGCTTGTAAAAAATCTTCCCTCTTATTTTCTCTCCTGCAAACAGATTTGCTTTCCCCATCTCCACCTTTAGCTGTCTACAAGGAACACCAGGAAATCTCCCAACAAGATGGTGATGAATCAGAGGTGAAGAAAATGATAAAGATTTTAGAGCAGCAATCAACCCTGACACTACAAGGTAAGTAGAGCGCTTTCTGTTTTTGTCTTACTAACAGTTTGGCCTAGGTTTATCTTCTTTAGAAACCCTGTCAGTGTATTCTGTCATGAAGCAGTATAAACTCGTCTAAAGAGTCAGGAAATGTGGCTGCCTTGGGTTTGGCATGTGGGATGCACTTGCAATGTTTGGAATGATATTTGGTTTTGGAAGTCGTCTGGTCCCACATAGCAGTTTGTGGCTTTGGACCTAAAATTAAAAGAGCTCTGTAGGATGAACTGACTGAGAAGGCTTTCTCAGTTTAAATGAGCTTCTTGACGTGGGACATTTTGAATCATTATATGACATCAAAAATTTGTTTGCAGTGATTTTGCTATATGTGAATTTTAGGACTATAAATGATGCAATGTTAAATGAAGTGATAGCTGTAAGAATCCTGTATGGATGCAACATTATTAAACTGATTTTCTTTTTGCTGTACAGTTCTGAAAAGAAATACAATTTTCACAACACAAAATCTCAGACTTTGCCGATAAATGAAGCGCCTTCGAAAACATTTATACCCCTGGGACTTTTCCATCTTTGGCAACTATAGACATCAGTGTATTTTACTTTGGGATTTTATTCTTGGATTGTTCTCGCCTTGTTTATCCACCTACATGTCACTTAACCAGTCCAGGCTCAGACTTTTTTGGCAGGACTTCATCTCTTTCAGTTTTCTGTTAGTATGATTAGACCTTTTAGAATAATTTTCCCCACCAACTTGGAACACTACACAGGATCTGAAACTGTCCATGTTGATTCCTCTAAATCAATTTAAACTTGAGAAATCTTCCTACAAAATATGGTTTGGTCATATTTAATCAGCTTTTTTAATCTGAATCAAATGGTTTAATTATTAGTATTGTTACTGTTTGTAACTGTTGTTTTATTCGTTTTTATCATCAATATAGCTTTTGTGTAAATGAGATTTTAGATCTCAATGAGATAGCATAAATAAAGGTTAAATAAGTCAAATACATTAAAATGTATTTAACACCATCACAAAATAGTAACCATGAAGTGGAAGGGGAAAATATAGGTTTCAACACTTTCTACAAATCAGAATCTGAGAAGTGTGTCGGGCATATGTATTGAGTCTCCTTTTGTCTGTACATAAATAAAATATAGAAGCTATATGATTTATAAATAAAGCCTACTTGTGTGTAGTTTATTACAATATAAATGCAGCTGTTCTGTGGAGAACTAAAAATAATCTGCCAGTGAACAAACCATGAAGACCAAGGGACACACATGAAAGGTCAGGGATAAAGTTGTGGAACATTATATCAAAAAGGTCATAAAACAATAACCCCAGGCTTGGAACATCTCAGAGCATTTTCAATTCATCACTGCAAAAATGTATATGGAAGAACTGCATAAAGAAGACAGTCACAGTTGATTGAAGGAACGAAGCCAAATATAAAACAAACCTGGTAAAAAGAAAAACATTGAACCAGCAACGCTGAACATACAGCCAAAGCTTAAATGGAATGGGCTAGGTCAAAACATTTTTGTGTGTCTCAATGGCCCAGTTAAAGTCCAGACCTAAAATGAGAATTTCTGGCAAAACTGCTGTTCACAGATGCTCCCCTTCCAATCCAACTGATCTAGATCTGTTTTTCACTAAAAAAGAGCCAAATATTTTAGTCACTAGAGGCACAAACCTGGTAGAGAATTACGCTCAAAGACTTCCAGCTGTAACTGCAGCTAAAAACAGTTCAACAACATGTTTACTCAGGGGAGCAGAATACAAAAGCACGGCACAGTTTTTAGATTTTTATTTGTAAAAAAACATTTATCACAATTTCAGATTTCACAATTGTGCACTACTTTTTCTGGTCTATCCCATACATCCTTGATAATGTATTCTGAATTTTGAAGTTTTAGCATGACAAAATGTAAAATTGTTTTAGAGATGTTACTGAAGTTAGTGTAAATGACTAAAGTTACTGTAAATGACTGAGGCAAAACCACAAGTTCTGTAATACCTGACAATGACCCAACTATACACCTACTATTTGTTTTAGACCGCCTATCTGAAAGTGTATAACATGTGCTGCAGATCTTTGCATGAACTTCTCTCTCCTTCTAAATAAAGTGAAGGGTCATTTTGGTGGCTCCACTGACAGGTGGTGTCAGTGTGAGTGCAGGTGAAGCAGCTGACTCATATTTGATGAAATTCTCTTGCCATTCTCCAGCAGGAAGCACAAAATACGTAATGCCATTACTTAATGTTTTCACACTAGCTAGTTTTCACGAAATCTTCTTGAAAACCGATAAAACTTAAAGTTGTTTCTTTTTCTTGGAAGAAACCACTGGTGAAATTAGGACATATGTTGCAAATGCCAATATACTGCTTCTGTGTGTGGGGAATGGACTTTCATTTATGCAGCTAAGTCCTGAGAGGCAAGGGCCGTGTTCTTACTTCCAGACAGGTCAGCTAACGCCTGTAAGCCGTGGTCTGTCATGAAGAAACGGGGTCCTGACCAGTGCCATAGCAGCAACAGGAAAAGCATGAAATTTATGAAGGTGACTTCTGGGTAAGTCTTCAGTTTCCAGTAAAGTTTTGCAGCTGGCGTCTTTGGGCATGATGGATTAATTAATGACTGTATTTTACATTTTGTGTATCGCATCGATTTAATAGATTGGAACCAATATCTACTCACAAGCACGAGGAAAGAGAAGGACGAGGAAATGAAACCTTTAGGAATATTTCCCAAGATGGATGGCAAGCAAAAAAAGGAAAAGATGGCTCCAACAAAGGATCAAAAGGCAATTTGAAATTGTCGAGACAACACAGGTAATGTAGAAAAAAGTCTGCATGAGTTTTAGGGCAGTAGTCATTGTTTTATTACAATGATGCAACAAAAAGCCTCGTTAGTCTGTTTGTGTGTGAAGTCTTCTTCTAAGGTCTGTCCAAAACTAACTTCTCTATTTTTCAGATGCAATTTAAGTGAAAGGATGTTTTCTGCATGCCAAGCTTTAAAGATGCACCTGAGCGAGGACCCAGCCCTGTCCACTAGTGAATTGGTATGTTTTTAAACAGCTGCTAGGAATCAGCATGCCTGCAACTCTTTTAAATGCAGCTTTGAATGCATCGTTCCCCTTTCATCATTTATTTTGCCTTGTTGTCTGGTTTATATCAGTTACATGGCAACCAAGATGCAATTTAAAGATGCAGCCTGAGTTCATTACAAAAATAATTCTTTATAATTTGCAGATCTGTGTTGTTGTTTTTTTTTCCCGTTACATCTTTTTCTTCTCTCCCTTGCAGCAGGATTGCCTGTGCACACTCCAGCAAGAGTGGTTCTCGGTGTCCAGTCACAAGTTAGCGTCTCCTGAAACAGTAGGGGAGTACTTATCTGCGTTCCGAATGATTTCACCCTCAGTACTGCAACACGTCGTCAACATGGCTGATGGCAACGGAAATACAGCGCTACACTACAGTGTTTCTCACTCCAACTTTGGTGTTGTCAAGAAATTGCTTGATGCAGGTAGATAAATACTTTAAAACGGTGGTTTTTCTATTCCGTTCCTCGGGACCCACTGTCCTGCATGTTTTAGATCTGTCTCTGCTCCAGCACACCCGAATCAACCGATTGCATCGTTTTTTTAGCAGCCAGCAAGGGTGGCAGATGCGTCTTCATGACCAATTTATTTGAGACAGGTGGTATGGAGGCAGAGAAATACCTAAAACATGCAGGACAGTAGGCCCTGAAGACCGGTTGGGGCCACCGCCAATATGTGGAAGAAGATTCAGAGGAGACTAAAACTGGACTTTTTGGTCTATATCACAAAAGGGGGCGATATGACAAATATGGAACCGCTTACATGGTCTTATTACTTTTTTATTATCTATTGGTTGAATGAAGTGTATTATATACGTTATTATATAGAGTGTGCACTGCAGACACTAAATCCTGTAGTTCTGTAAACTTTATATCTCATTGCACAACACTTGATTTCTTAACGCGAAAGTAGTATAATGTGTTGTGCATTTTGCACTGATTGGCTAAAAGACCCAAAGGTCATACAACTCAAGGCCATTCAGGGTTACTGCAATGCAAGTGGAAGTGGCAGACAGATTTATATAAAAAAAAATAAAAAATCCCTGCTGCATGTCTCAAAACATTGATTTAAGACAAGTATTCATGGGGTTTAAATATTTTTACAACCAATAATTCTCAATGTCACAGCAAAGCATCAATCTAGCTCCTGAGCAAGCATAATTATTGGCTTTCTTGAAAGGATTAGAATTGAAATATCAACAGTAACATTGGCAAACTTAGCCATGTCCAAACTCTGCAAAATGTCAGAACGAGAAGCTGAAACGTGTCAGAGTTGTTTGATGCTTTCAAAAAATCAGCTGGCCTTTCCCAAAGGTTCCGGTTGCAACGCAACAATGTTTTTTTATCTTTGCTACTGTGTAAATAAATCATTGCTTCAGTGAGAGCTTGCAGTAATCATGCAGCTGTATCAGCAGACGTTGCAACAACAGTATTACCTGTTGTAGGGGACTTAGATTTGACACTTTTGCTTGCCTTAGAGGGCGATGTTGAAACTTGATGCAGTCAGCGTGTTGTAGCATTTAAATTGTTGTTTTCTTGTTCCTTCTGTCTTCATCTTCTAATTATCCTCGTCACAGAGATGTGCGACGTGAATCGGCAGAACACAGCGGGTTACACTCCCGTCATGCTGGCCGTACTCGCAGCTGTGGAAAGCCCTGAGGACATGCGGGTGGTGGAGCAGCTCTTCACAAAAGGAGACGTCAACGACAAGGCCATCCAGGTCAGCGCCGGCCATCACGACTGCTCTGAGTGCGGTCAGAGGAGTGTCAAAATTGTGTCTAACTGAAACCATGCTTGATGAAAATGTAGCTTTGCAACCAAATGTGTGTTTTCACATCATTTTTGGCCTGCAAAGCAAAAATCCATTGCATTAAAATGGCTTAAATAAAAAAAAAAGAAGAAGATGAAACTCTGAATATTTGTCTCTTTGCTCCTTGTACAAGTTTGTAGCACAATTTTACTCATTTTTAGCCTTCATTAAAAATATTTGACAAAAATTACGGCTGAATGAGCTTTAACAATTTATTTAGAACTCTGACAGTGTCTATATCCAAATATATTGTATGTTATTGGGATCTTATAAGATAGATTAACACATTCTAGTGCATAATCATGAGTGGAAGGAAAATGATATATGCCTTTCACTTTTTTTTTACAGGTAAATTTCTTTAAAGTGTTGCAGGCATTTGTTTTTCAGCCACTTTAAATCTGATACCCCTAAATAAGATCCAGTGCAAACAAGGTCCCTCAGAAGTTAGCATTCCTTTGTTTTATTTATTTATTTTGTCGTGGAGAATCTCCTGCGATCCATTTTAAGTTTCATCGAGCATGGTCGCCTTTCTAATTTGCTGCTCATTGTACATGTGACGGCTGTAACAAGCATAGGCTTCTTTTTCTCTTGGCCTGGTAACCCGTGCTTCCATGAGAAAAGGCAATTTGTTTGAATTGCAGGCAAACAAACAAAAAAAAAACAGCCAAACTTAAAACCTCCTTTTATTTACCTATTATATCATCCAGCAAAGCGTACCAACTGATTAGATTAGGTTTAAGTGTGAGAAATGTGGCCCGTTTGAACTTTCAAACCCAATTTGTGATACATCTCCAAACATTCTTGAAATCTGAAAGCTCAGTTTGAACAACAGAAGTTCCACTTCTGTCCCTGCAGGCTGGTCAGACTGCTCTGATGCTCGCTGTGAGCCACGGCAGGATGGACATGGTTCAGGCTCTCCTGGCGCAGGGCGCGCAAGTCAACGTCCAGGACGATGAGGGCTCCACGGCGCTGATGTGTGCCAGCGAGCATGGCCACGCCGACATTGTCAAACTGCTGCTGGCACAGCCGGACTGTGATGCCACCCTCACCGACAGTGTGAGTCTTTTCCTCCCAACAGCTCCCTCTCAGCAGGCTGGCTTCAAGCTAGGAAGAGGAGGCCTCCCGCCTTGTGTCACAAATTGTGCTCAAATGAAGTAGACATGACAGAATTCCCATGAAGTGTGTCTGCTGGGACAAAACTTTTACAGTTTTTTTTTAACACAGTCTGTAATTCAATGCATCATAACTTGAGTTATTTTATGTGTGAACAGGATGACAGCTCAGCCCTGTCCATTGCATTGGAGGCGGGTCATAATGACATCGCTGTCCTCCTTTATGCCCATGCCAACTTCTCCCGATACTCAGGGGTACGTCTAGATTTTATCACATGTATTCAAACTAAATGTGCACATATGCTTCTATTTGGGATTGAGAAGTATTTTTTGAAATTTAATTCTTTTGAATTGCTAACATATTCTTCCTTTTTGGACCATGTTTACAGGGAGCAACTCGACACACTGGCAGGTTTCCCTCTTCCTAAGGATGGAGGAGCACTTTTGAGACCTAAATGGATTATTCATAAAGTTATTTAGGTGTGGGCGTGGTGGTGGTGGTAGCACAGGGGTAGAGCAGGCGACCCATGTTTGAAGTCCTCAGTCCTTGACGCTGCCGTCCAAGGTTCGACTCCAAGCCCGTGGGCCTTTGCTGTGTGTCTTCCCCCTCTCTATGAATCCTGTTGCTGGCCAGTTTACTGTCAGAAAAAAGCCACTTGTGCCAAAAAAAACCCGGCAACAAACAGACTCAACATACTCAGTCTGACTTCTCTTCAGCTGCAGAATTCTGCAGTTTTCTCCATTTGTGTGTGCTTAGCTCTGTTACATATCAGCATGGCAGAGTAGTTTACTCTTTGTTTTGCCATGGTGTGTGTATATGTGTGTGTGTGTGTATATATATATATATATATATATATATATATATATATATATATATATATATATATATATATATATATATATATATATATTTGGTACCCCCCTGTTAATCAAAGAATATCCCACAATTGTCATTGACATAACTTGAAACTGACAGATTAATCAGAATCAGACTTTGCTTTTGGATTGTGGTTCATCAGAATCATTTTGAAAACTAAATATTGAAACAGGCCGGGACAAAAATGATGGTACCCCTAGACATTTTTCGACCATAGGGACAAGTTAAACTGATATGTGTCCTCTAATTAGAGACGTCTTCAAGCGTCTAACCAGTCAGTCTGTCTATTTAAAGGGTTACTGGTGGTCACTGTGCTGTTTGGTGACGTGGTGTGGACCACACTGAACATGGATCACAGGAAGCCAAGGAGAGAGTTGTCTCTGGAGATTAGAAGGAAAATTATAGACAAGCATGTTAAAGGTATACAAATAGTATATAGTGTATATATGCATACTATTTGTACTGTTTTATTTGTCATTCAGAAAATAGTCGCTATGACATTTTATTGAATGGCATGTGAGTATTTATATTTAATCTTTGCAGGTAAAATGCATTTTTCTATCCCAAACTAAGATTAGCATCATTCTCGTCTTATTGACATATCTGTCATTTAAACATGATACCAGATCCACATGAATATATATTATAGATTTTGGTTTAACATGTAATTCTGTTTCATTTATTGAATAAAAAGTACTAAATGAATTTTGGAAAGCAGAAGGCTTTGCTTTGTTCTGTCTTCGTTTTGAAAACATCTCTACTTGTGTTTCTACGTTTTTCTTGGCATATTTAATTCTTTTTTGTAATTTCTGTAGCTCATAGAAAGCTCAAGTTTCTTTAATAAGACATCTACCATGTTTTCATTCAGGACTGTGCCTCCCAAATGTATTTTATTGGGAGTTTGTGTGATAGACCAGCACAAGGAGCAAAAAAATAAATAAAATGTTTCCCCCAATGTTCTGTGAGAATGGATGGAACATCAGCTCTCAAGTCTTGCCAAAACTTCTCAATCAAATTGAGATCTTTACTTTGACGGGTCAAGTCTAACACGATCTCTGATTTAAAGTATTTCATTGTAGCTTTGGCTTTATGCTATTTTTTCGTTGATTCTGATCACTTTCTCTATTCCTTCTGAATAAAAGGATCCCCATGAGGTTGCCACCCCATATTTTGCCAGGGGGATGTGTTGGTATATTTTTTTTCTTATTCGATCAGAGTGACTTCTTTCACATTTGCTGTATCCCCTACATGGCGTCTGGCAAACCACAAATTGGGCGTCTTATCGAAAAAAAATATATAGTTTTATTGTCATTGCATTGTGAAAGCATACAACCAAATTAGAGCAGCCCTCTCATTTAACAATAACTTGGCAAATTAAAAGAAAACAGTAGAACAATACAGAGCAGTTTTAGCAGAAATAAAACTGATTAGCAGAAATAATCTCTTGTATAACAGCAAAAGCACTTGAAATAAAGGGGTCATATTCATATATTTTTACCACAAAAAGAAAACACAACAAACATATAGTCATCTACAAATAAAACAATATATGCCACGCGTTTGTCCTGATAGTGTTTACTTAGTCCTTTTTGAGTCTGAAAAGAACTTTGCACCGGGCGCGACCAGCAGACATATATTGTTGTCTGCCGACAATACCGCAGAATTATCAGAAAGCAAGATGGCAACAACTGATGCTGCAGCTGTAAGAGCCTGTAGAGTGTCCTGCAGCTCAGCGTGGTCAAAGACAATCCTGATCTACGGGGTTAGAGTTACTTTACCTCTTTCTTTTCGCACCTCTGCTAGACGTTGCTGCCTCCCTCGGCTCCATTGCTTCTCCGTGTTTACTCATTGCATGCATGTGCAATATTTTACCTCAGCTCAAAGTCTTTATATGGTAAATCTACACAAAAGTGCTCCATTTACTAGTAAATACAGAAAAAAACAAAGTGTAAAACACAGAAATAAAATATAGGCCAACAGGGTGGGATGATTTGATTGGGAAACCTTTGGATGCAACAGAGTGACCTACTGGCCAAGAAATTTGTAAAGTCAGACTAGGCCCCTTTTGAAAATGTTAAAAAAAGAATGAGAAATGAATGATTCAAACACAATCCATAACAGTGTAAAACAGCAGTAGCTATAGGGAATTCTGAGCAAGATTGTGCAATTATTTGCTCAAAAATGTAATTAAAAGTGAACATATAGGCAGTATAGACTATACAGTAGACTGCAATCTTTTCACAGTGACTGAAAAGATTGCAGTCCCCTCTTTCATAAAGGCCAGATGTGTGAAGTGCATGACCAGTAGTTGTCCAGCAAACCCTCCAGAGTTACTGTACCATGGGGCTCGTATTGCTCTCTTCTCACAAGCAGTCAGTTTCCATGGGTTTCCATGTCTTGGTAGGTTTTACAGTTGTGCTATACTCTTTCCATAGATCGAAAGCTGCTTTAAATTTCTCTACATCTTTATCTCTGTGCTCTCTGTTGTGATCTTTGGTCTTCATGATGCTCACTAAGGTTCCCTAACAGACCTCTAAACTTCAAAGAGCAGCCGGATATAGAATTACAAACAGATGGACTGCATTTACTAATTAAGTGACTTCTAAAAGCCACATCAGATTGTATTTTGGTATCAGAGCAAAGGCAGTGAGCACAAATTCATGCCACACATGGATGTTTTTTTTTTGTAATAACATTTTCACCCTCGCTCAGCTTTTCATACTCAATAAGTCTCCTTGAGAGCGTTCACAGACAATCTTTGTAAGGTTGATACAACAGGGTGTTTAAGATTTTCAAGCCTCCTCAGAGAACAGCTGTGATTGGGTGGTTTAGTTGATGCCTTTATGACCTGACAACGCAAAGCCCAGCACGAAGAACTGATCAACATATTCTAGTCGCTATCCCTCCTTGCATGGCAGCAGGTCAAAGTCAATTTCACATTCCAGTGACTCATACATCATTTACGATGTTTTTTCTGAACAAGATGTAACCCCAGACCGCTTTATTTTAAGCAGTTTTCCCCATCAGAATCAGAATCAGCTTTATTTGCAAAGGTATGTGTACAAACACGAGGAATCTGACTCTGGATTGCCCAGTGCTCATGATGTGCTTATATACACACTAATACCATAACACAATAATGCTGCAAAAGATGCAGCAAAAGACAGTGGCTTTTGCAATGTGTCAAGGCTGGACAGGGTGTTGTCTCTCTGCAGCGACACATTTAGCTTCTGTTCAGTGCGTTTAAAGGTGCTGGTCAGGTGTAAAAAGACCATCTGCAAAAGGTGAGAATGAGAGAGCATGTCAAAGCCCCCCCCCCCCCCCCCCTTCCCCATTCTTGAAAGACGGTGTGTCTCTGACTGAGAGCAGCCGCCTGACTCATTTCCCAGCAACAGCAGCAAAATACAATGATATACAAGGTCCAATAACAAAATTTGCAGTTACCATGGCAACAACAGTTTTGAGCTAGTGATTCTTGGACATTAACGTGCAACGATATCTCTCGTTCGCTAAGGTCAGCCAATCCGTTCGTGTTACTTCAAGTTGTAACAGAAATGTATTATATGCCATAAATCTAAAGGCAACTGTTCTCACTATTAAAATAAGTAATACAAGTCATGTTAAGCTGACATATCGTTTGATTAAAAAAAAAAAAAAACTTTCACAATTTTATTCCAGTTATGAAAATGAATCCCTTAATGCACTTGGGGGGGGGGGGGGGGGGGGGGGGAAATACACCACCCATGAATATTTGTGCTGGGGAACTGCATCCATATATTTGCAAAATGTTGCATGCTAATGAGGTGTGATTAATTTTATCTTATATTTCTGGCCTGTGAGCCCTGCAGCCTCTCTTTGCATTCCTATTTCTAGTTTATCATTTTTGTAAGAGGCTTCTTTTTCCTATTCTGGCCTGTTTTAAAACACACCATATATAAGACTATTGCATAAAACTGGTAACAATTGAATGAGCTGAAATCCTGGTGTTTTTGTAACAATCCAGAATGCAGTTATCCTGTTACAAAGTTGAATTTCAAAATTGTTTCAGCATTGCAACTTTTATTTTGAGTGATCCATGATTTGCCAAACTTTTGTGGTCATTAAAGAATTGCTTAGAGAAAGCAGCTGAGATATTTTGAGAAAACTAGCCTGTTAAAGTGTCTTTTATGCTGACTCGGGCTCTCTCTTAGGTTTCCTAAACAATAAAGTTCCTTTAAAATTTGTTGCTGCTGGTAATTAACATTTGGTTAAATAAAGGTTGGGGGTTACAACACGACGTTAAACTGAAGTCGAACATACATGTTCTGATCATATTATTAGAATATCATGAAAAGGTAGATTTTTTTCAATAATTCAGTTCAAAAAGTGAAACTTTTATATATTTCAAGTGTTTATTTCTTTTAATTTTAATGATTTTAACTAACAACCAATGAACAACTGCAAAGGCCTTTAAATGGTCTCTCAGTCTAGTTCTGTAGGCGACACAATCATGGGGAAGACTGAAATATATCAGTCTGTGTGTAATGAATGAATATAATGTACAAGATTCACTTTTTGAATGGAATTACTGAAAAAAAAAATTCTATTCAATTTTCATGACATTCTAATGATATGATCAGCTAATAAATAAATACGTAATCAATTACATTTTTCAACACTTTTACCTTCTGTTGCTGCATAAACTTGGAAATAATTATCTTGCTATTCTGAAAAAAGCAACATATGAATTGAAATATATAACTTTCACATATATTTATGCGCTGACAAGCAGTAAACCCAATATTCAGCCAAACATGGTGAGTGCGTTTTGAAAGGTATATTGAAAATAAAAAAGCCTTGGCGCAGGCAGAGACAACCTCTGCAGAGGTGAGTATGAGCATGGCAATGTTGCAGCTCACCACAGGAGGTGACAAGCAGAAAATATGAGGAAGGAATCAGGTGTGTGAGGCAGGCATACACAACTGGATTATGCAGACAGATTCAAACAGGTTGGCTAGAATTGTGGTTGAGAAACAGTCCAGGTCTGAAGCTGATTCCGCTGCAGCAGAGGATCACAGGAGCTGCCAATGATCCTGATTACTGGGAACAGAGGCAGACACACAGACAGCTGGACCAGAACATGACAGAACCCCCCTCAAGGGTGAATGCAGATGCACAAAACAATCTCCAAAAAAATAAAAATCTACCTGAGCAGGGCAGGTGGAGGGGACCTCGGAAAGAGGGTAAGGACCAGAAAACAAAAATTAACCCTAGCAGGGTGGGTGGAGTCACACAACGTCCTGATATTCCAACAGCATGGCAAAGTTAGCATTTTCCAGAGAGATGTTTAAGGTGTAAAACGTCATTGCCAACACTTTGTAAAAGCAAGAAAAGAAAACAATGAAAAGGATTTCTAAAGTGATGTGCAGGTATCCAACTGTGTTTGACATAACATGGGTGTTTGTCCACAGTCAATTGCCTGCTGCTGGGTTTTTAAAGGAGAAGTCCGGTCAGCAAGGAAGAATCAATGGATCATTATCTATACCTAAAACTAATATGTTTGCGGTGATTTAATGAATTTTGCGTTAATCAGTAAAAACATAAAAGTATTAATTTTCGTTGCGATCACTGAGTCTGGGAGCGGCCATTTATGGCCAAATATGGTAACACCTCACTCCTGACATCTTCTGGAAGTGACGTCACTCCTGACGTCTTCTGGTGCGGTAAGCCGAGGGCCATTCTCGGCGCTTTACAAGCTAATTCAACAGGAACTATTGTACACACCTGCGATCAACAACAATTATTTCGGATTTCGAGAGGACTTCACCATTGAAATTCGGGAGAGCAATTGTTAAAGCAACAATGCCCATGTGTATGACAGTTGGATGTTGCAATACATTGAGTAAAAGTGAAAAAAAAATTAGTTATTTAACCTTTCCACAACACCACAGACGCAGCAGACAGATTCAACTCACATCGTCCCTTTTTGGTCTCCTCGGGTCAAACTGGTATGGCTGGATTTCGTCAAAAGTCAGGTTGCTATCAAGAAAGTCTTCAATATATTCCAAATCGCTATCAAATGATGACGATAAATCCACGGAATTCCCATCGCTGTCGCTATTAAATCCATTACTCTCTGCTACGCATACTGCACTAGTCGTCTCCATCTTGGATAATAGCGCGTTGTGACAAACACCAGATAGAGCATTGGGACTTGCTCGACAGCCGATACCGCACCATGACGTCACAAACTGGGCGATGGCAGTACTGTTCTTTGACCAATATGGATGCCTCCAGTAAAGCACATTCAAATGAAAATTACTATTAATTAAAAGAACTGATCATTGATTGAACAGTAGGCTATGTAATAATTTTATATTTAAAGTACTTTCAGAAGTTTGAATTCTGAATATGACCGGACTTCTCCTTTAAGTCTGTTGGTCAGGTCAAAATTTCTTTATCCATTTTACTTCCTATTGCTAAAGCCTTATGAAATGATTACCTTGGACATAAGTGACCAAGTTTTTTATTTGCTGCCACCATAGTGTCCTGTCTTTTCGTTCATTGTTGTATTGAGACTCTTCCATTGGCATTATGTGTGGGTGACATACACATCTGCACATCTAAGCTGCCAGTTGAGTGACTTTGATCGGCAGGAATTAATCTGATTGTATGAAGAACGACACAAAAAGCACTCATTTGCAACCGGCGCAGAGAGCTGCTCCCAAAGGTGGATCCTTGATTTAATTTATGTTTATTCTGTCTATAAATTTTTCTTGCAATTTTGTTGGGGTGTCACCGTAGCATTCCCTATTGATAAGTCACAACTGTACAACAAGTGCATTAGTGGTACAATAAGGTTACTTGAATAACCTTACTTCTTCTTCTTTTGGCTTTTTTTGTGACCTGTCTGACAATGTGGCAATAAGAATTGTTGTCTCAATGCCAAAAAGAGCCCAACAGATTTTACTTTCACAACTGGAGCCTTACTGCTTTCGGCATAGTACTCCGAATGATTTACGTATGCAAGAAGCTGTATTAGATTTTATGCTGGGACTATATCATGTACAACGGACACTGAAATGGGAAGGGAACAGAAGGAAAAAAGGAGAGAAACACATGAGACAAAATGCTAAAAGGGAGAAAAGGTGAAAGAGAAAGAGGAGAGAAAAGGGAGAGATTAATATAACATCCTCTGAGTCTGCTTCTACACCTGCAAAGAGAGATAGAAAAAGAACAGCCAAATCTAACCAATAAGGTATTACAGGTACAAACAACCAACGCCTTGATAAAATCACTGAAGAATATACAGTATGAATTAATAAAAAATGTATAAAGTGTCAGATTAAAGATAATAATTAATTTTATTTTTTTACAGAAGTGAATCTGTAAGCACCTGAATCGAAGCACTTATAGGTGTTTGTGACCAGACGACCCATCGTCCCTTCCGCCCGGAGATGGGGCCAACATGAACCAAACAGGCCAACAAACCAGAGCCCACCACACAAACCCTGAGGTTCTACTGGGGGTAGAAACTGGCTCTGTGTCCACTCATTTGAGCCATCAGTGCTCTGTAGCGCCGCCCTGATGGTCAAAGTTTGAATAAGCTGTTACCTGGTCAACAGCTATTTAAGTTTCCCCTTTACTGGCCCTGGACCTGTACAGGTCATGAATGGATGGAAGGTATTTTAAGATGTACCTCTCCGCAGCTCGGATTGTTCGAAGAAGTTTGGACCTGTCAGGTTTTTTGAATGAACTGAACCACACAGTGATGGGTGAGCACAAGACAGGCTGAATGACGGCAGTGTAGAAGATGATCTGTAACTCCAGCAGAATATTGTACTTCTTAAGTTGCCACAGGAGGCACAGTCTCTGCTGGGCCTTCTCATAGATGGTGTTAATAGCTATGTTTACATAGGACAAAAGTAATTGGAATAAAGATCGGAGTAAAAATGCTTCAGGTACACAAGCCAATCTGAATATGATGATCGGATTAAGTTCAATCCGAATGAAACCGTATTCCGAATGAGGAGTGGTTTATACCGATTGATAATCCAATCAACGTGCATGTAAACGCTTGTCAGGCTCATGCAATCATGTTCTACAGAGTCCTTTCAAAAACATAATCATCTAGTTCAGCTAAAACAGACACACTTTTAAAGTTGTTCAAAGTGTCAAAAGGGCCACCGCCCCGTGGGCCCTGGAGATCCGTGGTTATAAGTGATGTGCTGTTTGTGTTGGATTTACAACTTCTTTGTGCTGCCCACAAGCATCTTAAAATAATCTATTCTTGAATCTATTCTCCTCAGACTGCTGTTGATTTGATCAGACACAAAGTCTGGAGATGATCGTCCCAGGACTGGAAGCTTCTGTATATCTGTGAGTTTAGAAAGGGTTGAGGTTTTCAGCAGCAGCTGATTGTATCAGTGGCGTTTTCTCACCAATACAAAAGAAAGAGAGCATGTGTATGGGTTTTTTTTTTGTTTTTGTTTTTTTTGTTTGTTTTTTTATCTGTGATTTCTTGGTTAAATGTTAACTTCAGTTGACTTTTAGCAAGAGTAGTAAGAGCAAGGTAAGTATTAAAAAGGAAAAGCATAATTTATTTTGTTTTAGATAAAGGCAAAGTATGCATTATAAAGATTTGGGCAATAATAAGTTCAGAAATAAAAATGTAAAATTGTACTATGTTTTTTATGAACTGTAAACTTGACTGATCATTGCAAATGTCTGAAAATGTAATTGTTCCCTTTCCTTAAAAGTACTAAAGATGGTAGCATAATATGATCAGCCTTCAACAATACTAAGTCCATTATAGGGAAAAAATACATTAATCTTTGTCCAGATACTGGGGCATGACCTTAAATAGGTTGGTCCTGCTTTAAAACCATCAAATATGGTTGAATTAAAAGAATTCTGCATAGAAGAGGAGGTCGAAAATTACCCCACAGAGTTAGAAAACCCATAATCATATACAACAAATGCTTGATCACATGCTTTATTATGTTTTTCACACCTCCAATAAATGATATCATCATTTGGACATTGAATGTTGTGTTTATTTCACCTAAAAATTTGAACCACTAATAGAACCATGCAAGTGTGTGCCTAAAAAATAAATAAAACAGAGATTTAAAAAAGCATCTAAAAAGAGCACTTTTTCAAAACAGTGTATTATTCCTGGCTCTCCTCTTTTTTAATCCCTCTCTCCAGGGTAGGTTGGGGGAATCTTTTCTCTTTTTTCCTCCACATAAAAAGATGTTCTCGATTAAAATATTTTAAGCAAATTAAAGTCTCATGCCAGATGACTGATTTATCTGTATCACCTGAGACAAGTGGATTTTATTTCTACACTTATCAGTCATGCATCTTATCTAGAAAAACGAACTTGGTGTAATCATTTGGTTTATCCCATTTCTCTGGACATTATACAGTAGGTTTTGCACAACATGCTAAAAGAAAAAAAAATTAATTGATTCACAGAAACCAGATGTGATTGAAATCCAGCCCACACTGGGCTGCTTTCCGACCATTGTTTCAGCTTTAGCAGCTGCAGGTTCATATTAACTTTTTTTTTTTTTTTTTTTTTTTTTCCTTTTCAGCTTTTGCAGAGGAGTCGAGAGTTATTTGAGTCAACAACTCTCATGCAATAGCTGCTTGAACTTCCAGCCTGCTTATATAAACTGCAGGTTGGGATTGCTGCAGACTGCACCTTTAACATGTCTGGAGGCAACTTCAACCTGCAAAATGGGGCGGAACATTTAATAAGACTAAACTCATAAATGGGTCTGATATTCAAACAGCATGATAGAAGGCACATGCACATATACACACAAAAAAGAAAAAGACAAAGGAAAAAAAAAAACATCTGGCAAAACATCAAGAGGGAGACAAGCGTGGGGCCCTGTCACAATCAAGAAAGGAAAACACTCCGGAGAGCTGCAGGAAGAAGATGGGTACGGCATTTATATATTTTTTTTATACCCAGCCCATTGATTTGTGTATGAAAACATAGCGCTTTTATTCTCCCCCCTTCTGGGCTCTGCTTCTGAGTGATCAGCTGATGAAGAGACTAGCAGCACGCCGCTATGCTGCTTTGCTAATTCTCTCCCCCACAGCTGCAGCCGACCCTGGTAGCCAGCCTGCAGACTGCACTCAGGTAAATATCCTCCTCCATGTCTTTCTGTCTCCTCGGGCTCCGGATTCAGCCAGGCTACATCGCATGGGAAGGGAGGAAGAGATGGATATTTAAAAAAAAAAAAAGTGTGTGCGTGTGTGTGTGTGTGTGTGTGTGTGAGAGAGAGAGAGAGAGTGTGAGAGAGAGAGCCTGAGAAAGAGAGCTGGTGTCTGGGTTTATATTCCTGCCTGCGTGCGCGCCTATGTGAGTGTGAGTAAATGTGTGTGTGTGTGTGTGTGTGTGAGTGTGTGTGTGTGTGTGTGTGTGTCAGGGCAGGGAGAGAGGGAGTGTGTAGGTGTGTAACAGATGAGAGGGGAATCTTTGCCAGATTATTCAGGGAAGAGGCAGGCTTGTTAGGAGATGGCACACGCATGGAGCACCACATGCACACTCACACATGCACAGTCATTCAGGCGGCTCTCAGCTGGGCTTGTGCATCTTTGAGGATTACCCCCCCCCCCCCCCCCCCCCCTATCCCCTCCAGTATGCTGCTGGAGCGACTGCAGCCCCCCTCTCAGAGAGAGAGAGGGATAGAGAGAGAGAAGCGGGGCTTTCAAAGCCTTGTGTCTGAGCCGAGCCGACCGATGATGAGCAGGATTTGAGATTGTCGCATCTCTTGTGCTGCTGTCACCTCTAACTCACTTCCCTGACATGTCTCTGCGCTGCTTTGGTGTCTCGGCGATTGTTGATTTTCTGCATCCCTCCTTCTGACTGATGCGCGCGCAAAGAAATCCCGCGCGCCAGCTCGATTCCAACCCCTGTCCTTGAGAAACACGCCGCCACATGTGCATGCTTTATTTGAAAGCAGATGTGTGATCCTGGCTGATTGATGCGTCAGTATTCTGTTTGGATTAGACTGCATGCCTTCGCTCTCTCCCCCCTCCCCTGTCTTCGCCAGGCTGCTGCTGCTGCAAGAGCTGCTGTTGTTGCACAGATACTCTTGTTTCTGGCATCAAGTTGCCTTTGTTGGAAAAACAGTGGTTGCGGCAGATATCGATGAGGCAGGATGCAGCCACACACTGTAATTTACATTTTTTTTTTTTGCCCCTCTGCAGAGAGCATACCAGCAGAATACCAGCGATCATTCTTTATTGTCTTGTGGCTTGTTAGAATCTACTGGCCGAGCTTTTCCCCCCATTTATTCGCATTGCATGTTGAATATTAATAATTTGGCATCGAATCCTCTAGACTAAATAATGTGTCCTAATTTGCAGAAGAGGCACAGCAGTTGGGTCACTGCGCTCCCTGCGAATTTAGAAAGGAATGTGATGAATAAATAATGTTTCATTTCCATATCTAAACGTTTGGGCCGATTAAAGATTTTTGTGGCCAATTTCATGTCTCTGATTTTGTAAAACTCTTACCCACAAATGAATGTAGTCAGTACAATTTCTCTTTGACTGACAACATTTCTGGATAATCCGACAATGTAAATATATTCCCTGAATGTGTACGGTAAAAGAAAACGAACAGGCTCCGGAAAAAATAGCTTGGGATTACACCGCTGTCTCGCTGAAATCCTCCAAACTATGATTGGACATATGTATCTGTAAAAATAAACTCAAATGTAAAGAATTATTGCATTTGTCCTTTACTCATTCATAAAGTGGATTATGGGCCACTAACTGTTTTATCTGAGTTCATATCTGACATTAATTATTTATATAATGACCAGAGGTGTTTTTACACGGTGTTTAAAGAGAAGAGTTATTCTTACACAGCTCTGCAGTAAACAAGATATTGCTATTATTTTAAAACAAAGGGAAAAGTAATAGTTAAGTAGATATATTTAAACAGTCTTCGGTACCTTTTGTTAGTAATTGGCACAATTAGCTTGGCTAGCATTACGGACCATTAACGGTCTCCATGTGTATTCCCTGTGGAGTGAGTAGACTCTATCTTAACTGTGAGGTTCTTAAAAGGCTACCAACGTTCCCGATCCCAGCATGCTCCAGGAGGTTGAAAAAAGGCTCAAAAGGATAAAACAGAGCCACTTAGCTGGAATAGATCTACCTTTTCTGCAATCTGCTAACGCCTTGTGTCCTTTATTCACGCAGCTTCCGTCCTAAAAGCTGCTAACAACTTCTTTTTTTTTTTTTGCCTAACTTTTAAACAGCTCACAGATATTAAAAATAGTCAGCTGGATCTTAACACCTCTCAGTAAACCAGCTTTCACACTAATGGGTGTGGTTGTCAGCATGTAATGTTAGTGCTTAGGTACGGTGTGATCACTGATTAGGAACAAAAATCACATATGTAGTTTCTATCCTTCAAATCCTAGCTCAGCTGATCAGCAGAAACTCTGCCAATTCTATTTGTCTCCAGTCATCATCCGTTGGTGCCTCTCTACGTTATTGTCAAATAAGATCCAGCTTGGAATTAAACACAGGCTCTTATTTCTTTCGTTTTGTGTTTTGTTACGTTTAGACATAACATAATGGCTTGCTGTCTGTTGTAGGTATTAGTCTTTTGAAGCAAGATGTGTCTAGTTTAAAATAATATAATATGAGCAGGAAAGACTGGATATTTTCTACATCCACCTTACTTGAACCCTGTGCATCTGTTTGAGTTTACTAGGTTCCCCCACCCGCTGCTCCCTCTTCCTCCAGCCTGAGGCAGCAAAGAGCAGCTCCCTGGAGGACATGGAAGAAGACATCAGCCTGAAGAAGCGCAAAGGTGATCACCATGGAGAGAAAGGGCTGCAGGCGGGCCAAGAACCCGGCGAAAAGGTCAAAAGGAAGCGGGGACGCCCACCCGCTGAGAAACTGCCTCCAAATCCTCCTGAACTCACCAGAACGCTGAACACTCTGGTGGATATGGTCATCAACTACAAGGACGGGTCAGTCTATTGCTTTTGGAACAATTTCCTGACAGTGCAGTTTACCTACGGCTGCAAACAACACACTCCAGAAGCCTCTAGCTCAGGGGTCACCAACCTTTCTGAAACTAAGAGCTACTTCTTTGGTGTTGTGTCACACCAAGGGCTACCAGTACTGACTTTTGAGCTAGAAGAATCAGAGTTCACTTTAACTTCATGTAAAATAATAAAATTGTTCATGCTTTGTTATAGATATTGCCATTTTTAATTCTATATAAATGCAAGTGTGATTAGATATGCTTTGGTGGTGCATTGTGTTGTTTTTAGAACAGGCTCTTGTGCACCACATGTGGTCCTCCTTGGTGCCTGCAGGCACCATGTTGGTGACCCCTGCTCTAGCTTTTACCTAAATATTCTGATGCTACACTTATATTAGATACCAGAATAGCATGCCATCCCTCAGCTTTGAGGGAGGGACTGCACTCAAGTTAAGGATATTCTGCTCTAAAATAGAGGAAGAGTTAAGAACAAAAGTTCAATAACATATTGATATTGTTTGTATCAAACTGCTTGCAGCAAGCAGCCCATGGTATACATAAAATTATTTGCATTTGCCTTTTTGATGCTCTGCAAGCCCCTTTCTGCAGCTATCTTTAGAGTTTTTTTATTTGCATGTCTTTTTGTATATAATTAAGCAAATGAGGAATGATCTGCCAAAGTCATTTAAGAATATTCCACTTCTCTAAACTGAAAGCTCCCGATCTTCTTCAGAGACATGATGTGAGTGACTGAACAGCAGTCATTTAGTACACTTAGTTTCATCTATCACATTACTAATCGTCACAATATTTCAGTCTTTGGAAATCTTTTATGTCCAAGTGTTTTTCACGGTCTTTCTGTATGTGCTTCTGGTTTAAGTGGTTCTTTGCTGCATCTGTCGAAAGAATTTCTTTTCCAAATCTCTGGACAAAGTCTAACTCAGTCTTGAATTCTGGAAGTCAATCAGAGACAGTCTCTCCTGTGTGTGCTGATATTGTCATTTATCAGTGAACACTGCCTGTTGTTTCAGCATCGTAGTAAAATGCACTGCCATGGAAAATAATGCATTTCAGACTGTTTCGTAAACACGTTTGATCACCACAAAAGCCAGGCTGCCAGGGATTTTTTTTGGATATGTCAAAGAAAATCTGCCACGTGAGCGCCGTAGCTCACAAACACCATGTATACCTTACATTTGTCATTCATGTAGACTTGAAAAAACTGGAACTTTAATAATTACATCAATGACTCGATCATAACATCACTTAGTAAGTCTCCCTCTAAGCTTTGCATAAACTTCACTCACCTCTGCATCCTGGATGCTTGAAACCGAAAGTGAAACTGACCGCAAGATAATTTTTTTTATTAATTTGGACAATTATCTGACCTCTTGGGGACACCAATAGAGCATTGAAATTCCATTCCAAGACAAACTGCTGTATCTTAAAAAAAAACACCCAGAAAACAGTAATATACTTGGTCCTGACATAGCAGCACCTTGTGAATTCTACACCCTTCATTCTAATATATACTTACTATTCAAAAAATGGGGAGAGAATGTCCTGTTGGCCAAGTAGAAGAGAATTAGAAACTTTGCATCCACTTCTCAGACCAATGTTTTTGTATTTCCTGCCTACCTTCAAAGTCACTTCTTACTTACGCTTCACGAGACATAATGGACAGGATGAAAAGTACTTGGACATTAAGGCTCAGAATTAGAGCTCCTGATGAAACTAAATTAACCATCAGAATCAACTTCATTCGCCAAGTTTGTGGGTACAAACGAGGGATTTGACTTTGGATTCCAACGCTTGCATTGTGAAAAAAGCAGACATACAAGCAAATCTACATCCTATAAAAAAGACAATGAAAAGTAACCTCCAGCTGGTAGACAGTCACAGAACCCTTATGACCACATATACTTCCAGTAGACTGTGTAATGCACCAACAGAATCTGGAGACTCGATAATTCAACCAACACAGAGAATGAATGTTTTAAAAGGTTTATTAATAACAAACTATTGTTGATGGAACAGAAACTGATTGGAGCACAAACCGGAACCACTGTGGGGAGAAGAGCAGGGTTTGTAGCCGAAAACAACTCAGTGGAAGTGATAGTGCACTGAATAAAAGCCAGGAGGTAGCACCAGCTCTGATGATTGACCCAACGGCTCCGTCTGGGTGATTTGGATAACAGACTAATGGGGGAAGCATAGTCAGTTCTGGGGGTCATACACAATTAGTCATTCCTAGGTAAAGGTCTCCAGAAGCACAAGGCAAGGAGTGAGTCCAGGATCCAGGCAGGAGAATCGATAATGGGTGGCACACTCCAAGCATAGGCTTCCAAATGGGCAGAAACGGGAAACAGGTCCGAGATCCAGGCTTGGGTCGTTCACGAGAGGCAGGAGAGTGCAGGCAAGGGCAGAGGCAGGCAGGCTTGGTCGAGAACCAAAGCATGAGGTCATTGTTCAGAACACAGAAGTCCTCCCAGGTGCCGTGACTCCACTTCATTTGAGCCACCATAGGTGTGACTGCCCAGACCTCTGTTACCTGTGCAGCACAGTGAGCAGAAGCAGGGAATGACAGGGTCTTATCAGGCAGGATCAGACAGAATCATTACAGATTGAAGAAAATTACCTTGAATCAGTGACTGTTAAAACCAGTCAGTACAACTACAACTTCCCATGGTAGGTGTGAACGGATGCTACTGGTCAAAAGAAAAACCCAATGGAAGAAGGCTTCTTTCAGAGACAAGTCAAGCAAACTGGCCAAAATACAAAAAGACACAAATTTAACACAACCTTGACTATTGAGTTTCTGATCTGATAGTTACCAAATTAATTGGTCACCAAAAAATTTGGATAACACAAAGATTTGTTCATTCATAGGCTCTCGTATTGAGCAAGAAATAATTTGCCATGCTAAGCATTAGGCCATAATCCACTCATAAAAACACCATAGTAATATCTTCAGGGAAAGTTTGCACTTCACCGTGTGTGTGTGTCTCAGAGACTATTTGTGCATAAAAACAGCTATGTTGGATTATGAGTTATGAGCTGGTTAGCTATTTTATACATTCTAAGATAGACATCTAACGTTAGGTTGAACTGCTTTGTTTATTTTAACAGTGCACACAAATATACATCCAATTACAAATCTTATAGGCGTGTCTTTTGGGAAGTAGTGATGAATATCAGCTGTAACTCCTGTTTTTCTGGAGTAAGGGCAAACATACTACTGCTGGAGGTGTAAAAGATTTCATTCTCTTATCTCTGTTTGAAAACCCACTTTTTAAAAACGTGTACGTTTTTTGGTGTGTTTGTGTTTGGTGTAAAAACTCAGAAAGGATTTCATTTCAGCCAGGGCTCCTTTTAGTTCGCATTAATACTAAAGCAAGAAACTCAGCAACTGAATGATCAGACATGAACATCAAAAACATGAGCTTTTACATAATTAGTAAAGACATAATAAATAAATAACACACAAGCATTAGTGAAGCTGCTTTTTTATCAGTTGTTTACCTATGATTTAGTTAAAATGTCCACACCTTAAAATTAAAACAACCGGAAAGAAATGTAGTTAAATTTATTCTGCCCTAACTACAAATACCGTTTGTACTTCTGATTTTCACTTTTTAACAATTTAAGCATTTTATAAACACAAAAGAATGTTATTTGTATTGTTTCTTACATAAATTTATTTCTGTACACTTTCAAACATATTTTTTAAAGGCACAGTTGTGTCAAAGCTCAAGAAGTGGAGAACAACCTTAAATCCTGGTTCGTTGAGGAACTTAGAAATGCCTGCCATGAACCACTGGATAACTTCTTGATCAGATTTCCTTGTTCTTTCAGGCTGGGGCGACAGATCAGTAAAGGTTTTGTGCAGCTTCCCTCTAAGAAAGAAGTACCAGAGTATTACGAGCTCATCCGAAAGCCCGTGGATTTTAGGAGGATCCGGGTATGTGACACGGAGCGCCCTCGGGGCCCACACACAGATTTCATTGTTATCTTTTCTACTAACATAACAGTTGATGAAAAAACAGTTGAGGGTTTGTCATTCGGTATGAATAATTAGAATGAATATGGCAAAAAGAAAATTGAAAATATATATTCTAAAGTCGCATATTTTACCCGACATTAATAGATTTTATCACCAATTGCCAGAGGTAGGTAGTAACTAGTTACATGTACTTGGGTAATGTGTTGTATGAAATGTACTTTTAGGAGCGGTTTTACTGCACTGTACTTTTACTTGAGTCATATTCTCACTCAAGTATCGCTACTTTTACTTGAGTAAAATTTCTGACCACTCCACCCACTGCAAGTAACTTTATGAATAAAGAGCAGACTTGTTTTAACCAAAAATGCACCATAGGAACAAAACCAAGTGATAATGTTAAAGTGAAACTTCTTATTTGTACACAAGCTTTGTTGTTTTTAATGTTATTTTCTGTCTTCTGAGCTCCTTGAGCCATTGAACGTACAGTAGACAGTAGCACTTTGCATTGTTCTAACATACTGCAGATACATTAAGTGCTGTAAGTATTGGTTTCAAGTTTAATGTTGGAGAAAAAAAAGGATTTAGAAAAGTGATTATTTTGCCTGAATTTGTTATCTTGCTATTTGTTTATGTTATTCTTTGTATATTATTTAATTTTTGTCTTTAAAATACCAGAATTTGCATAATTTTTAAATATTAAATCATCAGCTGTTATGATTAGTTACTAAGTACTTGAGTAGCCTTCTTACTGAATACTTTTTTACTCTTACTTGAGTCATTTCTTGGCTGTCTACTTTTTTCTTGGGTAAAAATATTTCTGAAGTAAAAACTCTTACTTGAGTACAATATTTAGCTACTCGACCCACCTTTGCCAATTGCACACAAGCCTTTCTACTTGTTTTGAAGACTTCAGGTAACGGATGTGCATGTAAAGAAGTCTCTATTTTAAAATGTATAAACTTTCTGACTTTTTAAAAAAGGTCACAATTTCTGGGGCCTTCATAGCAAAACCCACTGAGTTTTTTAATATTGCGCTGGCCTATAAAACAAACGCCCCCAAACTATCAGGGTTTTTTTTCTATGAGAATGAGAATAGTATTGAATTTGATTTGACCGTTTCAGCATAGAAAAATGAAAAGTTTTAATATTGGAAATTAAGTTATAAATGAATGTGCATGTTTACTTTGTAACAGTGCAAAGAATAATAGATTGCTGTGTTGACATAGTTACATTCTGATGCTGAGACTTTCATCTTTTCTTTGTGCTTGAATTCGTTGTTTTTGTTTTTTTGACAAATACATCTCAACAAATAATGAATTGTGCGTAATTGCTTTTAAACTCACCCAAATCCACTTGGCCCCCATTAAACTTGAAAATCAAACCTCGACTAAAACCAAAGACCTTGGGAAGGTGCTAGCTGAAGCTTGGAAGAAAAAGTTACTTCTTTTATTTTAGTATTTAGCAAAGAGAAATAATTGTGGCTATCTTAAAAGACATAAAACAGGATATGTTTAGTCTAATAATGCCAGACTGTGGGGAACAAAATACTTGTCTGAGAACAATGTGAGTGTAAACTTCTGGTTTCAACTGTATTCTTATATGCGTCTCTTGAAATTGAATTGTGGATAAATGATTCACATTTTTGACCTACTTCTTCACAGGAACGTGTCCGTAATCACAAGTACAGAAGTGTCGGGGATTTGGAAAAGGATATCTTCCTTTTGTGTCACAACGCCCAGACTTATAACCTGGAGGGATCTCAGGCGAGCTCAGCTGTCTTCTATCCCCTTGCTTTTCAATCTGCTCTTATAGTCACAAATGGGTTTTCAATCTTGATGCAAAGGGGACAACAGCTTAAGCTCTGATTACCTTTGTGTTTGTTGACCGCTGCAGATCTACGAGGATTCGATTGTCATCAAATCTGTTTTTGAGAGCGCGAGGCAGAGAATTGTCGCAGACGACGAACAAAAGGAGACTGTTAGTGCCAGTCGTGGCGATAATGGCAGAGGAGCTGAAGACCAATTCGTTCAATCAGGTGAGAGCTGTGTGTTCGGCGATGTGGGCGAGCTTTCATCTTGCTGTAAATGGTCATCTTTCAGGCTGTTGGCTGTTTTGGCAACAACATCTTTGTCATTATTTAATGACTTGAATCAGACGCGTCTCATCTCTTTCTCTCTGTTTGTCTTTTTTATTTTAACCAGTGACTCCATTACCAATCCAGATAAAGAAGGAGGACAGAAGCATAACTACAATGGCCAAGAGGCTCCACAGTGATTTAGACAGTGATGAGGATCCAGAGGACAACAACACAAAAGATCAGGGTTGAAAGGAAATACCCTCCTTTTTTGTATTCTTCTTCATGCCTCTCTTCTCTGCCATATCTTTTTATTTTATTCAAAGGTCTTAAAAAAAAAAAAAAAGTGGAGGAACCAAGACTAGCACTTACCAAGCTATGCTTTCATTTTCTTTCAGATGACTCACACGTTTCAAACACATGTTGCTGCACAAAGTGCTGTCTCTTTCTTTTTATCTATTCTCTTCCAACAAGCATTCACATTTTATCTGCTTTAGTCCCTGTGATTGCTTTTGCAGTTTATATGTAAAAGACCGATTTCAATGACTGTTTCTAATCAGGATGTTTGATTGTGTGAAGTGTCTTCATTGTGTATTTGGAGCATGATATTTAATCTGGCTCCTCCAGAGGAGCCCCAGCTGTTGGTGTGTTCAGGTTTACAGAATTGAAGCACACAGCAAAGACTTTTTAAAAATAAAATTGTAACAAATCAATAAAGTACATTTGTGTAAAATATAGGGATTTTTTAAGATAATGTATCTTTAATAATAATAATAATAATAATAATGTAAAAGGTAAAACATTGTGGTAATATAAATTCAGACCTAGAGATGCACCGGTTACAATTTTTTTGGCCAATTCCTGGACTCTGGTTCTGGGAAAAAATTGTCCTACCTATAAGTAGGTACAAGATCACCATCTAAATTGTTTTTTCAAGATCTCCTGTCATAAAACATCATTGGTTATTAATATGAGGACCAGAGACAATGCCATGCCATGTGTGTGAAAAAGATAGCCGAAAAAGCTTTGAATATTAGCCTTAAACATGATTATCTTTCAAAATGATTCCTTAGATAATCTAGATCCTTGCGTTGATACAGAGATCTCCAAAAAGCTGCAAAAAAAATCAAATCCAGCATGTTCCATGACAGAGAGAAGGTAAAATCTTAAAAGGATAACACAGAGCAACTTTGTTGTACTGCTTTAGCCTTCCTGTTCTCAAACTGAAGTAACGTTCTCTCTTCTTCTCCTGCGACCTGAATGACCCACAAAGTAATTTCTGCGTGTCATAGAAAATACCCTTTTGTGTTAAATAGTTAGTTCTGTATCATTTTTGGACACATCAAAGGTACTTTAAATTATCTACTAGAAAATATAAATAACCTTTAGTCATTAGTTGGTAAAAAAAAAAAAAAAAACGTCCGTACCAAAAGGCGGATTAACAGAGTGGGTCTGTTGTGCTTTTAGGTATGGTGTGTTCACGGATCGCAAAAAAGAAAAAAAAACATTTATTTATTTTTTTTGTTGCAGATCCAAATTGCAGAAAATCCAGCCGGACAACAGCAGATTTCATGGTGCATCTCTAGTCAAAACCTCTTTTCAACTACTAATGATGGTTGTATGAATTTTATTCGTTCCTGATACTTCATGGAGTCAGTTTCAGTCCAACAAAGGGTATCCATGTCAAACATTTATATCCATTGTGCAACAATATACTCACATCTTGTACAGTTTGTGTGAAAAGAGACTCCGTTTCTTTCATGTACTCTCCTGGTTGTTATTGGGGGAACAGACAACATTGTTATTAAGACAATCCCTTGAAACATATATCACTTATGAAATAAATTTTACCAAAAAATGTCTTTCTAGTTTGTCATAACTCTTGGCATTTGAGCTATATAGTTTACATCTGAATGCATGCGTTAAGCTGACCTATTTTTCTTTTAAATTAAAGCAGGAATCACTAAGAACATTGTTCAGAGGTATTAACAAAAAAAATGAAACATTACATTGAAACTTAATTAAACAGAAACATTTTGTTACAGTTTATGATTTATATATGTAACAGATAATCAAAACTGACATACAATGATATATAAAAAAGATCATAAGCAAAAGTATGTTTGAATTATTACTCAGCTGCTTTTTTAAATGAGTCAAGCTTCTCCAGACAAGATAGAGCAAAAAGCACCTCTTCAGGCACATCTGTCCAGGTGCCGCCCTTAAAGAGAAAAAAATCACAAGCCACATGTTTTTCAAAGCAGATAATAATTTCAAACAGATCTTTTTTAAGAAAATTAGTTTTGCAAGCTTCATCTCTGATTGGAAAGGCACTATCATGTCTGCATAATGGCATCTGGAACCTCAGAGAGTAACTGCCCATCGATGTGAACTGAAATCTGAACTTTTTCCAGTCAAAAAAAATACTTTTCCCAAAAAGCCTAAGCAGGAAAAGTGAGTAAGATTCTTGAAAGTAAGAAAATCAATTGTCAGAGAGAAATGATGTCTCTATTTTATGAACACTTTGGGATAAATAACAGAGTGATTAGTAACTTCGCTTCGAGAGAAGCCTGTTCTCTCCAAACGTTCCTCCTGCATGTCTAGTCACCATATTTAGCTGCAGCAGCAACTTGTTTTTTTTCCAATGAGTCACATTAACAACAGATTAAGTATCAGTACTTTCCAAATATCAGTTATGTAACATATGTAGCTTGAAGGGAGTTTTTAGAGAAAACATGTTGTTGAAAAGTTGTAGATGTACTAAAAGTTTGAGCAAAAGAATAATGTTTTAAAAGCTACAAAAGTATAACAAACTGACTGAGTGTAGAAACGGGAGATTTGCTGCTGCTTTCATTTTCGAATGCTATGTTTTACATCGAACAAAGACGTCTATTCTGGAGAAACAGCCGCTCTGTGAAAGAACGTACTGACACCTGTGTGTGCATCTTAGTCACATTGCTGGGCAGAACCTCTGAAACATTGTGAGACATCATTTCTCCCAACAGTCTCTTTTTAATGGACAAAACTCCATGTAAATCTTTGTTGTGTAACGCATATTCAATGTGGAGATTTTGTAATTATCATTATCATTATGCTATGCATTGATCCCTGAGTTCAGAGTTCCACACGTAATATTGCTATCGCTTAACAACTTTCTGCTGCATTTGTGGCTACCTTGTTTTTTGTTTGTTTTTTCTTTGACCATTTCAAGAATTTCGTGACCTTAGTCGTGAAAATAGGCTCCAGTTTTATATTAGTTTAATGAGGTTTCTTTTTGCTGGCAGATTCAAGATGATATAAGGGGGTATCAAGAATCTTTATTGTTATTATGTTACCATAATAAAATTTTGGTTGGACGTGGAATCAAAATTCACGCATAACACACAGACACAAATCAACATATAACGTTCAAGGTTAATGCACCGACAACACCTGCTGAGAAGCTAAACAAAAGTGTGCAAACAGTCGCTTAGCATCTGATAAGATTTAAATGTTTGAGTTAAAAAAGACTGATAGCAGTCACTTTACAGCTAGATGTAAATTATTGTGCAACTGCATGAATATATCAGACAGAATCCCCTTGAGAAGTTAGAAAGTGTGTAAATGATTAGAAGAATTGAAATGCTCAAGTCAATCGATCTTCAAATCAAAAAGACCAGTAGCAAAATAGTAGAATCAATATAAGATAACGTAAGAAAAGTCAAAAATAAGCAACATATTGGTGTGAAATATATTTTTCATTATTAGTTAACGTTTCAGTCAAGCCACTGTCTGGTAATAGCTTCAAGAACTTGAACATTTCTATTTATTTAAACCACCCCCTTTCCTATAGCAAGTTTAATAGAGTAGAACTGCATTTTCATGAACTCTCCAATAGGTGGCGCAAGAGACCTGCAAGGAACCCTTTCAGTGCTTACCGTCTCATTTCATGTATGCATAAACCATCTTTCATTTGTTTTAAATTCAGGGGGAAATCTTTTGTTCTTATTTTATGCGCTAAGCAGATGAATGTTAACACTAACCGGCAGACATTTTAATAAAAGGATACTGAAAATAAAAGTTATATAGGAAACTATCAAACAACCCTAAAGTAAGGCATGAAAATATGTTATTCCTGGTTGATTATGTGAAACACACACTCCTAATTCTTTGGACAGAATATTTAACCCATAAAATTTGCTCTGCTACACCAACTTATAACTGATGCCTAAGTTATGATTAGATAATTTTTTTCATTGTTTTATTCCGTTTTATTCTCCATAATGGCAACTTTTTGTCTCATACTTAAACTTTTATATGTGACTCATTTGTGAATTTGTGACTACCTACATATCAGAAGTGACATGTGGGTGCCATGGGAGCTTTCTGCTGACTCATTTCCAAGTTTAATGGAAGATTAGTTTCCTCATTCACATTTGGAATCGTTCTAAGTCTTTCCTGCTCATGTATTCTTCTTTTTTTATTTTATACACACTGGGAAACATCAGGCTGCATGGTATCCACACTGTTGCCTTGCAGCAAGAAGGAATGTCATGGTTCAAATCCTGGCCTGGGCTCTTTCTGTATGCATCTCCCACAGTCCAAAAACAAGACTAATAGGTCTCTCTAGATGCCCTTAGGTGTGGTTGTGTGTCTCTGTGATAGACTAGCAACCAGTCCATGATGTACTGAGCCTCTTGTCCAATTACTGCTGGAAATATATACCAGTCCTCCTGCAAGGACAAGTGGTTACAGTTGATTAATAGAATAATTCAGTAAAATATAAACCATTACTGTATCTGGAAAAAAAAGAATGAAGAATCAATAAAATTTGCATCACAACATATTTGCTTCTAGGTCCATTTTTTGCAAAAAGGCAAATTTGACTACAAATGACGCTGCCATGTAAGCTGTGTACAGTCTTTGGATACAATGAACCAGCAATGCTGCACTGATTCACATTGAGTGTGGTATTTTGTATTTTGTTGCCCCTTGTGTAACGAATGATTGGAAGGGCTCAAACATGTGTGTGAAAGTTGTGTTGTTTGAGGGCAAAATGTGCTTTTGGATCATATGTTAAATGTTTTGGCAGAGTTGGAGCCTTTTGCAAACAAAATGTTTAATTTTGACCATTGGTGCCACTGTTTAGACCTCTGCGTTAACTGTTTTGAAAAATGTGGGTTTTGAGTTGACTGCTGTGTCAAAGCAACCAATAAAAACTGTAAATATGCTGATTTAACAACAGCTACCAAAATAAGGTTAGCAAGATGCCACTTTCATTTTTTTTATCTTAGTCAACATAAGTTTCTTTATTGATCAAATGTGTTTACAATCCTTTTACCAACTACTGGTTTACTCTTAAATTGCTCAGAACTGACCTATGAACTAAACATTCTCACAGAGATAATATAAACTGTTTTCTGTTATCTAACATTTGTAGGAACTAGAATTTAAATTTGGTTTACAGTTTTTATACCACAAAAACCTTGCAACATTAGACCACCATGCTTGCAATAGACCACTGGTTTTCTAAATAATAATAATAATAATCCATCCATCCATTTTCCTACATGCTTTATCCCTGTTGGGGTCGCGAGGGGTAATAATAACAATAATAATAATAATCTGGTCTGTTTAAAAAAACAGACAGCAAAGCATTTTATGTAAATAAACCGGGAAATTAAAACACACACATGGACAAATGTGTGAGGATGCCTGGTAAAATAAATAAATAAATAAATAAAAATAAAAAATAAAATAATATTTTTTTGCAGTAGGACTATCTCACATCAATAATTATAGAAATATCTACATCATAAATTTTAATTGTACAACAATCTGGACCAAGAACAAGCAGTTATTGAATTGAGTTCATGAATCTATAAGCTCCCCAAAGATAACTGGCAAATACAAACAGATGGACAGTAAAAACAGACATTGTACATTATAATTTGTATACCATGTTCTGCTTAAATGTGCCAGTGTAAAAGTGATTTAGATACAGGTATGTACCCACATACTACTGTTCTTTTCCATCAGCCTTCTAGTCAGTCCCACTGATGAGATGGAAACTTAAGTTCTGGCTTGGACCATAAGATGATGAGACTTTATATTATATTGATTAATGCTAATGATATCATACAAACATTTATGCTTGGTGGTTTCTCTAAAGTTTGCATTCTATACCATGCAATGATGTGAACAGAGATGGATGAAAATAAAACCCTCCCCTGTTATGTCTTGTGAGAGGATCGCCCAGATGCTTCAGATTGTTTGATCTGCTTCACTTTCTTCCATTGGTTTCTGGTTAAAAGTTTATCACGTTGGGATCACATTTATTGTGATCAATATTTCAGCTTTTTACCAGATAAACTGCATGGAGGCTAACTCTCCCATCTGTAGGCTTTAACCCACACTGACAAATGATGTTGAAGTGTGTTTGTCACCAGTCTCTAGCCCTCCAGCAGAAGAATAAATCAGAGTGTTAACAAAAGGTATTTTGACAACAACGTTCATTGTGATTTTGGTTCCCACACTTGCTAGCAACTGGAAATTATGTTGAGACATTCAAGTCTGCTTCAAAAAGGGGAAAAATGAAAAGAATGTAACATGAAAAACAGTCTCTAATGCAATTTTGCAAAGTGAAAATGAAATGCACAACATTTTTTTGCATACTGTATGATGGTGGAACATGACAAAAGAGTTGCAAGAGAAAAAGCATGTATGTATGTATGATTTGACCATTTTATTTTTAGGCAGCCATTTAAATAAAAAACATTCTTCTAATTTAAAAATAATAATAATAAAAACTCCACAGAGTTGGCTCTGAATATCAAAGGAGTGCACGCTTAACTCGAGATTGGGTCAGAACCTGAGCAACTAGGGTCCATCTTCATGCAGGGCATATGGTGATATTCCAAGAAGCCATTGGGAATATCTTCTTTTTTTTTACTTGATGAATGTGCTACAGTGGTACATGGTTGGCCTGTTCCGGTGCATGTGTGCTAATTGGACCAGCATCCTCTGAGTAATTGTTTGTGGTTATGTGCTATGCTTAGAAGATGTAAAAGGCAGATTTTTCTTTTAAAACTAGGTTGAGCCAGAACAATTTATATCTGAAAAAGTCCAGTCCGATCAATGAAAATACAAAAGTGGAGACTAATTGAAGCTACACGGTGTTTTACAACAACTGCCCTTTACTAGAATGATGGACACTGGAATTGACAGAAAAGCCAAGGAGAAGATGGGGAGATGGAGCATCAACTAACATCAAACTCCATCCTTTTGCCACAAAAGATGAGTGCAGCATAGCACACTTCAGTGTTCATTCCAGATTTCTCTCAAAAAAATAAAAAAGGGGCTATGAACAATGAACTATGGGTTATGCGCTGGGTTTCGAGATGGAGGGTAATCTCCATTAGAGTCCACCGTGAGTGGTAGGAGCAATCAGATGGACCATTTGTTACCCTTGAGGTTGTGGGTAGTAGAGATGCAGGTTTTGGTTTTGGCTACTGGTTTGAGTTGGGTCTGAATGACTGTTTTGCCCAGTTTTGGCCGTGGTGTTTAGATGGATGTGGAAGGGGTTGGTGGATTATGTGTACATAGTGTGTGCAAGTGGATCACTGGGGGCCCTTGGTTTATTCTACCCTGTCTGTGTATGGTGTAGGTATGTTTGGGTTTTAAGGTTGGCCTGGCTAGGTGTTTCTTTCCAAACAATCTCCCCTTCTTTATTGCGTGTTGGACCTGGGATGTGTGGTTTACGTTCTTTTTCAAGCAAGGTTCTGTCTTGTTGGAGAGTTTTCTAATTAATTCCTCAAATTTCTTTTTGGTCCCTTCTGATTGCCATGTTAAGAGTCCAATTTAACCTCTTTCTGAGGGGTGTCTTGAGTTCTGTTGGGAGTATTTAGTTTTCTGTGAATTGTTGGATTCTGGTGTTGTGATGTATGAATTGAAAAGCCCGTTCTACCCTGTTGGTGAGGGTTTTTGGTCAGTTAGATGTGGTGCCGCTTGTGCATGAAATTGGCACAAGGGACGGATTTCAGACCACTAAGGTTCTTTTTAAATTATCTAACACTAAGGTAGCTAAAAGGGTTGTGTAAAGGGATAGACACGCTTTCCAATCAAAATTCCTTGGGTAGGATCTAAAGTCTGTTTTGGATCCTTGAGTATTTACGTAATTAGCACAGGCGCAGCTGAACTGTATCTATACTTGCCCATAGCTGAATCTTCAAGAAGAATATCAGGACTAATGGTGTCCACTGGGTCACCGAGGGCTTCGGCCAGTTATCACTAGATGTTCTCGCCAGTGGGGGCCCCTTGGGGTGATCAGGTCCCAAGATTAGTCCTGTGTCCAATTATGTGGTGATTTGGTGATAAATTGTTTAAATCAGTGTCAACTATTTCTGGAGTAGCAATCTTTCTTGTTGTGCATACCTTAAAGCTGCTTTTAGGAGTTGTACTTGAAATTTTTAAGTTTTAGTCTCCAGGGTGAATCAAAGGTTGTTTTGGAATCCTAAGCATTCAGTTTCTCATTCACCGATGATATGGATTGGGTTAGCCCTCAGTGGTAGGGATAAACTGTAGGTATTAAATAAGGTTTAGCAATTAAATCAACTTACCTTAGGATTAGGTTACCGTTTTAACGTGTCCTGTCTGGCTGTGTGGCACTAAGAGAGCTCAACAGGTTTACTTTCACATTTGGAGCATTACTGCTTTCACTATAGTGCTCTGCTTGATGTGTATCCAAAAACTTTATTGGATATTATTTTGGAATTATTTAAGGTTCAATGGACACAGAAATGGAAAGGTGAAGGAGACAGAGAGAAAGGGAAAAAGATGAGGCAAAACAATAAAAGGAAGAAGGTGACAAAAAAACAGAGTAGAAGCTAACATCCTGAGATTCTGCTTCTACACCTGAAGAAAGATATGATAATTGTGTTTTACTTCTATAGTGCTTTATCAAGTCCGACGATCCCAAAGCACTTTACACTACAGTGAATCATTCACTCATTCATACCCTGACCTGCAGATAGAGATATAAAAAGAACTGCAAAAATAACCGAAAATGTATCACAGGTACAAACAACCAAGGGGTTGGACAACATCACTGAAAAATATGCAGTATTGTTTAATAAAAGATGTATTTAGCGAGAGCCAAAGCTAATTACAGGGTTTATCTGTATAGAAGTGTATCTGTGAACACCTGTGGGTGTTTGTGGGTGTGTGCTTATATATGCAAGATTTATCCATTGGAAAAGGAAACATACAGAGGAAAGTACATTACAGTGGAAAAGTAGCAGCTGAGTATTTATTTAATTTGATCCTGTGCAATATCCAGTGTTTAATATCCAGGTTATAAAAGACCTTATTAAGTCCTGGTGATACTAATCAAAGCAACCGTATTAGCATGTTGGGGGGGTAGAGGTTTGAGGAGGGGCAGGGGTTGTGGGTTATTCCGATTTTACCACAAGGTGTCATTATTATTTATTTCTCCTTTAAGGCATATTATCATAAGCAGTGAGCTGTCACAGCACAGCTTTTGCTGGGAAAAGTGTAAGTTTAGAAATCCATCTAATAATACTCGGAGAAAATGGTTTTCTATAGCTGGTTACAATGAATTAATGGATAAAACTTTAATTTTACCTTTGCAATCATCCTCAACTCCTCATAGGTTTCTAGTGGATGGGTGCATGAGCAAACATCGCACAGATAAAAGAGGCTTATTCTGCTTTGTTGATTACAGACACATACAGGATGGAATAACTGAGAATAAGGCTGGCTTGATGAGATGTATGCTGATGAGATGTCAGCTTCATGAGATACTGAGGGCGTAATTGCATGATAGTGCTGCATGGATAAACCATTTTTACCTTTGTCTCTTTTCTATTAACACCTGTGGTTTAAAGCTGGAAGCAGCCGCATCACATGCTGAAGGACAGGAATCCAACTCTGTTTTGAGGAACCAAGACCACCAACAGATTTTGTTTCAAGGAAGGATTGTAACAATGAGCCAACGTTACATGTCCAATAGCATTTTAGTATTTTAAAAATGCATTAATAGAAAACAGTTAAACAAGACATCAACAGTTTTTTTTCCTTTTTGTTTATTTTGTTTGGTTGGAATATGTGTTTGTTTTCTAGGAGTGTCTTCACCTGCAGTGGAGGGACCTCATCCTGGCATGTCACTCTCAGGTGTGCAAACAAAACACTCCCTGGGGATTTGAACACAATTTATTGGTTCCCGGTATGGCTAGAACTAGAAGGCAGATTAAAGAGGGGTGATACTGGCCAGAGCCAATTTTTCTGTTGATACAGATTTTCAAGTAATTATTGTTATTGCTGTGTTTAAGATATTTTCACTTTGTATTAGTTTATAAATGCATTGTTTTGTTTGCTCTTTGTCCAGTGTAGATGGTGTTGTATTTTTCCATTTACATTTCAGCCAACCCTAATAATAGTTTTTCCCAATTTAAGTTAATTTGTATTTAAGCTGTTTGTCATTTGGTTCCTCTGTTCTACCACCCTTATTCCTGTTCTTGTCATTGCCTACCATGCTTGTGAGATTTGCAGCTTGGTTTTCTAATAAATATTATTTATTCACTTCATGATGAAGCTCCGAAGCTCTTGCACTGCAAAAACGGAACTAAAAGTAAGTAATATTTTCTTAAAATTAGTGTATCTGTCCTTGATTTGAGCAGGTAAATAAGATGATCTGCCAATTGAATAAGATTTTAACTTAAAACAGGAACAATTCATCTCCATCATCTTATTTCAAGTGCAGTATATCTAATTATCTTATTTTAGGGGTAAAAATACTCATTCCATTGGCAGATAATCTTATTTACCTACTCAAATCAAGGACAAAAACACTCATTTTAAGAACGTTTTACTTATTTTTAGATCAGTTTTTGCAGTGTGTCTGTATTTTGGTCCTGCTACTACCACACAAAGACAAGACAATGCCAAAGTTGTTTTGTTTTTTTTTATTGTGGTTTTCTTTTAACCTTTTTATTATTATTATTACTCCTATATATCCTACAAAATTACTTTAATTTGGTGAAAATAGAAATAACTTTAAAACATGAACTTAAACCTTCAGCATTACTTTGGTAGGATGAGATAATAAAGTCTAAACAAAGCTATTTAAGTAACCAACTAAGATGTGATTCTTTTATTAAAGATTTTAATTAAAAATCTGTCAGAGATATTCAGAGATTAACCGTGTTCAAGCTGCAGAGGAGCAAAAAGGCCAGGGGTTGCCAGCAAACAGCTCTGGGAAACATAATGGAACATATGTATCCTTAATGAACACCTCACATGAAATGACACGTAAAGCTGATGGAAAAGCACAGATAGAAAAATCACTGAAGGTGGAAGCACAAAATGGTTTCTGTGGATTAGCAGGACCTTAAGGGGACTTTAATCTGTTGCGGAGACAATCCATTTCCTATTCCCCCGCAGGAAATACATTTAAAAGATAGTGTGGTTGCTTATTCTCAGGGCACTTTGTAATCACCTGTAATATCAGTTGATTATATTTCTGTCTCTGTGAGTGTTGATGATGGTCGTATTGAAATCCCCAAAATGAAAATTTTAATTGCTTTACATTTATTTTGTTTTATGTCAGCTATATATGCCCCTCTGTGAATCACTGTTATTTTTTTTTATAGTTTTTCAGATATGTTTGTCTCTGTCACACAGAAGCACAGCGACATCAAGTTTTCACGCCAGAAGGCTGACAAGTTCATTTGTACACAATGTAAAAAACATTAAAAAAGAACTGTGGCTGTCTTTTGTCAGAATGGATGTTTACGATTAGTTTGGCAGAGCTGCATCAAATAAAACTTTCAGCTTTGCTAAAACATTTCCAGCAATAATGATCAGAATGTAAAAGTCAATAAATCCGTTACTGTTTTCCATCTCCTGATGCTGTTTTTTTTTGTTTTTTTGTCTTTGCTTCACTGAACTTATTGCTTGAAATCCCTGATCTCAGAGGCAGTTTGTGTTTCTCTAGACAGGAGTTGCATACAAAGATGTTCCACTGACAACTCAGATAATGAAATACAAATATCAACCACAGGCAGAAAAGTGTATATTTTTAGAGAATAATTAATTTACCATGTGCAATTCTCTTCTTTGTTTGATAAACACAATTTTTTTTAAACTTGTCTTTTTATATTGTTTGATGTTTGATATTTATTTAAGATTTAGCATTAAGGAAGAAATCAAAAAAGTAATTATTCAGAGGTCTGCTTGAGGCATCAGATGAGAATGAGACTTCTAAACCTCTACGCTGTCTGTCTGGTTCATTTGTTTTAAGCATGGCGCTTAATTCATTTCAGATTTAATGACTTCCTTTCCAGCTGCCTGTCTCAGCTGTTTCCGCAACTTTTAGAAGTTCAGAATCGCTCACAATGTTAAAAAGTGTTCTACCCCCCCGATGTTGTGCATTAACACATATGTTTGAGTTTGTTATCCTGTTCCACAGCGTTGATCTACAGATGAGAGCGAAGGTTTACAGTTCCAGGACATCAGGAAACTTGTAACATTTTGTATGTTCACTGTTGCTCTGCCATGAAGATCAGGTACCTCCACTATGTGATTAGGTTTCACAACTATTTAATTAAGGATTAGAAAACTGCACTGAAATAAAGACTCCTATGGAGTAAAGGCCTGTCTGGGGTGGACCTCAACTTTTCGGCAAATGACAGCTGAAGAATGGCATCCACTCCCCTGCGATCCTGCGACGATATGCATGTATAGATGGTGGATGGAGAGGAAACTTTTTCGACAATGCTGGTTTATTTTTGTAATCACCCCTCCTGAGACAATAAGTTTGAGAACATCGAACAATGACACAACAGACATAGGCCTACAAAATCTCACTAAAATATTCTGTACATCATGAAAGACATAATTCACACGTACACGCCATTCTTGCAATCTCTGTCCCACACAACTTGTGTACTTCTCCTTTCAAACACCCACAAATTGCTCCAGAACTGCCCGGAGAGTCCTGGAAACAGCCCACAGCTTTGACCAGAGCATTTTAACCCTCCAGATCCCATAAAGAAAATATTTCCAACAATATGCTCCATCTGAGAGTGAGTCCACCCCAGCTAATAAGTACAGGTGATCAGAGTTGACAGTAATTACTGGCAGCAGTTGGAGTGGATGTGGGCTAATTGACTGGAGACTGAGCTGATTGGATAGTGGCTGAAGAGGTGACAGGTTGATAGGATGGTGGCTGATTCAAGAATAAACAAATGAAAACATAAATCATGACAAGGAGTGATGCTGAAAAACTAGTCCATGCATTTGTTACTTGAAGGCTGGACTATTGTAATTCTTTACTATCAGGAAGTCCACAAAATGCAGTTCAAAGTCTTCAGCTGATCCAAAATGCTGCAGCAAGAGTTCTTATGAAAATCAACAAGAGGGATCATATTTCTCCAATTTTAGCTTCCCTTCATTGTCTTCCTGTTAAATCAAGAATAGAATTTAAAATTCTTCTTCTATCGTATAAAGCCGTTAATAATCAAGCTCCATCATATATCAGAGCTCTGATTACCCCGTATGTTCCTAACAGAGCACTTCGCTCTCAGACTGCAGGTCTGCTGGTGGTTCCTAGAGTCTCTAAAAGTAGAATGGGAGGCAGATCCTTTAGCTATCAGGCTCCTCTCCTGTGGAAACAACTCCCAGTTTTGATCTGTGAGGCAGACACCCTGTCTACTTTTAAGACTAATCTTAAAACTTTCCCTTTTGACAAAGCTTATAGTTAGAGTGGCTCATGTTACCCTGAGCTACCTCTATAGTTATGCTGCTATAGGCTTAGGCTACTGGAGGACATCAGGGACTATTTTATCACTCTGATGAGTTCTCCTACTGTTCTCCAATTTGTATTGCTTGTTGTTATTTAAAAAAATTTTCACATTTGGTTCTTTGTCATTTTTCCTTCATAGTAGGTATACCTGGTCTGGCGTTCTGTGTGCTCAGTATGAGGGATTGCTGCAAAGCCATGGACAGTGCAGACGACTGTCCAGTGTGGTTCTATGCTCTTATAGGAGTGAATGCTGCTTCCCAAGACTTGATGCAATCCGCTGGCTTTCCTTAGATAGGAAACTTTTCGACCAATCTGTTTAAGTTGATTGAATTTGACTTTGTTGAATACCTTAAAATGACATTTGTTGTGAATTGGTGCTATATAAATAAAATTGAATTGAACTGAATTGAATTGAAAACATACAAATGTCCATACATATAGGTTGAGTATTTTCTTTCTCTCTATAGCTTCAAGAACTCAATAAAAATAACAAAGTGACTCCTTATCATATATTTTTCTTTACCTTTTTATTCAAAAGTTACAGAGCAAACAAAGACCACAAGCAATGCAGATGTTACAACTCCTAACAAAGGATGAAACCTCGTTAGAGGTTAGACTCGCATGTAGATTGACCTGGAAATGATCGCCCCTCACAATGGAGAGTTGTTAGGCTGACTCACTGGAGAAATGTTGTCATCACATGTATGGAGGTGTGAATTTGGGGTGAAACTTGCGAATCTACATATGAGTCTAAGCTCTAACGAGGTCTCCAGCAGGTGTATAAAGCTTGGAACCCCACATTCCTGGATAGGAAGCAAAACACCTTCAGCTTCAGAATAGAAGTCCAGATGTTTTATTTTTTAACCTTCTTTTGGATTGATCATAACCAGGATGGCTGAGAATCTTCACCAACATATGAGCCATTTCATGTCCTTCCAGTTTTGAAGACTGGCTAAAAAAAAACTGGGCCACTATGTTGTTATATATAAATTCTGAGGGAAACACAAAGTTATGCACCACTAATTAAAAATCTCTACACATTGATCAATGTAAAAAGTAAACATAGACGTTTCAGTTATATTAACATTTGCCATTTTTATGGGTGCCAACGACCAATCTGCAAATCTCCAAGTTTTGTTTTTCGTTTGGATGAAGATGGCGTTGCAGTAAAATGTGAAATGATTGTAAGGACTTTTCCACATCTTTATCAGATTTTTATATAAATGCGGCATGTGCTGTAGAAAGCAAAACGTTTAATGTAGATTCCTACGTATTCTCCTCTACTACACTTATCCCGCCATGCCACACATGAGGTTTTCATGACATCCTCCTATCATGCTCAAATCCTACAGCTGATCATGAATAAATCTTTCCGCTGGCAGTGTTACAGGCATTCAAACCTTGGAGTGGCCTGTGAGGAACAGGTACTCACTTTCCAAGTCAACCTGCTGTTGCATTTCATATCTGTCAGCCCAATGCCAACAGCCTGGGGGCAACTGGAGCGAGAACTTTGATTGGACCAAGCTGACAAATTCCTATCTCACTGTGATGGGAATTTGAGCAGCCTTGTTTACCATGCTGCTCTGGTGTCTATGTTTCTTTTTCGGCTACTGCTCCCAAGGATCTAGGTGTTCATTTTTCCAATAATATATAAAAAAAAAATAACTTTCAGGGGTAAAATGTTCCGTTCACTTCTGTGGAACAGCCTGATCACACAACACGACCTCAAAAATGACGGGAATGGCATCATTTGCGAAACATATTTAAAGTAAGAAGATATTATTTGTAGATAATATTCCATTATCATTGCAAATGATCTGAGCTTTGTATATGAAATGTTTAACATTATATGTTAATCTCTTGTAACCTAATCCAATACTAATCCACAGCTTTCTTTTATTATTATTCATTTCAACTGTTCACATATCTACAGAGGACTGTGTACAAGGTTGCTCATAAATGGGATCGATGAATAAGAAGAGAAAAATTAATCCAGGCAGATTATTCTAAAAAGAGCAAAGGTCCACCATTTCAAGCATTATATCACCAACAGATCAACATTTAATGGTGCTACTCCTGTGTCACGCCCTCCTACTGATGGGAGAAATATTAGTGCCATGCCCACAGTGCTGCCCAGAAAACACATGATGTAGACAGTACACGAGGGGGCTGTGGCTCAGTGGGAAGAGTAGTCACTTTGCTGTCTGAAAGTTGTGGGTTCAATTCCAGCTTCCTGCTGTTGTGTGTGGATGTGCCCATGAGAAGGCACTTAACCCTATTGTGTCTACTGAATGTGGCTGTAGTGTAAAACTAAATAGTTAATATGACTAGTAGAGCGCTACATTTACCACAGATAGAATCTAAGATACTGTTTAGAATATCAATCGGGCTTAAAAATACAGTCCTCCTCCAGGTGTTTACTGCCAGTCATACATTTAAGACATGTTTAGGGGATATTAGATTTTTGAGAATACTTTTGTATTTCTCTCGGTGTCACTATAATGTGAAGCTTGAGCGAAAGTTCAATTGAAGAAACTCTATTGCCTACCTCCATCCAATCAGAGGCTCATCCGCTTCCGACGCAAGCCAATCAGCTTTGAACTGCTCCTCCTCGAAGCCAATCACCATCCTGGGTTCATCTTAAAAGAACTTCAAATCCATGTCTCAGCCTTCTACCCAGCAAGCGCAGGTAGTGGCCGCGCAATGTCTGGTTTGGACTCAGATGACTCTGATTCAACCCACCGCCATCCCCTTCTCCACCATCGTAGGAAAGCTCCATCTGGCTTTCCTATGGTGCTCCTTCAACCTCATGCTTATCAGAGTGTAATTCCTCCCGGACTCTTATTGCATTCCCTGTCACATCTCAATCGGTCCGACAGAAGACCGCCATGTTGAGCCTGGTTCTGCCAGAGGTTTCTTCCCAGAGGGGAGTTTTTCCTCTCCACAGTCGCATCATGCTTGCTCATCATGGACAGGTTCATGCAAACCTGTGTTTATCCAAGCTGGAAATCTATCTTTCTGGGTCCCTGAGTGAAGGACTACTATCAGCCTACGCAGTCTACTGGATCCCATCAATTCAGCTCAAGCAGATCATCTCGCAAACCAGCATTTATGGACAGAACAAACTTTATTTATCTCCACTCCACCACCAGTTTCAGGCCTGGGGGGATCATTCCTATTCTCATACGCCTGCTTATGCATATTAAAGTATAATTCAGTGTGAATGTTTCCTGCCGAGGTCTGAGTGCCAAAGTCTTAAAACATTGTATCAATAAAATTCTTCTAATTGTCTTTTTTGTCCATGTGAGTTTTTCAGATTGAAGTGTCTTATTTGGTCCGTACACCACTAGATCCACCACTGGTTTAAGAGCGTTCTTAAACCAGTTCTAAATTTGTTGTTTCATAACGTCTGCTTTTCTATTCAATAGATTAACGTACCCCAGAGGAAATCTTCAGACTTCAGATAAGCTCCATACCACCATATAGCTCCACCACCATGTTTACAAAAATAGGACAAATTATTGGAGCACTTATGTGGATTTAAAATTTCTATTATATATATATATATTATAATATCATATCTTATTCTCTCATACTTTGGGGCTTTCAACCAATAACAAAACTAAGGATCCCATAATGTCAATGTACATTTTATTAAATGACACCAAATCGGTCTGTCATTTAACACCCATTTGTTGTTGGTTTTTTTTGTGTGTTTTTGTTTTTGTTTGGGGGTTTTTGCTATCTTGAGTTTAAGCATGACTGTAACATAAAATTAGGTTTCAACTGGCTGTAGGATTTTAAATGTTGAAGGATTTAACATGAAATTAACAGGATCTTCTGTAAGCATAATGTATCTTCCATGTTCTCTGTTTTCCTCTGCTTAAACATAAAGTTTGTGTGGGATTGTTTTATCTAAATAATTCTAAACATGACAAAGACTCACTTTGCACACTTTTAGTTCTTTTACATGTTTTACTTGTATCTTCTAAAATAATAATTTAATTATATGGGTTGGATCAGTATATTCTTACATTCAGTATTTTTTTAATAAGTAATTTAAGTAATTAAGTAATTTATTTTACTTCAGAAGATGAATTGAAAGTATGGTCTGAAGCTGCACGGGGAAAGGTGGTCAACACTGTTGCCTCACAGGTAAAAGACCGCCAGCATCTACTCCACACTGTCACAATAGGGCCATTAGACGGACTTGGGTCCATGCTGAAACAAAAAACAGGTAATTCAGAAGTAAATCATAATTTTTATATTTATTCTGCAAGGAATTGTGTTGGATCAGCATACATCCCACCAAAATAATTTAACAAACATATTATGTACATTTCTTAACCTTAAAAAGGCTCTGGTTTAAATCAGCCCTTCTACAATTTGAATCCTTATTTCGTATTCACATCACTGTTTTGTACCTGTAAACAAACAATGTCAACCCTATGTAATTAACTATTGTGTATCAGTATCAGTTTTTTTCTCTTAACTAAATAATTTTTGATAAATTATATGATTTAAAATTAAATTAAAACATATATCAAATATATTTGTATATATAATGTATTTTAGGTTAAACGTTGCGTCCATTGATTGTGGTTCTGATAATGAGCAGGCCAACCCTCCAGGTACACACTGACACAGATTTGGTCGCTAGGGTATCAATGTTCAGTACTAACCAATATTGTGTAGCACAATGTGAAGTGAGTCACCAGCTTCTGTTTTTAATCAGAAACAATGTCACTCTCACTCATAAGCAGAGGAGTCATTGTTTCACCAGACACCATGAAGATAACATCTGTTTATGAACTCAGAGCTTCAGGGATACGATATGCAGACGGCTTTAGATGGAGATGGTCCTGACAGCGTCACTATAGCAACCAACAAAGAAGGTTTTAGATGAGCATTGTGAGAAAATAAAAAACTAGAAACGTTTACCGAGGTATTTGTTTTCCAAGGGGTTAATTGCTGTTGCTCAATTGGCTCTTATGAAATGTCGGAGAACATAATCTCCAATTTAAACGTGACTTTGAAAGTGTCCCATAACCACATTTCCAAGTAGAAGAAAATGGTAGATAAGTCGCTTTAATATTTGTTAACACAGGTACAAAAAACATTCTCCAGGTGAGTACAAATTCATATGTAATTCATATATATATACACATACATATATATATATAGATATACATACATTATATATATATATATATATATATATATATATATATATATATATATATATATACACATACATATATATATAGATATACATACATTATATATATATATATATATATATATATATATATATATATATATACATAGATACACACACACACACATATATATATATATATATATATATATATATATATACATATATATATATATATATATACATATATATATATATATATATATATATATATATATATATATATATATATATATATATATATACAAAATTGCTATTAAAGCCTTAAGTCAGATGTGAAACGACCACATTTGCAAATGGGGCAAACCGACCAGCACCCCTTGAAAACAGTCACAATAACAGTCAAAGTACTCTTTTTTTTTTTTTTTTTTAAGATTTTCTAAATACATTCACTTACAGCAGACATGTAAAGGTTTAACTTATTGGCATGACGTTTTTGTGAACTTGTGTTTTATAATATTTACTAGAGACCTTGGTTGAAGTGGACATGCTTAAGCCCGGTCTTTCTAAATCTGCGACACTTTCTCCAAATCCTCCATGATCAGATCCTGCTCTCTGACGTGGCTTCCACCAGTCAAACAATCTCCCTCCTGACACTGGCACGCTCCGTTCCCGACAAACAGCGACCCGGCTCTGGATGCCGGCCTGCTCGGCGCTGTCGGGTGGACCGGCAGCACGGCGTTCCCTCTGATCCGGTGGGAGAAGGTCCTGTGGCGCAGAACGTCAGCGGAGCACAGCTGGAACTTAAAAGCCGCCTGAAAGCCTTTGCGGAAGTTCTCGTTGAAGAAGCCGTAGATGATGGGGTTCATGCTGCTGTTGAAGAAGGCCAGCCAGTGAGCAAAAGGGTACACGTAGATGTTAATGACACGGTGCTGGCGCTCCGTCAGGCTGGCGTAGTCGCTCAGCATCATGAGCGTCCACAGAGGCAGCCAGGATAAGATGAAAAGCAAAGCCACCACCAGGAGCATCATTATCACCCGCTTCTTCTTCCGAGTGATTGTTTGTCGCCCGTCCACGCTCTGTTTGTTGTTGCCACTCCCCTGTAATGAGGCGCTCCCACTGCCCCTAGCTGGAGGGAGAGTGGTCTTAAAGAGGGTGAAACCAATGCGCGCATACATGATGACGATCAGGCTCAGAGGGGCCAGGTAGATGTTGGCAAAGAGGACCGTGGTGTAGACTTTCCTCATCTCCTGACTCGGCCAGTTCTCCCGGCACCAGTAGAAAGGTCGGGTCTCACTTTCGGTACCAAGGACAATTCGCACCGTCTGCTCCTGCGTGACCTGGAGCATGACCCCTGAGGGGCACATAATGAACACAGCCAGGACCCATATGATGACGATAATTAGCTTGGAGGTGGCGATGGTCAGCTTCTGCTTGAAAGGGTAGACAATGCAGCGGAACCTGGCAAAAGATTTTCGCAAAAGCCAAACAAGATTTTTTTTTTTTTTTCCAGAACCAAAAGCACAGATGATGGTGGCTGGTAGCCGGAGATGAAATACAAACGCTCACCTGTCAACAGCGATTGCGACGAGGGTGAAAACAGATGCTGACACAGATATGCCTTGGACCATCCCGCTCAGTTTGCACACAACGCTGCCAAAGGGCCATCCTGCAGAAGCAAAAACACAAAGTTCTGCCATAGTGTGAGAACAAAAAAAAACAAAGCAGAACTGACACCCCTCGGACATTCTAACGTTTAGCTTTTGCGAATTTATGGGATAGACCACCACAAAGTAGTGCACAGTAGTCATGGTAAAGTTTGATGAAAATTACATAAGGTATCCCTACTTTTTTTTTTAAATGGAAATCTGAGAGTGTGGCATATATTTGCATTCAGTCCCTGCAACTACAGCTGTGTGTTATGGGTATGTCTCTGCCAGCTGTGAACATCTGAAGTATGAAGTTTTAGCCCAGTCTTGTTTGAAAAACAAATGAAGCCCGGTCAAATCAGTTGTAAACAGACATTTTAAGCTTTGCCACAGATTTTCGGTCTGATTGAGGTCTGGACTTTGACTAGGCCATTCTAACGAATGAATACTCTTTGGTCTTGACGAATCCATGGTAGCTGTCATTGTACATTTAGGGCCTTTGCCGGAAATTTAACCTCTACTCAAGTGTTTTACAGCCTCTAACAGGATTCCTCAGTCTCAAGCTCCATTTGCTTTCCCATCAACTATGACCACTTTCCCCGTGAAAAGGTTGAAGGGGTGTGAATACTTTTGGGAGGCACTGTAAACCATCTCTACCGCTTCCCTGCAGATTCCTGCTTGAAGAGCTGAACATTGCCCGGTTACCTGTTATGATGTTGTCCACAAGCGTGGTCGGCATGCAGAAGATGCCAACCAACAGGTCGCTGATGGCAAGGTTGAGAATGAACAGATTGGTGACGGTGCGCATGTTCCTGCTGCGCAGCACGATGAAACACACCACGCCATTGCCCACCATGCACACCACAAAGATGAGCAGGTAGGAAACCGTAAAGACCGCAGCCACGCCGGGTTTGTGGAGATAGAAATCCACGTAGGTGATGTTCCTGTGAGGCGAAGGCTTGTTCTGATACACTGGGGTGCTGGAAAAGTTCAGGTCCTCTGCGGTGGTATTATAAGCTAGATTCTCAGTCATCGTGGTACCTGGGTGTGAAAAGAGACACGGAAAGCGCAGCAGTTCATCTGTTATATATTAGATGGGTTATCTGGTACGTCTTTGGCATGTAAAGATACATTTTCTAAATTAAAATGTCCTCATGAACGCTATAGCATTCACAGTGACACAATGATCCTGCAGGATTACAGGCAGAATGTATTAAGTGTAAAACATCGTAGCCTTTCAGAAACGTTCAGTAACAGCTTTATTGTGTCCTATCTCTAATTCATATCTGATAAGTCAAGCACGTGTTCTTACATTTTACCACAGACAACAAACAGACCTAAATGAGGTATTAACTAACGCAATCAGTCCTCACCTTTTCTTCTCACCTTCCACTCCTGCATCCTGTAGAGACTGGCACTTATGAAATCTCTCCTCTGTTTCTAATAGCCCAGCTTTGTTTGTCCCTCTGGTGGAATAGCTGACATTTATTGGATTTTATTTATTTTAATGTGCAAAGTTGTGCATTTTTTTTCAATAATTACATTTGAGCAAACGGGTACAAGAATGCACTTCTCCGAATCTATTCGAAGAAGAAACAGCAATGCTGTTGACTGTCACATATTTTTACACATTTCCATTGTATCTTAGAGGTAATGGTTAAAATGTAATCATTATCCTGGTCTGTATCAGGAGTGTTTTTTTTTTGGGGTAAGTTCAGTATCTCTTGAGTGAAATATGTGCAAATTGTTGTGCAGTAAAAGTCAGAAGTAATTAGCTCTGAATTTTTATCACAGAATATTTTATTCACAAAATTTCTATTACGGATTCATTATTTACAGCAGTTTAATGCAAACGTTTTCACCCACTCGCCGATTTCTTCTGGTTAAAATAGGACCTGTCTGACAACGTGAAGTAGGCTAAACTAAATCTCACATTGCAACAAATGATGTCTCACCATAGCGACGCAATAAGAGATGACAAAACAAAACCACTGACATTTCTAAGGCTTTAGGACTCTGAACTGCAGTGAAAGTATTTACCCACATATGGAGAAAACATGGAAGCGCAGTGAATTTTCCAATGAGTGGCCCACTTCATCCAGGAGGTCACAAAACAACCCTGACTGACATCTAAAATGCAGCATGCCTCACTCGGCTCAGTTAGGCTTAATGCTTACGATTCAACAATAAGAAAAAGACAGGTCAAAAATGGCATCCAAAGGAGACTTCCAAGGCAAAACTGCCTTCTGCACAAAAAGCTTTGCCAAACTACCCCACACTTTTTTTTGCCTTAGATAATGGAGCCACAAGTGCTGCTCTAGCAAGATTTTTAGCCACCAATCTATGACCTTAAGCTCAAGAGCGCTTGAGCTTTACATCGTGATGCATGATTGCTCGAAAGAGAAAAAATTAAGTTATGGAGTGGCCCGGTCAAGTACGGACTTTAATCCAATTGAGAAGCTGTAGGCATTTTAGCTATTAGCATTAACCCGACCAGATCACTGATGCTCAAAAACCCTCTGATGTTGCTGAATTGAATCTATTTCGCAAAGAAAGGAGGGCCAAAATCTTCCCACAGAAAACATGTTGCCAGTTATTGTAAACACTTGATGGCAATTGTTGCTGCCAGCACTGCCACAGCCAGTTATTAGGTGTAGGGAGCAATCACTATTTTTACACACAGACAGATTCCTGTTCCAAGTTGGGTCGGATGGCTTTATTCCCTTGCAAAATTAATTAATTAGAAAATTCCATCTTGTATTTCCTCACGTTCTATTCATGCGATATTAAAACGTGTATGATCAGCGGAGACATTTCAGTGAGATTAAAAACAATAAGAGAGCACCGTGGGGGGCAAATGGAATCAGACTTACTGCATGAATCAGATCTTTCTTTCTGCACAGATAAATAAAGCCTGTTAGTCATAAACTCTTGGTGCCATTGTTTTTGAAACAATAACACTGCTGACAATGAATCACTTTCCTGAAATACTTTAAAAAAACCAACATCAACTCATGGAAATAAAAATTAATTGAACCCAAAAGGGCTCATATTTACATTGATAAAGAATGTATTGTGTCGTTGTGATTCTAAATAGCCTTAAAATTCCTGAAACACAAGAAGAACAAAAACTAAAGCTAAAAAACAAAACAACAAACGCCACATTCTTACCTTAAAAGAAAACAATATTTGAATTGTTTTCCCTTCTTCTCTCTTTACTCCATTTCACGGATATTCCCCTTGTTCAGAGCAGGAAAGCAGCGCGCTTTCATTCCTAAGTGAGATCCTGTACATCTGCTCAGTGCTCCTACCAGGCAGAGACTGCTGTAGCACTTATAGATGACAGAGAGGAGACGAGATACACTTGGGAGATACGTGCTGGGTGGTGAAAGGGCTGGGAGAAATAACTGTTCTGAGGGCTTATATAAACTCAGTATTATATACAAAGATACTCATGCCAATAACGGGTAAAGAGAGGCTGCCTCAGACATCTGTGTCTTTGGCATCATGTAGGCGAACAGGTGATGGGAAATATGATGGGTTTGCTTTTGGATCAGGATCAATTCCCTCCCTCTTCAGTCTGCGCTGATCCACCAGAACAGATTAACGCAAAAGTCAAACAGGTGAAGAAACATCTCTAAAAGTACCGGTGCAGACTTTTCATGGAATTGAACATGTTGTCCAACAGTTTTCTCTGAATGAAGCTTGAATTATAAAGAGGAAGGCTTGAGAAAAGGCATGCCGCTACAAAACAACATCACTGGGATCTTTTTTTTCTTTGTCAACGGACAAAAGGAAGCTACAAGGTTTTAATAAACAGTCTGTACTTGAAAAAAGATGGAGCACCAAGGGACATGAGATGAGGAGATATAAAGGTGGGGACCATCTGTAGGAGGTGAAACCTAATCAGTGTGCTTCAAGCTCACAAAGACGTTTGTGGGGTAATGAAAATTCAGATGAGGAGAGCGAAGTGGGATATGACAGGCCTGCTAATGTTACCATAAAAAAAAAATGGAACGCTTAATTAACATGTCAAAAGGCCTTTAGCGATTAATCTGCTGCAACTGCATAGGGAGTTTCACCATAGAGAAAATTCCACAGAACAAAACAGACTGACGGCCACATTTGTATGGGGTCTAGCTGTCCACTTGACTCTTCGCTTAATTGGTTTTCAGTATGACTTCTACATTGTTGTTGTCAAAATGGCTGAATTTCCACATTGCCTGATCAAATAGTGCTGAAGCTCTCTCCTGATATCACCAATATAGAAGTTTGATTCCACAGGCTGTCTAGTACAGTAAATGAAAAATGTGTGACATAGTAAGTCATCTAACTGGCCATAAATGTGCAGTGAAAACGTACAGGGTGAGGCCCACAGGAACTGGCAGAGGAAGGGCACATCACAAGAGACGAGATGAGACGTTGTGTTAGGCATGAGGTGGCTGAGGCAGGTATATGTGGACAGGAATACAGGTGAGCAGAGAAGGAAGTAACCACTGGCAGCAGGTGGAGCTGATCTGGGCTAATTTACTGGTGACTCAGGAGACTGAGCTGATTGGATAGTGGCTGATTCAAGAAAAGTCCAAAACAAAGCAAACAAAAACCTAAAACATGACAGAATGTATGGACTTACGCAATACGACATAATTTACCAAGGAGTCCCAACAGGACAACAGGAAGGGTCTGCAACTTGCATCCATGGACTTCATATATCAGTAAAGGCAAGAACAGGTGCATTTTTTTAATGGGGGAACATGAATGGAGAAAGAAGGCAATACAATAGAATACAATATAATGTCTTGAAAAGATATTCATTCTTTTCTACTAGCTAAGGAATGTCTTTGCTGGGGGCCCATTGCAGATGTCTTGGGCCCAGTGACGGTGATTATATATTTAAAACAACACTGAAGAAATATCTGACTTAAATTCAGGAAAATTGTTGATACATTAAAAAATGGCAGAAGAGGAGCTCTGGAAATTTAAGTATAAATTGTTTGAATGGAAAACATGTATTGACCTTGTCCTGCTGTTGAGCAGGATCAAGGTGTTTCTAATTGCGTTATGTTTAACAGAAAGGTAGCAAAATAAACTATAGCACAGACAAGAAAAATAGACAAGCACAGTGGTATTTTTCCATATTTTTACACAAAAAAACAAAAATCTTTTCTGCAATTAAACACACCAAATACAGATTTCTGCTGACATCCTCTTGAAAATAAAAAAAAAATAAAAACTATAATGGCTGCTCACATTAGAGAATCAGAAAAAAGCTAACATATATATCACTAAAATATTTGAGATGCTAGCCCTAGAAGAGTTACCTCTATCATGCGGGCCAATCTAATTTTTTTCATAGGGTTCCTATTAAAGTTTAGCGGTATATTAAGTGATTTTAAGACTGTCAAAGGTGCCCTGCAATGTTAAGTCACTGGGTATAAAATAGTTTTTTTCAGCATGCATAAGGTAAGAAATGTTAACAATTTATTGTCACAAACTGTAAGATTTAGGAACATGTGTGATCTAGTTTCTGATTACATGGGTTTAATGGGCCACTTCATTACTCTCATAAATGTTGGCTAACTTAATAAAATGTCTACAAACTAACAAGACACATGCCAAAAAGTTTCTTGTGCAGACCTGAGGAGAAACATATAACTACATGTTAGCATTATGCAGTTTCACCTGCCAGTCCTAAAAATCCAGCATAATGACGCAAGCTGATGTAAACTTGTTTCTCAGGTCTTATGAAAGGTTGATGCTACGATTATGTATTATGCAATATATAGCCATAGGGTTTTCTAGTATATATATATATATATATGAGATTGTTTGGAAGGTTGATGGTTTCATTCAAACTTTATGCTTTAAAAATGATATTAAATGACAATAGCTTTAAAGGCCATTCCATTACACCAATCATTTGGGTTATCTTCCTCTAAAAAAAAATACAAAACAGTTTTTTAAATATATGCTAAGAGGGATTACTCTTAAATGCATTTTGGATTATTGTATGAACAAGAGTTGCACTGTTAAGGTTATATTTGGTTAAAAGTAATAATGTTCTTTTACACATATGGATTCCTATATCTATCTAGCCTTCTTTTAATTTATGTTTATAGTTTACAGTTATGTTCAGTACTTTTTTTAGCCTCTGGTTATTTTAAAGCTATTTATAAATAAAGTTGGGATGGTGTGGAATACTGTAAAATGAGTATATATAGAGTCATATCAATAAAATTAGAATATTACTTCATGTTTCATGTTTTCCAGGAGCTTAATTCACTTAGTGAAACACACCATATAGATTAATTACGCACAGACTGATGTTTTCAAGGCTCTTTTTTTTTCCTGTCAAGAGTGTTTTATATGACAGTTAATGAAAATACCCCATTTCATTTCTTTGATTAGAATATCTCATCAAACCAATAAATTACTTGAATAATTAATTTTGATGCAGAAATGTAGGCGTAATGAAAAGTATGTTTAACATCTGCCTAAAGATTATTATTATTATTTAAAGGCACTTTTGATCACACAAACAACTTGTGTGATGCATATTCTAATCTACTTGGGCATAGCCGATGTTTTATTACCAGGGGGAAACTATTGCTTTTTCAGCATTAAGTGTGCGTAATCTGCATATCACAGATAATGAAACAATGCAAGACAAACATAGAACAATGAACCTATCGGTTGTAAATCTACCACAAAAACATTTACCTTGTAGCTCAATATTATTAATATCAGAGGAGCATTCTCATGAGATTTCTCTGAAGCAGAGAGGTAAAACCACCTGAAATCAGCTTTATTATAACCTTCACTTCTTCACAAAATCTCCCCTCTTTGTTCATGTTTTCTGCATGATGGAACGAGAAACATTGTGCTTTTTTCAGGAAACAATGTTAGTCAACTGCATAAATAATCAACAATACATTTTGCATTTGAATCTATTACAGAAAATATCTCAGTTGACTCAGGCATGCTTTGCGCTGAGCATGAAATGCTTTGATGTGGATTTTGTGTTTTTCTGTCTAAAGTTAGGCATAAAATTATTCACATCACTCGCAGATTCGATTCTGTTGTTTTTATTCAACCAAGATGTTTATTCACGACAGAAAATGAGACAGCAGACATTTTTTTTGTTTACATTTAATAAATATTTTTTTTATAAGTATTGAGGAAGTCAAACCATTCTTATAAGTGCCGACCAGCTTTTTGCAGGTTTCCACTGTTATTCTGATAATTTAACTCTGGTGAGTCTTTCAGGTTTAAAGTCCCACTTGCCATCACCCTAATCTTTAGCTACCTCTACAGATCTTCATTAGACTCAAAAAGCAACTCTAGGTGAGCCACTCCAAAACGTTGAACTTCCAGTCAGAAGAGACGTGTAGTCGAAATTAAAATATTGCTTTAAACTTTAATCTGTCTGACAAATTTTGGGCTCAACCGTACAATGTATTAGCAGTGTTTTTGTCTTATGTGTGCATTGTGCGTAAGGTGTTATGATCCTGAGGTGTTAGGTTATGTTTTTAATTTGGCGATCATGTTTTTCAGCAGTTTCTTTGTTTATTCCATATATCTTAGCATATTCTGTTACTTTTGCTGTTTCCTTGTGCTCATTATTGTCAGGTGTTTCTAGTTTCTTTAGAATTTCTGTTTCTTCTCTGTGGTTCTCCTATTGGTGCCATTTTTATTCATTCATTTGTAGACTACATTCTTTGTCCCTTATTCCTTTAGATGTCTTCTGAGTTTTTTTTTTCTGTCCCTATTAAATGTTCTCCTTCTCCCTCGGCTCTCTGGCCTCATTATCCCCAGCTGTTGCTCATCACTCACCTGACCTCTCCCACCTGTGTTGCCCTGCCTTTCTCAGTTCTTCCTAGATTGTTTCTTGGCTGGTTTCTCTGTTGCACTGCCTTTCGGTCCGTTTCGTCTACTCCCATCCTGTGTTTTCGTGTGCAAATCCTTTCTTGTTTCCTTAGTTTATCATCAAAAATCTCAAGCCTGATTCCAAGTTCTGCTCTGCATCTGAGCGCTTTTAACTGAATCGTGACAAAAGGGTGTAAAATGTACAGTGCGCTACTGCATCACAATAGAGACAGGGGGCGGGGGGGGCAACATTATGCATTCTTCTCTCTATGCTGGATCTGTTAAGCTACACAATTCGGCCTATAAAGTTATTGCCACCAAAATAAATCCCCAAAAACTTTAAAGGTATAGTGGACAATTTTTTTTCCAGAACACCCAAGTCACTTTGTTTCTACAACAAACGGGTGAAACCGAAGCTAACCAGAGACATAAATACTAGAAGTGTGCAGTGCAACAAGAAGAAACTAGCAAGGAATGAGCAAGTCACAATGATTGGCACGCGGGACGACCAATAGACAAGATGATCCCCCGGAACCTGAAGCTGAAAGAATATTGTTCACTATACCTTTAAGTGTGATGAGTCTCAGTCATGTTGTCAGAATAACAGGCAGTAAAAGGGAAAAATCCCCTACAGAGACCTGTTGCTGATGTCCCGCTTGTTATTTCTCTTATTGACGTGGCTACATGTTGATCTGCAAGTAACGCAAACAACTGTGCTCCAGACAGGCTCCACCGCCAGGTCTGAAATGCCGTTCTTTTACATCAGGGATCAGCCGGGATGCATCTTCAAACCAGGTCTGAACAGGGCTTAAGTTATGACGCTCATGTAACAGAACTTCCTGTCATGCTCAAAAGCTCCACGACAGCCAGTTACCTGGGAACCACGTTATTACTATTTAGACTATTTACCCTTATGCACCATTAAAGAGTCAGTCAGTTACAAAATAAGCTGATGAGGTGTAGAGTCTATACACTAGATTAAAAAGCAATGTGTGAAAAGCAAACATCATTTTCAAAACTGGGCATGAATGGTAAATACACACAAAGTATCTAACTTTCCTCATCTTTGGGGGGGGGGGAAAGTAAAACTTTTACATGTCAGAGAGAACTTTTGTACCATTGTAAGTTCATCACCTGAAGGAAAAAAGACACACTACTTGTTTTTTCAGTTCCTTTGTTATTGACAAGTTGTTTTTCTTTACACCCTGTAGGGACGGTATGCAACGCTCCAGTTGTCATCGGATCACGCTGTGACAGAGAACAAAAAGTCCGACCACTGATCCCTCAGCCATACACGCCTGCTGCCGCATAACTTTTAACAGTGATATTCCTATGAAACCGGGGATTTTCCTTAAAACAGACGTACGCCATGAACAACAGCGGAGCGATAAAAGATGACAGACATTAGCAAATCTATGACTGCATTTTCCATGAAGAGAGAGTTAGCTTGAGGAAGAAATAAAAAGTGCCAGTGTGGCCTTGTTGAACTGCTCGGATGCCCTGAGGGGAGCCACACTAATGGCCTCTCTTGACAGAGAAATGACACAGTGAGTACTGTTCACCAGAGAAACCACTGCTGGCTGCTGGGATCCCCGGAGACCACCTTATTGGAAGGATGAGCACTCTGTCCTGGTTAATTCATTATCAGTGTTAAAGCTGTAAAGAGGAAAGGAACAAGCAGCTAAGTGAATTCTAAATCAATTTTAGTATTTTAGTAGAAATCTTGATTTATGTATCACCAGACCCCTTTACTGTTGGTTATATATTATTTTATTGTGCGGCTCCAATTAAATTTTAATTGAGTTCAATATCGCCATGATTTATTTTTAAAATGTCATCTTTGGGAAATCAATATGCAACTAAAAATTTTTTTTTTTTTAGTTAGCTCAAACAACATAGTACATATTTACCAACACAACCTTATTACGTATGATTAAAAATGTGTGTTCTGTCTGAGGAAGAGCTCAGACCCCCTACTGTCTCATGGCAAGACACGCTCCCTTTAGCTGAAATAACTTCAGCGAGAGGCTTCTTGCAGCCGTCGACCAGCCTCTGACATCTGTCTGGGGAACGTTAGACCCTCCCCTCACTGTTAGATGTGAGATGTTTGAAGGGTGTCTTGGATCTGCCTCCTGTTTCAGGTCCTGGACATTGGCTAGGTCCACAACTTTCCATTTCCTAAAGGGAACATATCGTGCAAAATCCACTTTTTTTGCCCTTAAATACATTTTTCCATGTACCACGAGGCTCTAGGAGTACAGACAATTTTAATTCAGTCTGTCCAGGAGCTGTGTAGATGTCTTTATATCCTGTTTGGGTCATATTATTCAATCTGTTCAGTTTTCTCCATTTTTATGGTTTTGCAAACCACCATTTTTATATTTGGCTGCGATTTTGTAGTCTAAGCTGAAGGATGCCGCAGTGGATAAGTGAAAATGCTTGCTTGCTCATTACACCGTCCCCCAGCAAACTACAAACATGGCCGAACAGGGTGGAGTGGAACGCTCTGCGACCTGCAGGGGAGTGGGGTGTGGAGTCTCTCCTTTGCATTTAAAAGAGACGGCACCAAAACTAGTCGCTGTCAGACGCACCTCAGAACAGGAGTTAAAAAGGGGAAATGTGGGGGTGAATTAACAAGGAATGTAGACCAAAGCATTTTAGTTCCACTTTATAGAGACCACACCTAAATGATTTCAATGTAAAAAGGAAGAATCCCCCCCCCCCCCCCCCCCCCCATGGCCACTAGACTGTTCTAAAAAAAACAAAAGCATAATGCACCGCTGAGCTGCATCTAAAACTTTATTTTATTCTGTTACTCTTCAATTCAATTCAATTTTATTTATATTGCGCCAATTCATGAAACATGTCATCTCAAGGCACTTTACAAAATCAAAATCAATCAGATTATACAGATTGGTAAAAAACAAATTCCTATATAAGGGAACCAATTGATTGCATCAATGTCCTCCTGTTTATTCACATTTGCATTTATATAGATTTAAAAATGACAATATAATAAAGCATGAAAAATGTGTTTGTTTTACATAAAGCTAAAATGAGGCCAGTACTGGTAGCCCTTCCTATGACAAAATACCCACGAAGTTTCAAAAAGGGTTGGTGACCTCTGCCCCAGACAAATGATTTAGAAGTAGTCAAAAGCTGACCTTTGGTTTTGGCTCTTTCAAATCAGCCGAGAAAGTTAAGAATCTGTGCTGCCGTTGAGCTAAAACTTGCATGTTACACATTTCCAGCATTATTTGCATGATGTCTACAAACTAGAATAATCCCTTTGAAATTTCTACTGAGCGAGACAAAATCAAAGCCTTCACCTGCCTCTTGTCTTGTGCATGCTGATAAACCATAAGCTTTGTCTTATTTTGCCATCAGCAGTGGCTGTATAACAAATACTGATGTTTTTAGAACCCTTTCTACCTCATCACAGGTACAGCGCTTCAGTTTCTATCTTAAGGCCCGGCGTAAGTTCTGTGCAGATTTGAGAAGAATCACCACTGCCCCCTGGAGCCAAAAGATGATGCTGATTGGACGCCAGATGTGTTAGAGTTTACAAGTTTGTTGTTGATGATGAACTGTTAAAGGGTTGGATTTTGTGAACCATCGGATGACACTTTGAAAAAAAAAAAAACTGCTTTGATCTCAGGAGTATGTTCGATTTGCAGCATTTAGGAGAAAAGGTCTTGTGTTAAACAGTTGCTATAGAGCTTTAATGCCTTCGCCGTTAGCCATTATGACTTTAAGAACACCAGTTGTATCCATCATTATTACCTGGAACAGATTATAGTGAGAGAGAAAAACACTTCATTATGAAACTATGCCGCTTCCTCCAGCAACTCAAGAAGGCAGCTGTGAGTCATCTTCTACACTCAGTCTGTCCTGTGTTCGTCCATCACTGCATGGTTTGGCTCATCCTCAAAACAGGACAGGTCCAGACTGCATTGAATGTTAGTCTGCAGAGAGGATCAGCAGCGCTGCGCTTCCCTCCATCCAGGACTTGTACAGGACTAGGGTCAGGCAAAGGGCAGCTAACATCTCTGCAAAAGCCGCACAACCTGAACAAAAATTGTTTAGACTTTAACCTTCAGCTCTGTGTTACAGAGCGCCATTTTCTGAAACCAGCGGCTATAGAGACAGCTTCACGTGAACACCTTATAGCCTGAGTAGTCAGCTACACTGATGTCAAAACAAAATCAGCAGGTTGCAATACAATAACCTTGCATTCTTTTCTTTTCCTGATTTTAAATAAATGGCCGTACACATACATGTACCTACTGTTTCTATTATCTCCCCTAACGTTTATACACTGCAAACATAGAACTAAACATAAGAAAATATTTCTTGAAGTTAGAGTATTTTTCCTTGATTTGAGCAGGCAAATAAGATTATTTGCCAATGGAATAAGATTAGTACACTTAAAATAGCACCAATTTATCTCCATCATCTTATTTCAAGTGCAGTACATCTAATTATCTTATTCATTCCATTGGTAAATAATCTTATTTACCTGCTCAAATTAAGGAGAAATACATTCATTTTAGAAACTTTTACTTATTTCTAGTTCTCTTTTTGCAGTGTATATACAGTCACATTCAATAAATTAGATTTGAAACACATCATGTAGATTATCATTTTAAAAGCCGTTATTTCTTGTCACCCTCCCAACTCCAGCTAATAAAAACACAGCATTTAAGATTAGAATACTGCATCAGACCTATAAAAAAGCCAAAATGTCTTACATAGATATGACAACTATGTTTAATACCGGCTTTAAGGTCGGTTCTTTTTGTTTTAACAGGTACTTTTATTTTGACAAACAAAGTCTCTTAGAAATGCATATTCTAATGTATTGAAGATGAATGCATTTACTTGTCTGTACACTCACCATGCATCAAACCCAAGTCAAATTTTGCATTTGTGCACACAATCTTGGTCAATAAAGTTGATTCTGAAAATCCTCTTTAAGCATCTACGGACAGCTTTAGTAAACTATAGTACCTTACAAGTAAAATATTCACACCCCATGGCCTCCCCCCCCCCCCCCCCCCCCCCCCATTTAGCCATAGATTTCAGTGTGTTTTGTATTTTTTGAAAGGCAAAATGACATGCTTCTTGAGTTTTCTTTGTTTTGCAAAAAACAAAAGAAAGTTTGATTAACTTCCTGCAGCAACAACATGTAAAGGTTGAACTACTGTTCTTGGACCTTAACTGACACGCTGGAACCTATTAAAGAGGATTGCTGCCTTTCATGACTGTCGCGGTAGACAAAGGTGGATCCAAACGAGGACAGAGCGCTCATTATCCAGAATCAGCAAAGCAACATGTGAAGCCGTTGTGGAGAGACAACGTCAAAAAGAAAAATACCCCACTCTGTGAAGGGATTAGGAAAGATCAGCCTTTCCAGTTCCTGAGCTTGTGGGAGGCGAGTATTTATCTTTGAAGCGATGCTACTCCGACAGCTGTCACACACAGAAAGAAGCCTGAAATAATCAGGAAAATTGGGAGGCATACACCTTTTAGACCCTCATTAAAAAAAAAAAAAAAGTATCTTAGATATTTTAACAAAGAAGCAACAAGCATTTAAGAATCATTCAGATTGTTTTATTGCTCTCATTTAAAAACACGACTTCATAGAAAAACACTGACTCTTTCATTCCTTCGGAGTAACCTGATTGTCACATAAGATGCAGGTATAAAATTGCTTTTTCGTGTTACAGCATGATAAATACCGCTCTAATTTATGAGATCAAAACTAGAGAGGTCACAGTTCAAGATATACAGATTACAGAGATAACAGGAAGACAGGCTGGTTTGTGGGATAGAGCAACTTTAACAGTCATTAGCTTCACATTTATAACAGAATACTGGTGCAATTGTGAGAGGGATCTGAGATGTTTGCAATACCAACCAGTGCCGACAGAGATTGCACATGATACTATTCTTATGTAATGTCTTTTTACAGTTTAAATGAACTGAATGGATTACTCAACATATAAATGAATCCATCTTGCATCAATTAAACCAGTTTGGTACCAGTGATCCGCATAATCAAGTTACTTAACCAATGCAGGAACAATCCTAAATATCACATGTCTTGGCTAAATAAAATCGCAAAACTGTGCTGTGAAAAAGTATTTGCTCCATTTATAGACTTCTTCTGGTTTTTCTTTTTAGTCACACGCTTCAGGTCTTCACTATAGTTTTAATATCAGATAAAGATAACGAAAGTAAAAAACAACGAGCAGAACTTTAATCCGTTTTAGGTGTTGTGAGTGGACCTTAAAAACAGGCTAAAATTTAAGCTCTAATTAGCTTTAGGGGACATTGAAAGTTTAGTTTGTCTTTACTGGGCTTATCTTTGCCAGATATCCATATTCATCATATGGTCTGCAACATGTTACTGTAACCAAAAAGCAAAAACAGAAGAAACGTGTAAGGAGGCAAATAGCTTTTCACAGCGCTGTATAAGGTTTCTTTTCTGAAGATGTGCAGAATTTTTTTTTCTCCAGACACTCTTTGAATTATTATTGCATTATTTAAAAAAAAAAAAAAAAAAAAAAGATCACAACTTCAAAAGTACTTCAAGATTAAATATTAATCAAATTATCAGCCTCTGGATAAAATCACATTGTAAAATAAAAGCTACCTAATAAAACAACTGCATGCCAACATAACGCTGAACTCAACAGATGCACTAGAATATATTTCTCCTCGATGTCAGTGTTTGAAATATCAACAAAAGTGTTTTGTCATATATTAATGCCATGTTCAGTTGATTAAATGCAAACATCAAAAGTATTACCTTTTTTTTATATAAAAATTGGGTGGATTTTACCCTTTAATGCATCTGCTATTTAACATGATCTTATAACAATAAAAAAAACAACACCATCAGTCACAAAAGGAATCTGACATGTATACAGTGCCAAATTGAAGAAATAAAGGATAAATCAAATTAGTCTTTGATCACAAATCATTGCACAACAGATGCATTATCTAAAAAAGTTGTCTGGCACCTACAGAGAAGAGGAGGTAGAGCTACATAAGGGTTTCATACATCTAGTAAACAGAGAAAAGAAAGCTGAGTGGATGCAGAGCATGAAGAAGACATAATATTAATTTAAAAAATAATAATATTACTATTTCCACCCCTCACATGAGATTCATCCAGCAAGCCATTTTGCTGTGAGCTTAAATATAATAATAAATATATAGGTAGAAGAAGGAGAAATAACAGTGAAAAAAAAAAAACAGGACACCTGTGTGTTGTTACAGACTGAGACAAAGTTGGCTTTTTTTTTTGTTTGTTTTTTTCAAATTTCAAAGTTGGAACGGGGCAGGAAAATCTTTTTGAACTCAACGTAAAGGTCGGCTTGTGACTGTGCATTGAATGACTTTGTGTTGCTCTTTTTGTTCACAGCGTGTAAACGGAAGACGTGTGGATCCCGTCGGATGATGTTCAGGCAGAGATTTCAGTAACTTCTGAATAAAGCAAAGTTGTTTTTTAAGCATTTTATAGCAAATAAAAATTCAACTGGGGGCAAAGATATGTACACAGGGACTGAGTTTAGTGTATACCAGAATTGCTTATGCTTCCTGGACCTCTGTTCATGGCTACAAATGGTAAAATTGCCGATCAATAAATTAACGAAACACGCTTTCAAAACTAACGCTTAGGAACCCCGGTTGTTTTTAGGCCAGTGGTGCGCGAGCTCTCTCTGGTGATCCAGTACCACCGAAGTTTTAAGACAAATACGTCCAGCTATTCTGAACCGAACCTTTATGTAAAATCATAACCGCTACGAATCGGCACTGTGGTAGTAAGAACAAAATAAGAGGATGGCTATGTTTGCAGTGTTGCTGTGCTGTTTCTTTAGAGATTTCTTTCACAGTTCGGTTTCAGGGCTCTTCCTCCCGAGGAAACCATTATCCTCCCGCTCGATCCGAATCCGAGGTGAACCATGTGAGCCGCTGCCAAGACTGGGAGAAGGACACACACACACACACACACACAAATGACATTAGGTTTCTTGCCATATTCACATTGCTTTACAAACACGAAACTTGCAAACTTGGACAAACACGTGGAAGATGGCGCTCTGGTGAGATAATAGCAGAACCAAACTTTTCCACATTGCACATCACCCTGAGGGGACCTATTGTGACAGTGAGCTACGGATATGCCAGTAAAGCTGGGACTGGGAAGTGTTGATGAGAAGGTGGATATGAAGGTAAATGCGGGCAGATCCAGGAAGAAAGCTCGCTGGAGACTGAAAAACACCGGAGACGAGGGTGGAATCCACCCACCGACAGGAAAACAACCCTAGAAATCAAGCTTTTTTAGATCAAAGCATATCCGTGTACCTGAATGGCCCAGTCAAAGCCCAGACCTAAGCCTCATGGAGAATCTGTACTGATACTTCCACAGTTTATTGTTGTCTAATCCAGTGTTGGGGAGTAACGGATTACATGTAACGACGTTACATAATTTAATGACAAAAAAGGGTAACTGTAATTCGTTACAGTTACAATGAGAAAATATGTAATTCAGTTACAGTTACTTCCGAAAATATTAAGAATTACAAATTTAGTAATTTTTTTTTTTTAAATATAAAGAAAAACCTTTGCGAAATATGTAATGATATTTTTATTGCTTCGCGCCCTGTATCGCCGTTTCCCGCTACGGCTCCTTGTCTCTATCACTCTGATCCATCCTGTGCTGGTGGAGCCTTCTGAAAGCATCAAAGCATCAAAAATGACAGCCTTCAAGCTTGTTGACAGCCACCTCTTGTTATTCACACACAACAATAAACCGTGAGAGCCGACGTGTGTTGTGAAACTGCAAAACTTTGTCTTAAGCGGAAAAGCAAACGCGCGTCTGCACAGCTCAGCGTTCACAGTGTTGCGTTCGTGAGCATCGGAAAGCTATGGTGCATTCAGGAGCATAAGCCATTTCAGTTTTACAACGAAAAAGGCAGAAAACGGAACAGAACTTAACTCAATAATGTATTTATCCAGAAACAGTGTGGGCTTTCTTACAATACTGAATGCTCTTTAACTGTATTACTGTTATTTTTGATTATGGACATCTGCTAGCTTTTTATTCTAAAAAAATCTATTATATTACAGCAGCAAATTATCAAAGTTTTTCAAAGCCTGTTTAAAAGCTCCAAATGGGGCTTCAGATCATACAGCAACAATTGTGCTGTCATTGTTTTACAGGGCAGAATTTGCATTTGCTGACTCTTGTCCTTTAACTACTGATGGATATACAGGAATAGAGTCATACAAGTGTCAATTCCCAATTCCTTTTTTTTAAGGTTCACATTCAGTTCTCAAAATTAAATGTTGAAGTTAAAGTAATCAAGAAGTAATCAAAGTAATTAGTTACATTACTTTTTAAAAGTAATCGAAAAAGTTACACTACAATTACATTTTAAACAAAGTAACTTGTAACTGTAACAGATTACATTTTTAAAGTAACTTACCCAACACTGGTCTAATCATAAGAGAATGCCACACGCTTTTAATTGTGTAACATAATGAAAACCATGTATCCTTTTTCATGATACATGTACTCGTTTGCAAATCCACTCATACATACGGAAATAAATGAAGATGACGAAGAAGAGGAGGAGGATGGTACTCACTTACACAGTGGGAGAGACAAAGTAGTGTTCAGCACGGTGAATGGGGGTTAAGGAAAATCTGCGGCTGATCTCCTGCAGAAAAACGAGCAAAAAAACGTTGTTTTTTTTTAGGCGAGACCGTACGTTTGCACTTAAGCGGCAAATGCAGAAACTGAAGAAAAGAAAGCAAGCGCTGTGAAGCTCCGTGTGGGGCGACAGCATAAACGTGGCCGCTAACAGTCTGAGCTGGCAGGAGCAGAGTCAGCGCTAAAAGGAAATCAGTGCGGCAGGAAAAGTTGAGCACGGAGCCTTTAGAAGCCAAGTCGGAGCAGCTCTTGGAGCGAGGAGCAAAGCAAACCCTGTCTAGTACTCACTATCCAAAGATTTATCCCCCAACATGGGCTCCTGTTCCATCATATCCATAGAGATTTTTATAGAGGGGATATTTTCATGGTAGGGGTAGTCGGACTGTGGGAGGACGGAGGGACAACATTAACACTGGAGATCTACTTCCTGACACATCACGTCAACACAGGATTCAAGAAAACGTTTTTTTTTTTGTGTGGACACTTTACTATCGACTATTACTTACAAAGTCAATTTCACTGTCGATGCTTCCCTTCTTCTTGTTCTTCTTCTTCTTCTCATCCTCCTTCTTCTTCTTATCTTTCTCTGGGATCACGTCGTCCAGGTAGCTGAGGTCGTGTTGGGAGAACACGTAGTCCATGGCCTTTCGGACAGCAACCAACGCCAGGATCTATGAACACGGGGTGCAGGGAGATTACCCTCAACGCTTGCTCCACTCCCCCCCCCCCCCGTTTCCCCAGGATGTACATCCACCGATACTCACCATGACGGGGAAAATGATGGCAGCCACAGTAGACTTGAGGACCCACAGGAGAGCCAGACAAAGGGCCTGGATGAAGGTGAACAGGTGGATGCGCCTCTGGGGGACGTGGCGCAGGTAGATCAGGTCCGGCTGGTGCTTGGCAGGCATGAGGAGCAGCTGCAGACGGTCCATGAACTGGGGGCATGCATACAGACAATTAGGGTGGAGGGGGGAAAAAATGAATGAATGAATGAAAACTTTATTGTCATTGTCACAAGAACAACGAAATTTAGTGCCATCGATCCGTGCATATGTTTAAAAAAAAACAAAAAAACAATAATAAATAAATAATAAATAAATCTCTGTCTCTCAATTTACACACAATATAAGAAATAAATAACAAATAACTGATAAAAACAACTAAAAAATTAAAAATAGCACAGCACGGTGAAAAAACTGCATTGAAAGAAATCACACCTGGTCAATGCTTCTCATGGGGGCATGGGGGCGGGGGGGGTTCCACCAAAGCTTTTATGGCATGAGAACTAGCTGAACCAGAAACGTCTTGCTGGTATGAGAACCGGTTCTACTCGAAGTAACACAAAGAACCAGTTTGTCATTTTACACGCAGAGAGCCGGCCCGTCACACACACACACACACGTCTGTTCACAAATATTTTTTTTGTCTTCCCTCAGCTGCGACGTGCCACGTTTCGTTCTGACCGACCTCAGATCGTTCCTTTAAAAACAAGCGGTCGGCACAAAAAGGTGTAAAAAAAAAAAAAAAAAGAGATATCACCTACTGGGGACGGTAAAAGTTTCAGCCGTGAGATATAAACCCGGCTCTTAAACCGCGGCAGTGAAAGGAATGCAGTGCATTTTACCCAAATGTATCACTTACAGACATAATCACAGCAAACGGAAGAAAAACAAGAGATCTTTGTCGGAACTGACGCTGCAGTAAATAAATAACGCCGCACCGGTATCTAAGGAAACGAGGAAATAACCGGATATGTCACCAGCGAGGCAGGTTGATGGAAAGCCTCCTTGTGAGTGGCTGCCAGGCTGTTGGGCGACTCTCTGCTGGCTACTTCTCTCTGCTTTTCTTTAAAAAATTGCTCAGGCCGAGTGGGATTCGATGAAGGGCTTGTGTGAACAGCATTTTGCAAGCCTAGCTACAGCTGCTGAGTTGAATTTAGCTCTGGACTTTGACTAGGCCGTTCTTACACATGAATCTGCTTTAATCTAAACCGTGATTTGGATGCTGGTCAGCGAGAAGATGATCCTTCATCAAACCGTGAAGTCTTGACCAGCCCCCACCCAACCCTCCCCTCAGCATTATGCTGCTACGACCATGTCGTTCAGGGCATAGGCTTTCCATCACGCTTTTTTTATGTTTGACTATTTTGTCTTTTGGAATCAAATGCACATTTTACTTTTCCGATCATGTCACCTTTCCCTTTCATTTCACAAATATGCGCTGCTTTCTGATAGTCCTCATACAATCCCAATGAAATACGCAAATATTTGTTATTGCAACACGAACTGTGACAAGGGGGCCTATATCCAAGTTCTGTAAAGAAAGAAAACACGAAGCTGAGACAGCCACACACTCATCATGTTGTGAGTTTTACTGCTGCTTAGAGGTCCACAAGCAAAGTGGCAAAACTCACCTGGACACCATTGAGTGATGCTACGCCCATGTAGAGGAACACACCATAGAGCACAGGCATGGGGATGAACTGCAGACAACAGAGCAAAAAGCTGATCACATGATGCCTGTGGCTGACTGCAGGATAAATAGTTTAAACTAAATAACAATAACAATAATAATAATAATAATAATAACAATAATAACAATAATAATAATAATAATAATAATAATAATAATAATAATAATAATAATAATAATTATTATTATTATTATTATTATTATTATTATTATTATTATTATTATTATTATTATAGAAAATATTTTTTTTCCTGGTACATGGAACAACAGGTACTATTTTGCCATCACTGCCTATTTAAACGTAGCTCACAAGCAGCTTTTCTAAGAGCAGCACATAGTCAAAAGTGAGTTTGCTGTCACTGTTGCATCTTTAACATTTCCCTAATAAGCACGAGCCAGCCTTGTAAAAACTTTAAAACTGCAAAAGAAAAAATAATCCTTGCAAGGTTGTACAAAAGCTCCCAAGCAGTGAAAATTGGAAAAAAAAAAAACTGGAGCTATAAGTGTAAAAATGGGACTGGATGTAGCATCATTCAAAACATTTCCAAAATATCCTAAGACTTGCACACCAGATGAGATGAGAGTGGGTTTTCTTTGCCTGAAGGGTGTAGTGCACAACATGGCCACAGGGGGGAGCAGCAGCTCCAACAACAGCACCCACTCTGTCCTTTCCCCAACTTAATGAGGGAATGGAAACTCTACTGCTGCAATCGGAGCTTAAAGTCCTGATGAATGGGCCTATTTCACATTGAATTAGTTCAGGTACAGGGGATTCTAATCGGATGAACGGAACATTTTCAATGATTTAAAAACATAAAACAAGTGACGAGAGCTTGTCCTAAGACGGGCGGACTGTAATCCACGGTTCTGTGGAAGAATTAGGAGCTGGACGGAATACCTTGAGGATAGGAGCCATGAAGACAGAGAGTCCCGTCAGGAGGAACACACAGATGCCAGTGACTCTCTGTTCTCTGGACAGGCGGAGAAAGAAAAACACGCAAATCAGCGTCAGATTTAAAGCGGTGTTTGTCATATGTGTGAAATTCCACAGCAGCATTTCAAACCTCACTAAGACAGATTCTGATTGAGGTTTTTTTTAGCATGTAAAAGTGACGGGTAAAAGTTCATTAAAACAATGTAAAGGAAATGTCTTTTATCAGCTATACAAAGGAATGAAAAAAAAAATAAAACAATTCCAATTGAACAAGCTCTTGGCGACATCCTTCTTACGAATGCATATAGAGCATAAAAAGCGGCTGTAAGTATGATGGGGGACGGCAGAGGTGCGGACAGCGTCAACCCACCTGACGCCCAGGAACTTGGGCTGCTCTCCGGGAGCGGACGTCTGCGTCTCCATTTTCAGAGAGTCGATGTGGGCGATGGAGATGACGGTGGCGGCTACGTACCACGGCAGCCCCATGAAGGAGCACAATATCATCAGGATGGCCACCCAGAACAGGTCCAGGTGGTACCCGGCCCCTTTCTGAGCACGGTGCAGGACAAGAAAGAGAACAGCATGATGGGTTTGCTAGGGTTACAGATATTAGCTAGAGTCGGTCTAGTGTCGTCGCACGTCGATGGCTCCTCTTGTGTTACAGAGCAAAAATCCTTTAACTTTACAACCACACAGTTGAACATATTTTAGGATTTTATGAAGAAGCCCAATACCAAGCAGTGCATCTCCAGGAAGTGGAAGCAAAACGATACATTTCTTACAAGTAAGAATCTAAAGAGTCTAACATGCTTTTGTGTTCAGCAGGGATGTACGGCGTCCGTCTTCCGTCACCAACACGATTTGCATAAAGGCCAAAACATTTCACTTTTGGTCTCATCTGAGCAGAAGGACTTTAAATAACTGCACACCACACTCACCTGATATCTATTGATGAAGGATTTCAAAAACCGTCTGTCGTTTTGCTTCCGCTTCACCATGACGCACTGCTTTTATGTTGGTCTATCACTTAAAGTCCCAGTAAAACACATTCAAACTGGAGGTTGTAACGTGACAAAACGTGGAAAAGGTTCAACTGCTGTGAATCCTTCAGCCATTCGCTGTCTCTACCTCAGAATCAATAAAAGTCAGCCGAACTGCAAAGCTTATTAGTAGTTAATAAAAGGACTCATTGTCTCATCTATGGACTTAAATACTGTGTTTATTTTTAAGCTTTTATGTCAGACCCTATTTAAAATGTTAAAAAGTATTGTATGCAGCTCTAAAATACTTCAAAGTCGGATGTTCAAAATGTATTTATTTAATTTCACATTTCCAAAACTTTCTCCCGAACGTTCGGCACTCTGGTAGTTCCCACTAAGATCAAAAAGCATCAGTTTTATTTAAAGATTGTGTTAACATAAGACAGACATAAAGGCTTCTTCCTCCAGTAGTTGGTAGTTAGGCATTCATCTCATCCTTCAACAGCTTCCAGGAGGGCCGCCTACCTTTAGCTTGTGTTCTTTCCTGTTGACAATCACGGCAGTGATCTGTTGATCCATGAAAATCAGAATCGTGACCAAGAGGGCAGGAAGTGCAGCTGCCAGGAGCACCCACCAGGGGTTTTCTCCGAAGGGAGGAATAAACCAGCCCCTCTTTGGACTTGTGGGCTGCAGAAATGAAAGAAAAGTTAGAGCTACCAGCAGAAGGACCCACCTGGCCAATCCTAAACCTGATTCTCGGGTGAACAAAGGCCACATACAAGTCCAACGCCAACATCCGAAGCATAAAATTAAACCGCCCCAAAGAGCGCGGGTAGCTGAACACCCAGTAGGTTTGAATTACTGGTGCATTATTATGTGACGGAGAAGAGCGAACTAAACCTCTTGGGCAAAGAAAGCTAGCTCTGTGCTGGTAACTAGAAGACCGTCTGTTCTCACATCACCTGTAATCAACTTCTGCCCACTCCTCCATCAAAAGGGAAGCCCGGTGGGCCTGCCGGCGGTCCAACATTTGAGCTCAGAAATCTCCAAGAATGCCCGTGTCTTAGTTTCAGGTAATATGTATCCAACTGAGCAAACTACAGAGAGAGTATTATGCAGGGCTTTCAAAGAATTAGGGAGGCTCTCTTGCAGAAACATGGCTGATTAAGGGCGTAATCTAAGGAAACAGCACTCTGCTGACCACTGCACTGTCCTTTGTCTGAAGGACATCCAACACCAGCGTGTCAAGCTCACGGTGAAACACCTGCACGCACGTCCCGGTACATCTCAGAGAATCAGAATATCATGCAAAAAGTGAAAAAAAAAAAAATATTAATAATAATTGTAACCCATTTCAAAAAGTGGAACTGAAATTTATAGCTACATTATGCATAATGTGTAATATTTGTACCCCTTGTTTCTAGTAATTTTGACGATTTCGGTGCACAGCTAATGAAACCCCCCCACCAGAAAAAGTTAAAAAAAAAAAATAAAAAAAAAATTGCTACCCATTTCAAAAAGTGGAACTCAAAATTATAGCTTAATTTCGCATAATGCGTAATATTTTCATCCCTTGTTTCTAGAAATTTTGACCATTTCGGTGCACAGCTAATGAAAACCCAAAATTCAGTCTCTCACAAAAGTAGAATATAACATCAAATCAGCGGGTTGACACGAGGAATGCAACATGCTGCGGTTATCCCCATTGCTGGTGCACCTTTTCCTACCACAGTTTCTTTCTTCCACTCAACTTTCTATGAACGTGCTTGGCACAGCGCTCTGAACAACTCACGTATTCAACAACGACCTTTTGTATCTTAAGATCCTTGTGGAAGGTTTCAATGACTGTCTACTGGACATCTGTCAAGTTAGCAGTTTTCACCACAATTGTGTGGGCCATAAAATGGCCATAGCATAACATTTATACATTAAAAGGCTTTTTTCTTTTTTTTTTGAAAAATTGGTGTTACATATGTAATATTCAAATTTTCTTACTGAATATTGGGTGTTCATTATCTGTAAGCCATAATAATCCCAATTACAAAAAACAAAGGCTTGAAATATTTCACTCTGTGTATAATGTATCTATAGATGACTTTCACTTCATGAAATGAACACTTTTTCATGATATTCATAGTTTCTGATGAGTAACTGTACATGTTACTTTAATGTGTGGGGGCTTACCTTAAATTCACTAGGCACTAAAAGCTTTGGAGTGGCCACACCGACCAAGGCGTCAACGCCACAGAAGAGAAGAATGGTCAAGATGATTGCAAAGTCACTGATGAGCTTCCTCACCTAGAAAGAGGACACCGTCACTGTAGGTTAGACAGTTTCAGCTGACTTACACATTTTCTGAATTAAAAAAAAAAGACGTGGGACAGCATTACTTGTTGTGCACTCTTTAAATGCACGATGTAACATTCTTGCAACATTGCAACCACAAACCTACATGTTACATTGTTTAGATTCCATGTGGTAGAGTCGACCAACACAAAGCAGCACATAGTGGTGAAGTGGGGGAAAAACGATGCACGCTTTTAAAAGTTACGTCGCACAAACAACAATGGAATAAGCGTGGATTGTGTTTGCATTTAGCCTCCTTGAGTCAATAGTCTGCAGAACCATTAGCTGCTAATACAGCTCAATTTCCTTTGGGGTGTATCTCTAGTAGCTTTGGACATCTAGAGACCGAAGCCTTTGGCCATTCTTCTGTGAAAAAGAAGCTGGAACTCAGTCAGACTGAATGGAGATCATCTGTGAACAAGTTTTAGGTGTTGCCAAGGTTTTCCAACTGGACTTAGCTCTGGCTGTAGGGTGGCCAATTGTAGCATAGCTGTAGGCTTTGTTCTAAACCCGCCACAAGGTTAACCTCCAACCCAGTTTTAAGTCTTTTGCAGCTTCTAATAGGTTTCCTTCCAGGATTATCCTTTACTTAGCTCCATCAACCTTCCAATCAACTCTAAACAGCTTCCCTGTACCTGCTGAATAAGAGCATCCCCACACCATGTGCCAGCATGGCGAGGACGCGTTCGCTAATCAGAACTCAGGTTCATACGTGGTTTTGAGACATAACTCTGCTCCAAACCCGGGCCGTTTTTAGGCTCCTGAAACGCTGAGGGCTTTAGCCCAGGCCAAAATAGTTTAACCTTCGCAAGACAACGGCACAGTGATTTAAAATGAAGATAATGTAGGACACGTTGTACCTGTTTGAATGTAAATTATTGCAAATTAAATTCTTTTTACTCTGTTTTAATGTTTTGTTCGTGTTTGAAAAGAAGGATGAAGAGAGACACTTTAGGTTGGATGAAAAAAATTATTTTGCTGAAGCAGATTTTGTGATATTTAGAAAATGCTTAATTTGATTTTCTGCTTATTTCATCTGAGAAAAGTTGTTCTTAGAGAAACTGTGTTTGCTTAAGGTCAAATAAGTGTGCCTCTTGTCTCATCTATGTAAATCTATGTTTTGTTTTTTTTATTTCCAACGCACATCAATGTGTTCAACGTCTCAGGCTCCATGGTCGTCATTTCTCTCATTTCAAAAAAAGGAAACTGGCATGAAGTCAATTTTCTAAAATCCAAGTTAAATGGTGAGATCTAAAAAAAATAAATGTATATGTTTTAATTATGCTGAGAGGTTTCCAAACATTAGATTAAAACTGATTCTCTAAATATGTTCCTTTTTTCATGTCCTGTTTTACTCCAGTCTTTCCAGTCCTTTATTCCACTAATGAAGAAACACTTTTCATTAGCCAGGCCAAAAATGATAAATACAGCATTTTATCTGTTGTTCTCCACTGAGCGTGAGTCATTAGTCCTGTGTTTACTATTAAACACGTTCAGTAGTGAAAAAGATGATAAATTGTGGTGTTTGAAATATAACAAAGCCTCATCCTGGACCTTTCTTGCTTTCTTGGACTTGTATCTTGTCCCGTCATCACTTTCAACAATACAGTTATTAATAACTGTATACATGAAACTGTACAGTACCTTCAATAAAACTGCTTTCTTGTTTAATTTGTTCAGTGTATATATAGTTTAGACATATTGCATGTTTTATTCAGAAAAATTAAACAGTTAACACATTTTGTGAGTTATTTCTTAATAATGCTACAACTTTAAAAAAGCACAGATCTTTGTTTAGAATCAGCACAGAAATTATCAGCGAAACGAGGGAGGCTTACTTTTGCCTTTACCACTATGTTAAACTGGTAGATTTTATTATTTTTTTAATGAGCAACACTTTTTTTCTGTCTACAAGTAGAATCGGACTTGCTGCAGCAGTGAGATGCAACGTGCTGATCTGAAGGACCTCTCATTGCGTTTACCTACTTTAGCGTCGAATGTTTTTGTTTTGATCGAACAAAAGGACCAGATACTTTTTACATCGTGGTCCAGATGCTGCTAGAAGCTCACAGAACGGATTCCTGCTGGTTATATCATGATCAGGGGGTCTCCTTTATAAAACTTACCTACACCCAAAATGTGGCCTAAAACGTGCGTGCATCACTTTCCACGCAAAAGTTGGGATCTATTTAAAAAATAAAAATAAAAACCTGACGGGAAAATGTGCGGTCCTCACAGCATCACTGACCCAGTAGTACGCTCATTTTGGAGGGAAATCGGCGACGCAGATGGTAAAGTGGTAAATTGCAGCCAAACTGCATCATGATTCCTCTCAGATGTTAAATTTCCCTCCATCCATATCTGACTTTAACTTTATCAAAAGCATTCAAAACCACAGTGTTATTCATGTTTGCCCTGGTGCTGGAAGACCTTGCAGTTAGGAGAATTAGGAGGAAACGTGATTTCAAGGATGGAATATGTCCTGGCCAATGATGATGACAGGCCGCTTTAGACTCAGAGCATTGTATTCTGCTGTAACCCACAGGGGGGAGGGGCTACACCTCCTCCCCAGGTGCTGAATGGCAGCTCTCCAACCCCCAGGGCACAGGTGTGCTTACCGCTCACACCTGTGCAGTGCTCAGCTTTCATCGGCTTCCTAAAATACTTTTTGCCCTTTTTTTTTTTTTTTTTAGTGGTTGGGGGGGGGGGGGGCATTATCATCTAGGAGAAAACGTCTTGGTCTCCATTCCTCCTCTGAATGTCGATCTGAGCGCACGGCCTCAGGGGAACTTCAACAGGAAGTACGGCTGTCATTTGACGTTTAAAACGACAATCAGGTTTAATTTTTAACGTGTTCTTTTAAAGAGGGCAACATCTGTAACTTTACCTATCTGTGAAATTTTCTCAACGTTTCTTAGTTTTTTCTCTGTGGAGACAGGTCACCATGACGGGGGGGGGGGGGGGGGGGGGGGGGTCGAGATGACCAGCTGACCCATTTTTAATCCACATTGACCTCCGTGAGGTGCTTTGCATCGCGTGTAGAGGGAGGAACGTGAGGCAGAAGCTGGTCCGCAAACGTTTAAATACATTTATTAATGTATGGCGCATGGTTTTTTAAATAAGATTTTTTTTTTTTTTTGCTGTACACCGTTTTCCTTTTTTTTTGGCCGTACATACAATTTCAGTATGGATTCCATGCAATGTTTTATCAATGAGACCCCAGGACTAACCTAAACTGTAGCTCAGGTGAAAGTCCCTCATCACGACCCTGACGAGGCTCATTGGAGTAAACCTCCACCCGAGTCTCGCTGGGTCAGTATAAGTGATTAGCTGTAACATTTAATCCAATCAGTCGCCATTCAGGTTTTACCGCACCACACAACAGGCTGCCCTTATGAGCCTTGCCCCCTATTGTAGTCCTGTTCGAGGCGCCTAGCGTAACTTTCCGACTGATGAACAAGGCAGGCCAACTGTTCCGTCTAAACAGGCGCATTAGATTTCTCTTCACCGCGCACCGGTATCGGTGGTAGTTGCGCAATCACGGTGCCACGTGTGTGGAAATTACCACTTGTCTGTCTTCTTTTTCTTTTGACCCGCCGTCAGGTTAGGTGGAGCAGGAAGCAATTATATAGTATGCTAAAAAATCAGATTTTTTTTTTTTTTAAATATAAATGCTTTATCTGATGTCATTCTTAGTTCAATGCATGGTTTTAACAGAGACGTCCTTTTAAAGATGTTCTTTTGTGAGATCAGGCGCTATTGACAACACATCTGGGGTTGAAGCCTCAAAGGCCCGGGTCTAGCGACCCGTCTGTTGTGTTCCTTGGTCTTCATGATGCTGTTAACTAGGGCTGTCAGATTTAACGCGTTATTAATGCATTCACTTTGTTAGACCCTAACGCCAAAAATTTTTTTAATGCGCGCTAATGCTTTTTTTTCCCCCACAGCGCTCTCCGGACTGTGTTTTTTTTGTTTTTTTCTTTTTTTTTTTTTCACCCTTGGCGCTTTCCCTAGTTTCCAGAATGCTAGACACTAGCAAAACAGACCCGCGCTCATTGTTGCCAAGCCCGCTTATTTCATGCGACTTTGGGCTTCTTTTTTCTAAAGTGGCATGTAAATTTCATGAGTTGCGGGTTGCAATTTTTTTGGGCTTGTTTCTGAAAGTGAAGTCGCTTATTTGGGCTCTAAATTAAGTAACGCTGCCGCACTACAGAACCACTGAGTATAACCAGCTGAAATATCCCTCCTCCTCATAATTATTTACTTTATATGTAAATGCTTAATACTAGTGTTGCGCCGATGCCATTTTTTGGCCCCGATACCTGGCTGTGCAGTATCGGCTGATACCGATACCATTTGTTTGAAATTGATGTGTGTGTATATATGAAGAACAGCATACTACTTGGATGTAAAATAATTACCATCATGGCTTTGTCAAGATGCTACCTTATTAAAGCAGGAAAAAAGACAAATACAAAGTGAATCCAGTAGAACTAGTGAGTGTCGGGAGAGAGAAGGCTGCGTTCAAGTGACATACAAACATCAAAATGGTATCTGTGACCTATTTGTTGGTACTCGCTGATACTGATACCACCATTTTAGTGCTGTATCGGGGCCCCGGCCGATACTGGTATCAGTATCAGTGCAACACTACTTAATACCATGTCTATCATTGTTTAAGAGGCAAAAAAAATATTTCGGCACGAAATGTTTATTTATTTACACATATGTTTACACATTGCGTAAACATCAAGGCGTCATGATTAGTGATTTAGCCCATTATTGGCCAGAGTTTAACATTTTATGGCACCAGGATGTTTGCATTCCAATTCTGAAAAGTGCTTGAAAATAAAAAATGAAAATATTTTTTTGTACAAGCATGTTTTTTACTAGTGTCATTTATTGTAAAATTGCATATTAAAATGCCCAAATAGGCTTTTACACTTTCAAAAATAAGATAAAATATGCGATTAATCTCGAGTTAACTATTGAAATTATGCGATTAATCGCGATTAATCGCGATTAAAAAGGTGGAAACTGTTGACTACTTTATTAACTTCTGAATGATATAGATTGAAGGGAATTTTATTTAGGGATAACAAAGCGAAGGGGGGGGGGGGGTAAATAATAATGCATGCCATATTTTTTATTTCTTTTATCATCATTTTCATTCCCCTTCACAGTTGAGCTCTACTCTGAGTCGGTATGTCACGTAATGCTTTAAGGTTCGTGACTGCAACATCTGGAGCGCCAAGTTCTCCCTCTTTCTCTCAGTGGCGAAAAGAGACCCTGTTCACAAGATCAGAGATGATATATCGCTCATACGGGGGTCATCACTCACTGTTGTGGGGAAGAATCTACTCGTCTTGAACTTCTTCAGAGCCATGGAGCAGGTGTAGGTCCCAAAGAACAGGATGAAGGACATCAGGGTAATGTCAGGCACATAGCCACAGGCCTCTCCCTGCAGCAGCCCTCCGAGACTGTCGCACTGCTCCTTGGTCAGGGACGCCCAGCTGGCATTCTCTGGCTGGGGAGACGAGGAGCAAAAGATTACTAATCTAAGTCGACGGGGAGTGGGAACAAGCAGCTTTGAAGAAGCGAGTCCTGAATCTCGACTGCTCGTACTGTTCAGCTTCATGTCCGTAAAACAAGGACGCCACATACCAGAGCGGTACCGTTTGTCCAGGCAGAAGTATTAAGGAGTGCTGATGAATTGCCTGGAAAAGAAAGAGACAACGGTATCTAATCAGTCGAGCAGGAATGCCTTTGATGCCAGCCGAATCGCTTGCCGTTTTCAAAACCCGAGAACGGTAACAGTGATAAACCGATAGGGAGGGTGAGAAAGCAAGCGGAGGCATCGTTTGTCAGTACCAGAGCAAATACGTCACGAGCTGAGCCACATCAATCAGGAGTGCAGCCTGCGGCACCGAGAGCAGTCGAATACACACCCGGTATGCAGCGGCAGTCGTACTGAGTGATGAGGTTGTGATCAAACTCCGGGTTGATGGGGTTGTGGTGGGCCAGCTTGATCATCTTCTTGAAAGCATCGTAGATAAAGATGAAGCTGATAAGCGCAGAGAAGCCTTCCTCTGTGAAGCGTGTGAAGTACTGCACCAGGAAGCTGGCGTCTGTGGCGACCAGCACCAGACAGAAGAGAGCGGACCACAGGCCGATCCACAGCCGGAACTCGAGGTAGTTGAAATCGTTGTCCCTGCGTGGGGAAGGGGGGGGGGGGGGGACAAAAAACAAGCACTTTTAATGAAAGTAGAAGCCCAAAAAATCATGGTTTAACAAATTTAGTAAATAAAAGCTCTTAATTAAAAAAGTGATGCAGTGCCTCTGATGCATAGAGTAGACCCGCCCCCACCGGCTGCTGCACACTGCCAGTCAGCTGGCAGTATGAAGGATACTAGACCTTTTAAATCGCTTACAAAAAGACAGATTTGGAGGTTTAGGTGTAGAGTTTTTGGTGGTTTTTGGTCACCAAAAACACGGGCAGATGTGGTTTGGAAACAAAAGCAGTGCCAAACTTCATTTTTATTAAGCTAAAACCCTTTTGAAATCACAGACAACGAGCCAAGAGCAGCGTGTCTGATCGTAGCCTAGCTACTGGATCAGACACGCTGACTGACTAATGCCAGCCTGTTGTACTGAGTTACTTTGTAAATAGCAGGTCAGAGAAGAGTGTTAGAGAGTGTGTGCATTTTTATTCAATTATTTAAAAACTGCTGAAGTTAAACAGCCATTCATTCGTTTTGTTAACCCACTTTTACGCGAGGTGGCTAGTGCCTTTCTATTGGGGGAGAGGCGGGGTACATCCTGGGCGGGTCGCCAGTCTATCACAGGGCAGCTCACACCAAAGGGCAATTTAGAGTCACCAATTAACATGAAATGTTAATGAGTGGCGTTTTTGGACAGTGGACCTTGTTGCTCCAACAGAGCTACAAGCTGTGCAGACTCAAGTTAGACACGTGTTCTATATTTTGAACAGGTTATGTCTATAGAAATGACGTTATAACCACAAATTTGATCAGTTTAGTAGTTCTATTTTTTATAGTAGTAAGAATTTTTATCATTATAGTAAGAATAATTGTTACTTTTCTGTTTTAAATAACAGCAACTTTTGATTAAAACCTTTGCCTTGATATCGAACTATCATGTTCAACCAGTCCATGACAGCTCTAAGATAATTAAAGTAAAAGCCTAATTTTAAATGGGACACAACATGCAAATTAAAATATTTTAGCTCTTAAATATATTTTTTTTTGTGTACTTGGAGTCTCTAGGCGTGCGAAAGAGTTGAATTTATTCTCTCCAGCTGCTGACTACAATACAAAAACAGATCTTAAAATAAGTAAAATGTTCTTAAAGTTAGTCTATTTATTCTTGATTTGGGCAGGTAAATAAGATTATCTGCCAATGGAGTGAGTATTCTGACCCCTAAAATAAGATAATTAGACATACTGCACTTGAAATAAGATGATGGAGATGAATTGTTCCTGTTTTAAGTGCAAAAATCTTATTCCATTGGCAAATCATCTTATTTACCTGGTCAAATCAAGGATAAATACACACATTTTAAGAACATTTTACGTATTTCTAGTTCCGTTTTTGCAGTGTGGTTAAATTTATATTATGTTTGGCTCATGTTTTTCAAGCCGCTCAGTTTTCTGTATTCTCCATTGTGTTTTTTTGAACAATTACGTCTTCCAGCTTTCAGCTTTAAATGTGAAAAGGAAGGCAATACAAAGCATGTTATGTCCCCTTTAAGGGCCAGCCATGCAACAAGACCACGTGGCTTTATGTAGATAGCATCTGTGGCCCAGCGTATACATGTTTGTGCAGCCTAGCAGCTGTTACCAACACCGGAACCGTTTCGAGGGCACAGACGCCAAAACATTCTTCACTCACAGTGTAAAATTAAATGAGATTGAATTATTGATAAGGGAACAGAGACAGCATGGTGTCTGGTAATGCTAGAAGACCGGCTGGGGGAGCGAGAACAGAAGCAGGAGAGCCATGCCAGAATTTAACAGCCTTTAATGACTGTAAAACCATTCTATATTTGACGTAACCATCAACATATGAGGAAAGATCACTCATCTGACCTGCTTCTACAGCCGTTTGTTCAGCTCTATGACAGGAAGCAGTTTTTTTTGTTTTTTTTTTTTCATTGAACACGCAATATCTTGTTATCTCCTGCATTTGGTTCTAAACAAGGATGTTTGGTGCTGGTCTTGTCGAATCCATCTGAACAGGAAACAAACAGGCAAACTGTTCTGTGAACAATCTGTAAGTGCCTGGAGATTACCAAGCAGGGACAAGCAGCCCAGTTGCAACAATGTTAAAAAAAAAAAAGCAACCTCTGATGCAAAGGCCTGAGCCTCTGAATATAAATAATCTTATTTCCATTCCTTTTGCAAGCAGCTGCTCCCAAATTCTCAGTCTGTTGTTTTAAATCTTTATGTTAACTTTGTTTTTATGCACGTGAATGAATACGTTTGACCGGGAGGTACTCACTTGCTGAAGGTGAAGAGAAGTTTTTCGAACACAAGCACCGGGCCCGTGCTACTGAGGATAGTCAGGGGCTGACCAGCTAGCAGGCAGAACACTGCTCCCGTCAGTGCCGTACCTAGGAAGCTTTCCAACACGCCCTGAAGCACACACCAAAAAACATCACTGTACACTTTCAGACGGCTGATAGAGTAAAGAAATAAAGGCACACATTAACTTATTAGAAACAAACAAGCATATTTCCATTTATTACAGCTAGGCCCTGCATCTTCCACGTATATATGCAGGTATGTATGCAAATTATTTTCATGTGTGTACATAAAAAAAATACACCCCTCCCTTGTGCATACTGCTCCTATGTTTTCCCTGCAAAGTGTTTTATTATATATTGCAGATCCAGGTCTGTTTTTTTAACGATGCAAATGTTGGAAACCGATGTCAAATTCCTTGTTTGTACCCAGAAATATTCTAAATTAAGTTGATTCTGATTCTACTGACCATGTTAATCATCCTCACTACGGTAGTATTACGCTTTTTTTTACCTTTACAAGTCAAGGCCAAACGTCTGCTTATGCGGACGAGACTTTAGATTCTCTCAGATATAGCTAGAATCCGGGTAAATCCATTACTTTTTTTTTTAATTCGTCTTACTTTCTCTACATTTACAACCTGAGGTTGAAAGAACAACAGACAGGAGAGCTTTCCCTTTGAAACAATGACTAAGGCAGATTATCCAAGGGCAGGGATTCCCTCGGCTTCGCCCAGGCTGGGAGACGAGAATGAGGAGCAGTGATGAAGTTCATGATCGAAGGGGGGGGGGGGGGGGCATTTAACACCAGTGCTGAGGCTACAATGGCTGAGTAATCTGGATCTGTGGTTATTTACAGCTCTGGCAAATCCCCCCCTGGGGCTGATGCTGCGCGGGTGTCCGTCACACCAGAGGCCAAAGCGAGCGCAGCCTCCACTGGACCGGCCGTCGGCTGCGGGTGCACCTGCATGATGGCAGCAAACCCTAACCCTGCCTGCTATCGGAAATAAGTTCGAAATTCCTGTTAGGAATCGGCAGGAGGGTCAGTCCATGGATTTACTGTGAGCTTCTAAGCCTAAAAGTGGCACGGCTTATCAGCTGAAGAGACGAAATTGGTTTAACACGAGGAGTGATGACGGCGCGATGAGCTCAGCTAATAGCCCGAGCCAACTCGCCGTCCGCTGACTTTACATTAAAACCGTAGGCGTTTTAAACGATTTAAGGTAAAAAGATGATATATCTTTAGTGAAGGAGATTCAGCCGTGGCATGTTTAACTCCACGAGTTTACGTTTTTCATCATTGGCGGGATTCTCCAACGGAGGCACTCGCTTACCTGCATGCTTTCTGTAGCATCCCCAAGCAAGCCTCCAAATGTGATTGCGTTGGTGACGGTGCCCAGATAGATGAACAGGATGGTGGACAGAGACTGAATGTGGAGCGCATCGTAGAAGTCACTGGCAAAAAATGGCAGCTTTCGCTTCACGTCCAGGACAAGACCCCCGCAGAACCTTTGAAGACAAAGCCATTGTAATTATTTAGCCTCGCGTCGTGCCTCAGTTGAAATATTTTACACATATTTGATGTTCACAAGACGCGACAAAGATCGGTTGGATATATATTTCTGTCATAGTTACATAAGAAAGGAATGCTCTGCACAAAAAAAAAAAACAATACAATAAGGTTATTCAGCTGTGAAGTGCATCCATTGTTCTTTAGTTCCTTGTGGGGCTTTTCCTCATTGGCAGTTTAATGGAGAACAAAGGCTAAAATACTTTCTCTTGATACCACACATCTCTCCTGACACCAATCAGAGGCCGTAAGGATTATTAAACGGGGGATGATAATACGCAAATCCGTCAAAAACCTTCCATAAGAAACTTTAAAAACAAAACAAGGCCTTTTTTTTAAAGTAGTCGTCCCTAAATATAGGATCTTTTTCACATTAATTTCACAGTGGAAGGACAAATTCTAATTACTTTCTGGTGCGCTGAAGCTCCTCTCCGACTTGGTGGCCTCCTCCTCCACCTCCGGATCCCGCATCGTGGGGGGTGTCGCCATTCATCTGAGGGGCCTCTAGTCCGGCATACATGTTCTTCCTTTAAAAACCAAAAAAAAAAAAAAAAAAGAGATCAGCGTTTGTAGAAACATTTCAGTGGTAACCCAGGGCTTTATATTTCTCTGGGTTAATACATACATGGCAAAACAGAGGCTAATTTCTCTTAGCCACTGTCACCAGAGCCTATGTAAATAGGATAGTAAGGGAGATAACTAGCACTCCAAAGGCCACGGTTAGAGAGCTGCAATAAAAAGCGGCATCTTGGGATCCAAACGTCTGCATTGCAACTGCTTCTTTGGGGGGGGGAGTGCCGGTACAACGCCTTTTCTGTCCTACTGTCACAGATCTAAACCATGTTGTGTTTGCTTAAGCTCTAATAGACTTTAGCTTGAATTGTGTGGCTTGGTCTGGTGACAATAAAGCAGGTGGGTATTGTGTAAAGCCAGTGAAGACTACATGAGGGGAAATAAAAAACATCACATGCTCACTATACGTGCGGTGGAGAATCTGTGAGGCTGTTGGCACAGGACAAATCATCTGGCCGCCTCAATTAGAAAATGACAATTCACCCATCCTTTATGTTGTGTCTTTCATAAAAGACACAACATAACCAAATCAACGCAGACATGGTTTGCGAGACACAAAATCAACTTCTTGTTTTTGTCTTAGTCCCAATCTTAAATCTTATAGAACACCTGTGGAACAAGGACTCTGGATACTCTGGAGAGATTGGGCAAAGTAGAAAAGTGTTTTTGTGTGTGGTCCCACTACAAAAAGGAGGTTTGACAAAGGATTAATAGCAGGGGGTTAATAACTGAGAGACTGCTGCTTTTATTGTATACAACTAAATGTCATCTATTAACATGGACTCTTTCTTCTGACAAATACATACAATCCCAATTAAATTATATAAATCTTTAGGAATAAATGTCCTCACCAACCCATTTGAGATTACATGAAATGTTCTCCTCTCAAAAGGTTGCACAAGGTCCACATTGGAGTCCCCTGTCAGCAACATATGTATTATGTAATATGTCAAACAGCTGAGTCCATTTGTTTACTTTAAAGGCTAAGGGTGCCAGCCGAAATCTTCCTGCAAAACCCTCCAACGCGAGATCTAGCAGCACAAATTTGAGGTAATCCAAAATAAAAATGTTTACAGTTCACATTATGCAAGATAATGAAACAAATTAGAGTTCTGAATTGCAGGTTCTTTAATCTGGAGTACAATGTGGATCAGATTAGACCTTTTGTCTGAGGAGGGAAGAGACTTGGGGGGCTCTATCCTGATGTCGGGGTCCCACTCTCCAGGAGGCAGGACGATCACTTCATCCAGGAACTCATCGATTCCCGCCAGCAGGTCCTTCCTGCCCTTTGCTTTGTAGGCGATGTCATGGAACACCTTCAAGATAAATAAAGCCGACCAATTACCCTTTAACAAATGAGTACAGCAACATACAATTCATCTAGTCAGACCCTGGAAACAGAGAGAAAATAATAACAAAATCATAATAATAATAATTTAAAAAAAGAATTTAAATCTGCTACTCCAACAACTGAGTGGAAAAAATATTTCTCAATCTCTTTGTTTACAGGAACAACGGTTACAGCACGTCACTGACTTTCAGTTCTGGCACCTAAAAAACACCTCGCATGCAACCGAGACGCTTCACTCAGACGTTCCTCACAGCGAGTACGCAGACATAGTTGCCCAATATGAGATTATGCCAGGAACGAGCCTCACGGTGAGATTACTACAGATAAAACACATCAGGCAATGAGTCAAAAAGCCCCAAACATCTGATAAACCTGCCATGGGGCCGCCGTGGGAGGACCGAGAGGGTAAAGTTTAACTCGAGGAAATTCGGCGAAAACACTTCCTAACCTACTATATCAACAGAGAGGATATGACTGGTGCACTCTGGGGCCTGTGGGAAAAACGCAGGCCAGGTGCTCCCAGTATTAACAATGCTAGGTGTCAACCTTCCTGATAACGCTGTGACAGATGTTGGAAAAAAAAAAAAAAAAAAAAAAAAAAAAAAAAAAAAAAAAAAAAAAGACACCAGGCAGGTACTGTAGGGTTGAAAGTTTAGTCCAATCTTCTTGCTTACATTCAGATATCACTAAGAGCGCAACAGCTCCGGCAGCGTATGCCTTCAGCTATGCCAATTTATGTCAATTCACAACACATGTCATCTCCAGCCACTTCACGAAGTCAAATTCAATCCAATCATACAGACCGGTCAGAAAGTTTCCTGTCTAAGGAAACCCAGTAGATTGTATCAAGTCTTGACGAGCAGCATTCACTCCTCCTGAGAGAGCGTAGAGCAGCAATCCCTCATACTGAGCATGCATGAAGCGACAGTGGAGAGGAAAACTCCCCTTTAACAGGGAGGAAATCCTCCAGCAGAACCGGGCTCAGCGTGAACGGCCATCTGCCTCGACCGACTGGGGGTTAGAGGAGACAGAGCAGAGGCACAACAAGGAGGGAATTGGGGGATAAATTCTGGGTAAGTGGGCGTTACTGAATGCAACTGAAGCATCCAGTTCTGGTCAACCCAGCAAGATTAACTAAAAGATTCTCATAACATCGGTTGGTCGGTTACTTCTTGGTTCTTTCATTTGGGAACAGAGATTAAAAGAAAGTACAGCTGGAGATTTATGTTTCCGGTGGAGACATGTTTAACTGATCGATATCTGACTTCCTGACTAAGCCCAACTCACAGCTGTACCCAGTGTATTAGAAAACAAGCTCTGTGGCCACTTTCACAATCACAATGCACTTTCAGGTGCACTGCTTGCACTGTGGCTGCATGTAACATCAGATTCTGCAGCATCCTGGACATCTTTGGGGAATCAGTTCAATTTGACGCCAGCAGAATACTCATTTTTTTATTACCTCTAACAAGCAAGTAATACCGGACTGGGGCTCGTATTGACAAATGCCTATTCTTAAATGGTTTGGATCAGTTTTGGGGGGACAACATTTTTTAAAGGTATATCGGTACTATTATTGTTGAGAAAACAAAATTGAAAATGAAAAAAAAAAACATTTAATAAATGTGACTTCCAGTAACCCATGATGTATTCTCCCTTCAGAAAATGGCATTTTTTTAAGATTAAAAAGAGACGCTCTCCCCATTAAAACAGCATACCTCATCGGACATAAGGGTAGCGATGGCTCTTCCGATCTCGCGATAGGACTTGGACTTTCCTTTAGGCCCCAACAGCACAAACATAAACCTAGGTACAACACCAGGATATTTATCAGACAGATTTCTTTTTTTTCAACGCATGTTTCCATGTGACAATGAGAAAGTAGCAGGAGGAGTGACTTTACAGCCAAGTACCTTGTGGGCACAGGGACTTCGGTAAGTGCTCCCAGCATCACGGCCTGCTGCAGACGGACAAAAGCAACGAAAGGGGTCTCCAGGAAGTCGACCTCTCCCACCAGCACGTTTGATGCCTCGGCATCGCGGGGCAACTTTTTCATGAACTTATTCTTTAGCTGTGAAACAAAGTGAGATGGAGAAAAAGAAAAAAAGAAAAAAGAGTGCATTTGAGTGTCAAGCAGGATAATCATACAAAATATCCTCAGGATATCAACAAGGTGCATAAAAATACTGAATAGCATGCAGGATGATCTGTGACGCATGTATGATTCAGCCAGTGAACTTCCCTTTAAAAATATGAAACATGCAAATAAAAAGAGAGGAGTGTTGCTTTTATTGCCTAAAAGCGTGTAGAATCAGGGCAGTATCCACCCTTTCCTTGAATTATGTTGGGGGGGGAAAGAATCTTGACTTTACGCCGTCCAATAAACATACTCTACAAGAGCATATATCCAACGTCTACACCGTTCTTACTCTGGCAGGGGAACAAATTGGTCAGAATCTTACAAAACACTGAAGGTAGCAGCACGTTGAAGACACGGTGCAATGCATTCATTATAAAGTTACATTGAAAAAAAAAAATAACCCTCTTAAAAGATATTGCATACCCCTCCCTAAGGTTACACCGGTCCATAGAGGCAGGCCAATGCACTCCAGGACAACAACCCACATCTGCAATCCCATAAAAAAAAAAAAAGTCATGCATTTGTATCTTAGCGCACTGAGCGCTTAACTTTATGAAGCTGTAAGTGTTGGGTTAAAGTATATAAGAGCATAAAAATCTGCCTTTTAGACTGTGAACTAGTGTGTGTGTGTGAAGGGTCAGAAAGTTAAGAGAGGGGTTTTTACAGAGTAGGCCCTATTGTGATAGAAATCCTCGGCCGCTGGCTGCATCCCACTACCAAGAAGTCATGTGCCTGCTCTTTATTTGGGTCAAATTCTTTTTAAGCTGAAGACATCAAAATAGTATTAAGAGGTAAATAGATTATATTAAGTTGGTGTACAAATTAGATGACAGTTATAAACCAAAGTGAAACTCAATAAAATAAAGCCTGGGTATGAATAAGCGAAGGTCATACCAGTACATCTACAGTGCTACTGACAGTTGTTACATTTTAACTGCATCTGCCTTGTTTTTTGTCTCCTGCAGTGGATCTGACACTATGACAGTGTTAAACCGTGACAGTGGCAGAGACGGGACTCACACAGCAGACAACTAAAACTGGGATCAAAAGGAAGAGTTTTTGTTGCTTCACGTCGCTGGAGATGTGGCTCTGTGGTAGTGGTAATTAAAAATCTGTCTACACAGTTATTGGAACTAATAGAAATGTATGTAAAAAAAAAAAAAAAAAAAAAAAAGAAGCCTTAAACTTTTTTTTCAGCTGCAACAGCATAGTTTCATGCTGAAAGTTTAATAAATTAAGTTTTTTGAGAGCATTTCTCCAGAAGATGGGAGGGGGATGCAATCCCACATGAAGAAATTGTTGGGTATTATTATTTTTTAATTTTTACAAATTCACATGTGCAACCTTTGCTGCTATTATAAAATCAACATACCTTAAGCATATTTGCTTCTTCAGCTGTTCAGAGTTTCTATAAATGTCTAATTAGTAATGCATGACTTCCTGGTTTTTTGGGTATAAACATGACCTGACAGACACACATATTTTCCTTTGTTATGCGTCAAAATAGGAAAGATGAGAGAACATGTTATTCGGGTAATTTTGATGCATGTATCTTCATAAGAATGGCAACAAAGAAAGAGTATTAGTCATATCAATTTACCTATAGATACAGCTAAAGCAATATTTACAAAGAGTAAAGGATAACTTTGAAGAACTACCTGGTTTTGGCAAAAACTATACATGAATGTGTTGAAAAGTGGCTCATATCCACTTATGTACGGTAGAGATTCTGTCACGCTGGGAGCCTGTTTCTCATACAAAAAGGTATGGGAATAATGTTTAGAATGCATAGAATTGTGCATTCTTTGAAATACCAGGAGATCTTTATTTAAAATGCTGTTTAGACCTAAGCAAGTGAACTGAAAACGGCGCCTAACTGCATTTTCCAATGAAATATTGATCTGAAACACAGGACACAACAACTTCCCCGGTTCGTGTCCCAGACTGGGTCTCAGAGCAAGACCCTTAGCCCCAGAAGGCTCCCTGCTATTTTTATTATTATTATTATTATTATTATTATTATTATTATTATTATTATTATTATTATTAAAGAAATTGTTATCAAGCCACAAAATAATCCTTCTACGTTGGCCATCTTAATCCCCACACCAAAATCTTATAGAAAACCAACAGGGTGAGCTGAAGATAAGAGAGCGTACAAGAGGGCCCAGAAGTCAGGATGATCTAGGGCAACTGTCAATAGAAGAACAGGCAAAGATCCCTCTCTCTGTTTGCTCTAACCTTGTGAAATTCACGGTGGGGACTCAGTCCTGTCCCATTCCAAAAAAATGGGGCTGGACAAAGTATTAACAGCAGGGGTCCCAGTAAGTGTGGCACACTGTTTTTTATGGAGTTATATTTCTTAAAGGCGGGATTGTACTTTTTTCAGGCTTTTTACAAATCTTTACCAGAGGTGCGTAGACATGTGAACGGAGCTTTAAAGGGAGAACTAACAACACTTTACCTGATCTTTTTCTGGTTTATCAGAGAAATCGCTCAGGCTGTTGGAGGTGAGATTCCGGTGGGTAGTGGTAGGGCTGCCTGCAGACAGGACATATGTATCGTTTGGATCAGAGATAGGACCATTACGTTAATGAGACATTTTTTTTTTTTTTTTTTTGCTATAGGTGAGCGAGAAAAAAAAAGAAAAGCATGACTTAGGCATACAGAAGGAGCTAGAAACATCCGCTAAATGTGGCAAGGCTTAAGCTTAACGGGTAAAGCCAGATGGCCTTTCATTCAGTCCCTCCACAGAGAGGAGAGCTGGGATATGTGGTCATCTCAGGGCTGCTGCTTATAGGCGTCAGCAGACATATGCTACTTAAGCAACTACTGACAATGTCAGAAAACGGAGCCAAAAAAGATTGCTATTACCAAATGAATATTCTAGTACATTCTAATGAGAGTTTTTCCACATGTGATATAAAACAGGGTGAAAATGTCAGTATTGCTCTGTTCTGCCTCGTGTTTCACATATGCTACTTCTCAGTGCAACTTTCAGCCGGAGGGCTGTGACCTCACTCACAGAGGTGTCCCAAGCTGGAGCTCCTCATGACCTCACATGACTCCGCCGGGTCTTGTGGAGTTAAGAAAGGCACAGAGTTATCGAAGGAGAAGCGTGGTCCTGCCCCCCCCCCAGGATGCAGGAAGACAGCAAAGACCCCCGGGAGGATCAAGAGATAGGAAAAGAAAGGCAGGGGAAAAGGAAAGAACAAAGAGTTTGGAAGGGTGGGGGAAAAATAAAAAGAAGGAAAAGAGATTGGATCAGAAAAAAATATTAGTGCAAAGAACGGGCTAGTGTTAGAAGGAGTCAAAAGACTACAAAAAGGTGGAAATGCTGGAATTAAAATGGACTAAACTCAGAAATTTCTGTATTACCATTTTCCTGGTTTGAAAACAGCCGGCTTGCACTGGACACACTCTTGCCGATGTCAGCAAGAGAACGCAAGTTGGACTTCTTGGTCTGGTGGCGATGTTTGCGTAACAACGTGTACACCACCTTCTCCTTTAGGTCTGCCTTCAGCTGACCAATCTCAATCTGGTTGTCAGTGATCATCTCTGTCAAAAGGACACATTAAAGAATAGGACAGTGTCGTCGGCGAAACGTTTGATTTCTCGCGTCCCAGACGTGGGTCCGTTCAACTCCACTTACCGACAACTTGGGGCAGTGTGGACGCCTCCATGTCTAACAAGATTGTACCGTTTTCTATGTACGTTTTGAGCTCCATCAAGCTGTGCAAAGACAGCGTGGCGACATGAGGCTTGCTCCAACGTTCTCCGCCTTTCTCCACCTTCTCTTCAAACTTGATCCATCTGGACACAGCGTAATGAAGACAAGGGTGACTGTTAAGAGTTGTTTGGGGACAGCATAAAAAGCAGCAAGCTTGATTGTGTTTGCTACAAATCCTATGTTCAAATGGTCATACGCTGAAAAGTAAGTACACGAGGTGCTTAAAAAAAGGACACGGAGACCACTGGGATGAAACTTGTGTTCCTTTGTGCTCAGACTACACATGAATCATTTGGGGAAAAAAGATTTTGGCACCCTGGTTTTCTTCAGGGTTAAACCAGGGACAAGGACCCTTAAAAAAAATAACACCACTTGTCACTACTACAAAGACCATTCTGTTAAGGCCCAAGGACGGGGTTTCCTCTTAGGATAGAGTATACCTATGGCTGTGGTCCACACGCCTGTGACCTGCAGTCTCATCTAAAGAGGAGACTCCCATTTGACCCCACCGTCCCTAAATAGGATTGAACTTTAACTTGTAAGATGTACCTGTCATCACTTTGGACATTCTTGCAAACATACACATCTTTTACTATGAGTGTCAATTTTACAGACACATAACTTCCTCTAGATGCTGCTTTTCTTGATGCTTGTATGTCACTCAAAATAAACTGTCTAAAACTTATTACAGAGTTTAAAGGCTGAGTCTGTGCCAAACCAAACTATAACGGCAAGCCCGGCTTGGAAAATGTGGGAGTTTCAGCCTTTTCCTGCTCTCACAGGGCAGGTAACACGAATCCTGATCTGATAAGGACATACTGGGAGTTCACTGGAGTGCAACCTATTTCCTTACACAATCACAAAACATGATGGGATTGTGTTTCACGTTCAGGACTGTGAAGCAGGAAATTTCTCCCAACACTGCCCATTGCTCCCGATTGCCAAAGGACAGGGAGGAGAGGGTGGGGACCGATGCATGCCAGCCTGATGAGACATCCTGCGGAGTGGCTCACCTGGCCGTCTCCTTCCATTCCAACTCCTGCCCGTCCACAGACAGAAGCTCGTCCAATTCTGTGAAGAGCTGAGGAGGTGGCGGTCCATCGTCCTCCTCTCCCAAGATAAACCGGATCCTCTCAGCTGGAGAAACTATAAAAGGGGAAAAGGCAGTTAGGACTATATAAATAAAAAAAAGTGTTTTTTTTTAAAAAAATAATTATGTAATTGTGTAAATTCTACATCTATGATTGATTGACTGGTCTGTCTTGGAAGACAGAGCTAGGATCTAGGAATGCCATTTCCTCAGTGTTGAATTTGTTCACGTTGCAGGTGGGAACAACTCTTTGGAAAACCAGGGTTTGTTGATTGCTGTGGTCAACGACAATTCTATCTGTAATTGGCAGCACAAGCCAATAACAACATATTTCTCCCAATTCTTTGCATTGAAAAAAAGGACCATGTGGACAAATGGAGATGGCACATTACTCTTTGTGTCACTGGTTTAGTTACCTATAAAGTGTCAAAAGTGCAAATAAAAAGTTTGAGTTCATTCGTGTAATCCTCACATTTCATACATGCAGATTCAATCTGAATTCAAGGTCCGATTACTAATCAAAGGCTATGGCCATTTGTCACTTTTTACACAGAGTGAAAAATCAGTGTATCTAGTTGTCTTTTGTGGCACAAAAAACACAAAAAGCCTACATATACTCTCCATGCCAAGAAATTCTTGAATTTACCGTAAAACATTAGCAAACACATTGGGCAATATAATATACCAAAAGTGGGGGTTTTAAATATGCTGTAAGAACATAGGTCCACAACATGAAAACTGATTGGCTTCTCAATCTATTCTCACAATTTTCTTTCCTGAGATACACTTAGAGGATTAAGACCGTTTTTCAATTTGATTAGGACTCAAACTTTTTGCCCATAAGTCATTGTACAATTGTTAAGCCCTACCAGGCTGCAGCAACAACACTGTTCTGAGTGGACAGAGTGACTGATTGAAGAAGAATTGGCCTTAGCTGCTTTTATTATTAGTGATGGGTTAAAACAGCCACAGAAGAAGAATATTAGTGTAAGAAGCTACACAAAAAAACAATCTACATCATGCCCAGAAATGTCTGTGGCTCATTATCGCTGTGAGAGAGGAAACTTTCGGTAGATAACAGGAAGGCAGAACGGAATATGTTTCTCCCTTTAAACCTCAGGATCAACCTATGTCAATCATGGATCATGCTGGATTTGGAAATCTTAGCATTCTTTTGGAAATCTTACATTTAGCAAAGGCTCTTTGGTGTGGGAATAAACAGACGACATGAACTGCTGTTTTAGAAAAGTTAACTAAGCTAAGTGCAAAATGCCAATTGCTCTCTCGGCAGTTTGACATTGGTTCTGAAACCAACTATAATTAATGGCCTTTCACAACAGAAAGGCTGACAAATATATTCACTGCTGCACTTATATTTCTTCAAATGAAACTGGAATCAGCTGAAACCACATTAACTGCAGGAATACAAAAAAACACCAAAACAAATACAAAACACCAAAACAAACAGGGCATAAAAATTTAAAGCAGTTAGCCACAGAGCATAAAAAGTGCACAAATTCTACCTGCATAGCTTTCTAAGGGTAAAGGCCTTTAAAAGGTCAAAACACTATTGCAGACATTAACAATAATATACTCTTGCCATATTAATCAAATCAATCCTAGTGATCAACTTTGTACTTGGTAGAAGAACTTCCAACTAACTGTGAACCACAACTGAGACATACCATAACAGACATAACAGGATCAACGTGGCGTTGCTTTAATGGATGTACTTAACACCTCGTTGTCTTTAAGTAATCTATAAATTTAGCCTCATGCAGCAGGACTGTTTGAGGCAAAGTGTTTGGATACCTGGCTAGAAGCTCAACTGGAAGTGAACCTTTACATTGTGTGGTTCTACCAAAGTGCACTTGTAAATCCAACAAGGAATGTCTCAAAAAGGAAGAAACCGTGAGGCATGGAATGCTGAAGTCAAAGGGCATGTTTAAATCTGGTCTTTGACTTGGGAGGCGGGTGTTGGTTTTCCAAACGGGTGGTACGTGCAAGAGTTCAGCACGGGGTAGTTTTCAAAAATTTCATCAGGGTTATGTCATAGCTCTTTAACACCAAACGGCAGCTACTGAAGACCATTTCGGACTATCGCTGTCCTGATACAAGGCTGTAGTTATCTTCAAGACAAAGTGCATACAGACTCTACATGGAGGATTTGCTATGAAAAGAGCCATTGCTGTTTGAAGGGAAAACTTTGGCTTCACAACAATACGAGGAAGAACGTTTCCCTTCCTTCTGAGAAGTGTCACAAAAATCTGAATCAGGAAATAAAAAGAAATGATTGCCAAACACTAACATTGATTTATCTTCTTGCACTTCCTTAAGATAATCTTAGGCATACCTTAAACCTGTGATCCCCTTTGTCTTGTGCCCTATATCTAATGGGTTTTCCAATGTAACAGGGAAAAAATACTTCTTGATAACACTACCAGGAAAGTTGTGCAACCGTGTTAAGGAGCAAGGCACAATAGTCTATTTTTAAAGCTCTCCTTTAGAATGGTACAAGTCAGCAGTCCACCTTGATGATGTAACGTGGCATGGCTTGCAACCTTCTAATCCTAAAATAGCACGGCATCGCCTTAAATTGGGACAGTTGTTTCTAAGCTTGTACAATCTATAATGAAGCTACAGGGAGGTCAAGATCAGTGCCAGGGAGATAGACTTACTGGGCATTACCCTGGCATTACTGTGCAAGGCACCTCAATCGGCCCACACATACGAGGCATCCCCCGAACATCTCCGGTGTCAATGCCGTTTTGTCACCGCACGGCGTACCTAAGAGCCAAGCCGGGCTCAGGTCGCCCAACTGGTGTTCGGTGAAAACCCAACGTTTTGTTGTGGTTAGAAACAGGCTGAGAGAGGACGGATGAATCAAAAGGTTTACGGGGATTAAGATAAAGGTCAAAACAGCAGAAAATCTAAGACGTGGAAGGCTCTGTATGCACTGTCTACAAGTGTTTGTTTTTTCAGTCGGGACTGCGTGTACCGCACAAAAAAAGGCTACCCACATATCTGATCTGATTGTGGCATAACCATTTCAATAACAATTCTACATTTTAAACACATCCTGCATATTAGGTTTTTCAAAGGCAATCTAAGATAACGGGCCAATCTGTATTTTATCTCTGTGGCCTAATTATTTCTCCTGAGAAAGTACTAGGGGCGTATGAATGGCACGACAGGAGAAGGCAAAAACGGCCAAAGCCAACATCGCATATTTTCCATGGGGTCACCAAGGTTGCTCACGGCTCAACAGTGGAAAAATGTTTATTCCAGCAGTGGCTCTTCATACACAAGAGTCCGTCCTCTCACTCAACCTTACAACACTGTTTACACTTCAGATTTCCTGCAGAGATACAGTCCGATAAGAAAGTGGGAGTCTGTGTCCGTTTGCATATGCACCAGTGTGTTCGGGAGGCGTTTAATGTTCCGTTTCAGTCGCTCTTCACTGCTTCATTTGGTTACACTTGTTTCTTACTGCGTGCAGTTTTCCAGCCAAATAATGAGCCGATGGGCGAAACTTTTACTATTGCTTTTGAAGTGGATCTGTGTATTTTCTTTAGATAGCACCTTTATGTCAATCCCGTCATTACCAGGCCTCCGTAAATATATTTAAAGTAACATGAGAAAACATTAAAATCCATAATATTGCTTACAGAGTGAGACAGAGCAGTTGTAAATCTTTTATACATTTTAAAGGTTGCTAAATTAAATGGCTTCCTACAGCCATATGTTTTTACCCATGACCCAACTTTTCCAGATCGTAAACCTTTTAAAGAAGGAGCTGATTTAAACACATACAGACACTGACAATTTCTTTTTCCAGCTCAGATGTACAGACCCCTACACGCTTAATGGCAACCCTGGCAGAGATGTGCAAAATCTTACAAACAAAAATTATTACACTAACAAAACCTCACACCAAACAATTTAGAGAAATCTACCCTTTAATTTGAGTCAATTTGCTCAATTAAATGACAATTGTTTTAATTTATAATTTGCTTTGAATAAATTAGTATTTAGGAGCTTTTAATTAACAATCTACAACTTCTTGTTTTACTATTTATTTTAAATGGCACCAACAAAACGTTTGCTTCAATATTCTGATATGAGATGTGTTTAATTGGCAGCAAGTGCAAAATCACCATAATTAACAGAAATAAAAAGGTTTGCAAATGTCCCTCTGTGTGTATTTAATCTACATAATGTGTTTTGCAGAGTTACTGAAATAAATAAATTTTTGAATGATATTCTAATTTATTGAAAGAATCTGTACAATACAGCCTTTTTTGTCCCACTGTTACAAATGTGTGAAGTTTACTAAACACTGCTTTAAGATGAAGACCTTAACGGAAACTGTGTGTTTTGGTTAGATGAGCCTAAGATTAAAAGTAAAGGCAAAAGAAAACACTCCAGGTGGGTATAAAGGAATGTCCAAACTTCTTTTTGCCACGCTTTCCAAAAGCTGAAAGTACTCGCAGGAGACAATAAAATTTTTTTTTTTAAAAATTCCTTCATTTATGAACACTAACATAGGTTTACTGTGATTCGCTGCTCAGCAATATACTGTGAATCACTGAACATCTAAAACAAAAAAAAAAACAGATCTCACACTTTTGTCTTATTAAAATAAAAGGCACAGAGTTTCCTGAAGTTGCCAAAAGTCTGTTGTCCTAGATATTATATTATAAAAGCAAAATGACAGCAGGAAATGTGGGTGATAAAAGATGAATACTGTGTGTTGTACCCCACGTTCCCCATTTTAATCTATCAGAGAAGATCTCACCTTAAAAAAAAGCTAGCTTGTGCTGGCGGGACAAATTTGTACCATTCTTGACTTGCCATCGGGGGCCAAATAAAATCATTTCAGGGCTGCACTTTGGACCCCGCTGGGTTAAAGTAAAACAAAGAATGAATTTGTGAAACAGCATCCCAGGGTCACGGTTAGAGATGGACGGGGATGTATGATCCCTTGGGCCTGTTTCTTTTACAAAGTACCAGGAGCCTTGTTAGAGCGCACGGCCTAATGACATCCTCCCATCTAAGGGAGTTAAACAGAAACTCAAAATGAGACTCGTCAGTAACCAGACCTAAATCTGGAGAAAACCTGTGGGGTGAGCTGCAGAGAAGAGTGCAAGACAAGGGACTCTGATCAACGTTCAAAGAGAAAAAATCCAACCTCGTTTAATGAAGTACATGAAGTCGAGGATGTACAAAGTTTTAACAGCAGATAATCTAAATTTAAGAGGCATGAATGACATCCAGAGCAATCAAACAGAACCTGTGACATGCAGATGGGGAGATTAATGAGCACAAACTACTTATCATATCAAGGTATGTTCGGATGGCTAAGCACACAGGCTGCAGGACACCAGACCATGAGGCGCAACAATGGATTACAGCGTCAGAGAAGAGAGGATTACTCAAAAGCACGTCAGCTGCAATCGAGGTAGAAGAACAACAGCTTGACGCGACAAGTGCACGATAGGGAAGATTTAAGGAAAGCAAATCTGCTGGGTTAAGTTTAAAACTGAGATCTTTTTGTTCACCAGTTTCTCAGTTACAAAAGCCCGGACATTTCTCTGTATATTTTCAAAAATACTGTCTAGATTTTTGCTCTTCCAGCCAAAGCCCAGCTAGTTTCAGATGCGTCTTTATTTAAAATACAGACAGAATGCACAATAGTAAATACCCACCGATCTGAAAGAATCATGTGGGCGCCACAGCTGCTACACATTGATAAAACAGCTGTCAGAAGACAGAACAGCTGGACATTCCTCCAGGCGGGCTGTCCTGATGCTTCACTCCTCCACACAGTGGCACGACTGACTTCTGAAGTTAAATTATGGACCCTTTTTGTTATTTTGGGGACACACCTCTTTACTCTTACACAGTGAGGCTTTGTGGGCAAGTTGGCTGCTTTTATGTCAGCTGGCTCTTTGCTTTGCCTTTGACTCGACATGACTGTCACCGGTTTTGTTTCATTTCTGCCCTATAATCTGATCATTTCGTCGCAAAGATCCTCACAAACTCTTCTGAACTTTAAACATCGTTCTAGTCGCCACCTTACTTAGATCCCAGCCACTTCCAGATATCCTTTCATTTTTCCCTACGCGTCCCATTGAGTTTAAAGACTTTCCTTTTATCCAGCTTGTATGACTTTTTAATACCTTAACAATTACCTCCAGCAGACTCTTACAAGATTTTTTTTGGTGAATTCCAGTACTTTGATAATTATATGCCTTGCAGTCATAATGTTTGGGGCCAAACCTCTTGGGGCTACACTAATCCCCCTATACAATTACAGTAAATTGATCCTTTAGTCTATGCTGATGCCAAATTATAACATTAATTCAAAGGTTGTTGGATCTTTCCCACCAGCATAGCTCATTTAGTTATTTAGTTTTTAATATAATAATTTGTTCATGATGTACATCACAGACGTCAGTTTTTGCTTTTTGATAGATGTCCAAAGTCATGGACATCTATCAGTCAGGAAAAGGGTTACAAGGCTATTTTTAGCACATTGGCTCTTCAGAGAATCGTTGTCCATAAATGTAGAAAACACGAAACATTGGTGAACAAACAAATTTGCTCCAAGAACGCAACCAGGCCTTACCCAGATGTCACAAAAGAACCTAGGAAAACATCTAAAGTATGCATGTCTCGCTTGTCTCAGGTAAAGTCAGTGTTTCTGATTAAACAATACAAAAAGACACTGGCCAGAAACTGCATCTATGGGAGAGTCTCTTTCAAAAAACACTTCCCTGTCAATTTAAATATAAGACATCTAGCATAATTTTTCAGCAGCAGACCAATATATAGTATTTCCAACCCCGATGGACATTTCCTTATCCAGGTCACTCCGTGGACAAATATGTTTCGAGGGCAACAGAAAATTCCTCTTTACCGGAGAATTTTCACATGGTTTGTCTTAATTGTAGTGATCCCCTCATCCATCTTGAGTAATTGCTGTAATTTTCTGACTTGATCTCCAACGTCTGACCAACTACTTAATTGCCTCTATCTACTTAGCTTTTAGCTGCTTGAAATCCTTTCCCACAAACCCCAGAGACTGGAGGTAAGCACCCAGGTGTAAGGGAATACCTGTCTTTGTGTTAACTTTACACACAATAGGCCAGTCGGGGTGTCATTTTAAGATTAGCTTGTGCCGTCTTCCCATTCCTATTCCCATGCTCCATCGGCTTTGTTCAGCTTCCTTAACAGCAGAAACGCCAATGACGCTTCGCGCTGAGATGCTGAAACATATCCAAATGACTCCTGAGTAAATTATGAAGTAGTAATGTCGGAGTTATGAGCCACATTCTGCACGCAGAACCTTTCTGGCAGATCTCGGAGTCGGTTGGTGCTGTACTCACTCAGAGGTTTCAGGATACTCGTGGTGGGGTCATCCACGCTCTCCACATTGGACTTGTATGCTTCCACAATCTGCTCGACCCGCTCCCGCTTCTCCTTATGGCTCGACTTCCGTCTGTGGCGTCTCCTCCGGTGGTAGCTCTTAGGGACGTGCACGCCAATGTACACAGTGTGGTGACCTGTGGCAGAACCACACAAACACACCAGGAATAGGCATCAGGACCTTATTTAATAACACACAGGAAACAGACACGTTGTTTTGAAAGCAAAGGGAAAAAAAAGAGACTCAAGTAATCTGGCTTTGTATGAGACATATACTCATCTTTAGGCGTAAAGCCCAGAATTTCTAAAGTGAGGTTCTGTTAAAACCCTTGGTAAACTGGTGGTAAATCCCTGCGGTGTTCTGTATGGTATATAATTACAAAGAGGGCCTGTAGTACAAGCAGGTTCCAGGCCATACAGAACTTCAAACACAAGGATGTTAAAAATCTATCTGAAGAGGAAGGCCGTGTGACACTAGCCTGGCCTGCCAGACTGAGGGTGCATCCGAAAACGTCTTTTGGGTCAGGACACTTCGGCCAAAGCGGAAGTGCCCCAGCGGTGGCTTTGATAAGTGCTGTCCGAATAGTGCAGTGAGTAGAGAAGGAGGTAGGAAAAGGAGCCTGTATGCTAACTCTCATAACCCCCTTTGGCATAGGAACCTTGCAATGTCCCTTAACGCCGCTAAGTAGCTATAAGGAATCCCAGAATCCTTTGTGTGACATGATGTATAAGCACAGCCCACCTCACGCAAATTAATGAAAATGTCCTGAGCACCATTTAGTAACCTTTCACATATTACGTGCCTTGATGGCCATGTCTGCCTTTTTTGTCTACAGCAAAATAAGATCCGGTAGAAAGTGTGACAGTAAAGTTTTAAATCAGAGGAAGCAATAGAATCGGCAGCTGTAATCTGATGAAATACTACTACTCCTTTATGTAAAAGGCACTTTAAAACAACAGCACCTGAGACAAATGCTGTACAGACAATATTCAGTAAATCTTTAAAATGATATTACAATAGAAATATAAAAAGGTATAAGAGCAAAAGTCTGTAACATGTGTTACAGTAAAAGCCAAGGAATATAATGTGTCATAAGGCGAGTTTTAAAAGTGGACAAGAAACTACACTTCTAATATGGAACGTTCCATAACTTAGGAGTGGTAACACTGAAAGCTCTGTCTCCTCTGACCTTAGGCTTAGACCTCGGTACCTCCAGGAGCAGCTGGTCAGCTGACCTGAAGCAACGAGGAGTAGAGGCTGGGTGAAGCAGCTCATGGGGCAAGACCATGTGAACTTTTAAAAACAAATAAAAGGAATCTTAAAATTAACTCTAGAATGCACAGGGAGCCAGGATAGGGGTGATGTGCTCCCTCTTCACAACTCCAGTTAAAAGACGAGCAGCAGCGTTCTGGATCAACTGAAGACGCTAAGGGGAAGACTATATTGTATATATACATACGTTAGCCATGAAAACTAAACTCTCATTAGTTATTTATGTTGTAGAAATTGTTTATTTTGCATATTTTGTGTTGACACCTATTCATGAAATTAAACGAAATAAGACTGAATCATCGCCTGTATGTCAACTCTGTTTAAGAAGATAATAACAAGCAATTGGACTGTTTACTGTTAGAACCAGAAAGTTTGTATAAGTTTACCTTCATATATTTTGGTTTGTGTAATGAGAGCCTCGCTACATTTGTCTAACTTGTGTTTTTTGTAGTTCTTTTTCGGAAGGTTGTAGGCCCTGATTTGACTCGCACCATCCATGTGCGTTTCCGTTGCGTAAGGACATCGGAGTTAAAGGCTGTCCGAAACTCCTTTCCTACCTACGATAGAGTTCTGACTGTTCACCCCATGAAACGTCAAGAAACAGGAGCTATAACGATAACATTTCGGATGCAGACTGACTCACGCCATGTGTATTCAATAAACAGCTTGTTGGTCTGGACAGGTTTAGACTCTCCGGTCTAAAACTTACCGGACCAATCACAGCGCGGGAGGCGGGAGTTTTCAATGCGTCACTCTTTACAAGATGGCAGCCCCAATTGAGCAATGTGTTAATGATGCCCTTTATAATGTCCTGATTAAGCTGGCTGTATCTTTAAAAACTCAACCACTGGCTGCTCTAGGAGCTAAAACAGAGCATGTTGCTGGGAGTTTGCATCACATCCATAGTTATCTGATAGCTTCTACTCTGTTTTCGCTGATCCTGTTAGTCCCTCCTTTGAAATCAGTCTCTACCGGCGGCTTTGAACTCTGATATGCCGTGTTTACTGCGTAAATCAGTCCAGCTGCCCTGGCTAGAGTAACGCAGGTTAAACGGGACTGATGTTCACTCGTTTTTCTTCCAGTCAGGTGCCCTCCAGCAGCAGAAAGTCTACCCTTGGATTCCTTCGCCTGCCAGTAAGCATTGCATTGCAGTGATCCAACTGGCATGTTACAAAAAGACATTTATCAGTGTTTCTACATCTCCATGGGTGACAAATGATCTTATTTTTGCAATTGTGACAACAGAACATTTTGTAGACCGTTTTCAGATCGGAACTTGTGCTTAAATCCAAGTCTAAAGCAACAGATTTTAAGTAGTTATTCTCTCTGTAAGTTTATTTAGTATGATTCCAGATTAGCTGGTCTTGGAGGCTGACGCTAACAGCTGGTCCAGAGGAGCCAAGCTCAAAGGAGATTTCTGCCATCTTAAAACAACCAATTCACAAACATCAAAGTGCATTATGAGGATGGCATTTGATGACCCTTTAAATGATCATCCCACTTGCATTGGGTAATTATTTAAAGAGTAGCTAATGATTATTTACATAGAGGAAAGAGGCGGTGAGCCACCATCGATCTTCCTGTGGTACTGAGAAGAACAAAAGTAAGGTACTATATGGTGTCCAGTCAGAGTGGCTTGCTATCATGAATGTAAAGGGATGTAAAAAGCAAAAATATTAGATATTTTATCTGTTAATTGAATTTTATATTGCCCTAGTTTTCTGTCAGATAGTTACTCTTAATGGAAACTCTTTGCATGTTTTAGTATGTTTCACACAGGAAGATAATTGGTGGCACACTATCTCCTACCTCCTTTCCCGTAGAAATAGTCATTGGCTTATCTGTAAATAACCGAAGAATTAGCAAAATTAGCATTAGTGTAAACCACTGTAATATTCAGAAATAGGCGCTAGGTCTGGTTTTGGCTCCTCTTAGGCAAGATGTTAACGACGATGTGTGGGACTGACTAACCGGAATATATAATAGAAAAAGACACCAAGAGACTATTGTTGTCTACTGGGAAGGAATACTTTGGAGATTAACATTTTACCAGAACTGCATTCAAAAATAAAACTCTGAACCACTCCTTTAATGCGCAAGCCACGAATATTGACAAGGAGATCAAATTTGCCATCAGTCATGACAACGGCTGCTCCCTACACGGAGCCTCTAACAGGAAATGATCATTTATACTGTCCAGGAAGCAATTAGAGACAAGACGAGAGCTAAACTCTTACAAATACTGGGATCAGCTGACTAAGTCAGCGCTGAAGCAACCGTGTCTTTATCTGTTCAAGCCCTGCATACCAAAAGCATGTCTTGCAGGTTTTAATTACATCGTAGTTTTCCTTCAGAGCAGAAACCGATGTTCACCTGAGACTAAATAAAATCCAACGCTGGACCTTCAGACAGAGCAGCTAAGAGCTGGCAAACAGGGGGACAAAAGCGGCAAGAACCCTGACGTGTCTCTCTTTGTGTGAACCTTTTAAGTGGCGGTTTGGGGAAATATGTGAATGTCTCAGTAAATACATGTGGGTGCCTCGGGATTCCTCTGTGGCTTTAGCTGACAAACAATAGTGAGAAGGATTAGAATGGCCATCCTGAGCAACAAAATGTTATCCTAGAAGAATTGCATCTGTTGTTGAGGTGCAATCCTGTACCGATACTTGTGGGATGATGATGACACACCTTTTTTTCTCAGGTGAACCCAACAGTATGGATACACTGTGCGTGAAAAGCACAGCTTTAAGACGTGCACCAGTAGGAAAATAGGTCTGAGAGCAGTTATCTTCCTACCTTCTACTTCCTCTTCGTCGCAGACATGTTTCACAAAAGACGCTCCTCTGTCCAGCACCGCTTCATCCTCCATTCTGGTAGACAAAAAACAAAAAAAGAAGAGAAAAACTGGTAATTAGAATACAAAAAAAAAATCATGCAACTTTGTATAATTTGGTGTCTTCACTATAAAGCACAGTCATTATCTCAAAAACGTTTATTTGACTAAATCTAATTTTACCACAAAACGTTTTTTCAAACTATTCGTTACCCATGAACTTTGTCCACATTTAGTCATGTTGCGTTTTGCTACAATTAAAGCTGCAGGTCTTCTGGGGTGTGTCTCTACCAGCTCTTTGGAAAATTCCTACAGCCTAAACAGGTAGGATGGACTGTGTCTGTGAATGCCCCTGCCATGGATTCACAGTTGGATTTAGGTCTGGACTTTGACTGGGTCATTTTAAACAATGGAAATAATTAGATCTAAATTATTATATTGTAACTTGGCCTGCATATTAAGGGTTGTCAAGCTGGAAGGTGACCATCTGCCCCATTCTCAAGTCTACAGCATGAGGAAAAGCATTCCTAATGATGCTGCCATTACCACGCTCCACCATTGGAGTGTTGTTTTCAGGGTGATGTGCAGTTCTATACCTATACCACATGAGATACAGGAAGTTTAATATGGGTCTAACCAGATCAACTTGTTTTACATACTTCTTTTACATGCTAGCATGTAGGAAACATGGCCCGGATGCAAACAGAGCTTCTTAAGGCTTTCTTTCAGCGATATAACTATTATTGCATTCTTGCCCGATTACGTTTCCACGTTGATACGATCTTTGCAACTCCTCCATGAGTTATTTTATGTCTGCTTCGCATATTGTTAAATACATTGTGCTAGTCTATAACATGAAACCCCAATAAAAAAATATGCTGAAGTTTCTTGTGGAAAATACTGACTCATTCACTCTTCGGACGTTTGCTGAAAAGCGTTAGAAATTTAAAAGCGTATAATAGAAGCCAAGTGAAACCCAGCTGAAAGCCCCTGGAGTGCCTCAAGAATCGCAAGCTGTGGGAATAAAAGCGATTTAAAAAAAAACGTCTAGGCATGGGATGGCGACGTGCTCCAGCATGTTTTTGTGATGAGTGCTACAGATCAGTTTTTTTTTTTTTTCTCCGTTTTATGGTAACTGGAAACTTCTGTGGCAGCAGGTTACAGCATCTGAAAGCAAGATGGGATCTGCTTCCAGCAAACCCATACTGACTTGCAACGCAAATTATGGGAACATGTTCATTGAATCAAAACCTCATTTACCAATTAACTAGAATAGCTTGGCATTGAAATTAAACAATAATGGGTGAGGACAGCGAAACTGCCTCCTAGCATGTAATAAAACTACTCAAAAAGCTAAAACCTGCCATTTAACACCATAACTAGTTAGCTGGTAACACTGGACAACTTTCCACAACAAAAGAACAAGTTCATTCAGATAAACTGCAGCATGAAACAGGGATATTTAAAATTTAGACACTTTTTTTTCCCTGCATTGAGCACAACTGACACACCTGAGTATCAGAACTTGCCAGCACATGCATCAGTATCAGACATAGGGTAAGGAGTAAATAGCATAATGAGTCATTTTTCAATGACATTTAAAAAGGCCCATCTTGGGCACAAACAAGGATACAAGCCCAGACAACATCAGAGGCGTTCTCCTCCGTTTCAGACTTCATTCCTTCCATCAAGCTGCTTAAAAGATGTTCCTGTAAGGTTGGAAGAAACTCGGTTCCCCCTCGTCTAGTAAAGTACACACATTCAGGCTATAAAAGGGTGCTTTAGGCCACATGACGTAAAATAGCCAAGAAACCTGTTCTATAAACAGAAAATGGGTCTACCACAAGCATTTCTTAGTGCCACAGACGAAACCTTTCATCACCCACGTATCCCATTAGGCCACTTTGACCCAACTTAGGTGTGTGAGAATCAAATTAACAGGTCCTTCTCGGTTAAGTTTCACTTGAGGTTATTGGGGAAGATATCAGTCGATCAGCAATTAGCCACAGGGGACTTATGAGCTGAGGGGGGGTGGGGGGGGGTGTGATTGCAAATTAAGGGGAGTGGGGCAGCGCTGAATACTGTAAACAAAGCCAGGAAGAATACAGCGTGTTCCTTCAGTTGCATTGAGAACTTGTTTGAATTTCCCATGAGGCTATGCTATCTGGATATGTGTCGATGGAAGTAGAACATGGATAGGTTTGATGCTGCTGTTAAACTAAAGACATCACGACCAAAGCATGGATGTCATTAATCTCTGTGCCCTCCGTTTGTTGCTAAATAAACAACAGTTGCACTACAACATTATATTAAATGGAAAGACTCAGCGCTAGCTTCTAGCTGCCAGTTACTTTCCACCTCCTCTCCTGCCAGCTACGTACCCCCCCCCCCCCTTACAGGACAGGACGTACTGCAAACACCACTTGTTTCAAGGACCTGCTTATGTCACACTGTTATCTTTTGTGGAGATCTTGTTCCTGAGCAGACCCAGTGACACAGTTTAAATGTAAATCCGTTGCAGCGCTGTTTATATTCATCAGCACAGGTTTTATGTATGGGATCTAGGTCTGGGGCTGAGGCGGTCGTGGAAGAAGGTGGAATTTGCATGTCTTGAGATCCTCACTCTGTTGAAAGATCCCGAGAAGAGCCGCTTTGGGTTTGGAGAACCAAGGCATTTAATACAATCTTTGGGCTTCCACAAGTAAAGAACATGAACTGTTAAAACATGCTGCAGGTTATTATGTCAGCAAAAAAAATTCAGTGTGTGAAAGCTTAAAGTGTTTGCTGTAGTTTCCTTCTCAAAGCCCGACTTGTTCCCCAGAGATCAGCTCTGCAGCCACCAATAATCATCTCATATATTAACAGTCTAACTTCCATTGTTATCCCAACGGTACTGTGACGTAGCCTGCTGCAACAACACCCAATCAGGTGCTATATCAGTATTAACAATCATTTTGGTGCAATTCCAAATTTGTTTGAACGCAGACAGAATTGACTTGTTCAATTTAAACTAAAATCTTTGAATTTTCCATTTCTCACCCCGCCTCTCAGTACGTAGGAAGCTCAATTGATGATGTCTTGCCTTTAAAGGGGCCTAGTCGCGTACCATGACCTTATGAATTTCTACGCCAGTAGCTCACTCTTGTCCGATTAAATTATCATGCCCTGTTGGGTTATTAGATTTCATTTCTGTGCTTTACACTGTTTGTTAGTAAACAAAACACTTTTTGAGTACGTTTACCATAACAAGACCACATGACAGGAAGTAGGATATTGCACAGGCGTGCAATGAGTAAACAGGGAGGAACAATGGAGCCAAGCGAGTCGGCAACATTGAGTGGAGGTGTGAAAAGAAAGAGGTCAAGTAACCCTAACCCTGTAGATTGGGTTAGTCTGCGACCACACTGAGCTGTCACTACACTCAGAGGCATTGCAGAACGGTCTACTGGTCCATACTGTAGCTGTGTCAATTGTCGCCATCTTGCTTTCCGATAGTTCCGTGGTACTACTGGGAGATGGCACAGCAATGTTTATGTCTGCTGATCGTGCCCGGTTCAAAGTTCTTCTTAGGCTCAAAACAGACAAAGTAAAACTATCAGGACGAACGATTGCCGTATATTGTTTTATTTGAAGATGAATATATGTTTTTTGTGTTTTCTTTATATGGTCAAAATACTTGACTAGGCCCCTTTAAGTCTCCTATGAAGAAGATGGTAAATTCAGTTTTGCTAACTTTGACTTTACCAACAAAGGGTACGTTTTTGCCCTTGGTTGATCATGGAGATGTAAATATCGCCTCTTAACTGTGCCTCTATGTTCCTGATGCAGTCTACCATAAACCTTTTAGGAGAAGGTTCAACAAACTTTAAAACTCTGGACTCGTTACTATGTCGAATCTTTGGTACAAAAGAGCAGACCATCGATATATCCTTATTTCTAGAACTATTCTGGGTTTTCTCCCTTGACATTGTTCACATATTCTGTCCCTCAATGTGGAAATCTGCTCCAAAATGCGAATAACTCATTTAATGAAGTGTGTTTAATCAACCTGTAAACAATGTGAATGTAAATGTTTGTTAGACTGAACTCTATCACGTGTCATTGGACTCAGTATACATTACAATAGTAATACCTCTGCTGCTTTTATAGTGTGCAAAATATTTTGAGGGAGTTGTAGTTCAGTGTTGTCACCTTGGTCAGAACATTCTTGTAAATCACATTTTAAATCTCAACACTTGTCCTCTGGTTAAAAAAACAACAACATATAAATAAAAATGATGAAATAAAAAAACATTTCACTGGCTTTTCAATGCCAAGCAGGCTCACATCATCACAGATCCTCTATTGTCCTCAACACTGGACATGTGGTTTTTCAGGGTATTAGAGGCTTTTCCACTTATTCATCCTGTGTTTCCCGCTAAAACCACCATAAGTGTTTATTGCCATAAAGCTCAGTTTTAGTCTCATTTAACCAAAGCTACACAGTTCAACCTAAAGCCCCAGTTGAGTTAACTGAATTCAACACGTTTATGCTTGCGATGGTCGGACAGGCATCCCTCCTAAACACTACCTGCTCCTAAGATGTCTAAAGTTTGTTATAAAGACCTCCATGAAGGCGGTGGTAGCGAGCTAGACTTGGGGTCTTCTTCCAGCATAGAAGCCAGTGGCTAAAAGAAATGGGCCTCATTTTATACAGGGAGTCACGAATTACTAAATGAACGTTCCTAGACACTGTGAGCAACCTAAACAAGTAAAGTATGAATTTAGAAAAACAAACATTCAGCGACATTACGCACCAGAAACTGTATCGCTGCGGAATTAAAATATTTTTAGCACAAGATCTTTTTTCCCCTTGAATAAATGTACTGAATCAAAGGCTGTGTATTTCTGAAATGTCAATGTGAGGTTATGCTCCTGATAAAAGATGAACTTAGTAAGACTTTTTACTTATCTGTACGAGGAATGGCAACAAAACTCGTTTGCGGCCGCACAGAAACTTCCGAAGCACAAAGGGTGAAGCTGAACGGTTTCTTTTTTTGCTTCACCTTTGCAACAAAAGTAGAAAAGTGTGTTGGATGCAGAGATTAGGTGCATGGAGACGGGTCATGTGGCACAGTGAAGAGGCCTTTCAGAAAGCCACTCGCTGCACAGGAGAGCAAACTAGGCTCATGTTTCAGGTTTACTGCTGGCCATGGAGCAGCATTAATCACCTCGCATGGTGGCCCGGGACAGGGAGAACTTAATAAAGGGGAAAACCACCACAGGTGGTGCAGGGACACCCAGGATGCAGCGGAGGTAGTAAGAATGCGGCCACTGTGAGAATTAGGCGTGGGCTACACAAACAACAGGTAGGAAACCTGAATTCTTCTCTTCAGCATCACTCAGGAAAGTCAAAAAGAGGCTAAGGCATGGGGACACGTATCTCCTTCACATCATTGTTACGGAGTATATCTCGATCTCCTCGTTCGCTTCCTGTTGTGGCTACTTCGTGTCAGAGCAAATGCAGTTGTCAAGTTTATGCTTTGCTTCATGTTGGCCTTCTGAGGCTGGATCACGCTGCCAGGTCCTGAGAAGGCAGGATCAGGGATCCTTGGGATCAGGGATCATCTACATCTCTTTACAGAGTGACGTACCCAATCCCAGCAGTCAGCTAGATTTACCATGAGGTTCAGCAAGGACAACAAGCTGTACAATAATAAGTTAGGAGTCCTGCGGCGATGACATTTACGCTTAGCCAACCAAAATAGCCAAAATCTCTGCAGGATGTCAATTCAAAAGGCCTGTTATTAGAACATATAAACATTTTATTTTAATAACCACAATGCAAACACATCACATAGAATTTCCACGCTCTGGGAAATTCCTCATTCAGCTTTTTTTTGTGAATTTTAACTCTCATTAGATCTATATGTCAACATCGCCTGCAGTCATGTGATGCTGTGGGCGAGTTTGTGATATCACATCGTGTGCAAAATTCAACCAGCTGATATGTTTTTCAGCATTGTTTCTTTTACACCACAAGTCAAATTTCACAAATTTAACTGGTAACAGGCTTCGACAAGAAGCCATAGATTACACATAACCCACATAGAAGCTAACATTCAAAGGGTTAAGAAAAAAAGTGAATTGCAAAATAGTCGAGGAAGATCCCATGAAACAGCTTTGTCACAATAAAAAATAAAAAGATTACTTGAGTAATTACAACTATTGTTCTCAATCTGTGATGCAAGTAGCATTGGTGCAGCTTTTAGTGGTAGTAAATTAATAATAACATAGAACTAATAAACCCAAATAGCCAAAAATAACCCATCAAAGACACTGAAGTGCACAAGAGTGAACTGGGAAAATACCAGTGGCTGCTTTTGCTATATATTTTTACTCCTGAAGTTGGAAGATAGATTAAGGAAAAACATTAGACCCAACTTGATCATATTTCTAGCAGCAAAATGAAAAACCAGCAGGATCTGCCGGTTCCAAGGCTAATTGCTATTAGCAATTCAAGCTAATAGCTTGTAGCTAATCCTGTGAGAATCTTACACCAGTCAAACAGTTTGTCAAGCTGGTTCGTAAATGAACTATATTTATTAAAGATGTCCAACGTTAAAAAAAATAAAAAATACTTTGTTGGGGGGAGGGAATGTGATCTATGAAGTTCGCTTTATAATTATTTTGTGAGGGAAAATGTGAAGGACAAAGTGGAGAAGACGTAGGCCTATATCCTAAGACATTTCATAAATAAATAAATAAGTGATGTGCCTTCCAAACAATAAATCACAAACTGCTATACAGGTGTGTCTCGACTGTTTCAATTTTCAACAAAGAAGATCTGAGTGAATAACGAATTAAGAGGCTGCGCAACTTTGAAGAACTTCTTAAAAGGCCTTTATAGTCAAGTTCACACCCACAGAAAAAAAAGTTTGCAAGGAAACATATGACAGAAAAGGGAAGAGAAAAACATTTCCTAGCTGTAAACGACGTGTCACGCTCTACACTGGAGACAAAGGAGAGCGAGAAATCAAGTTTTGTTTGGATACGCCCACACAGACGCGTCACTCTTCGCTCCGTATTTACTTTGAAGAGAATTAAACCCCACCCTGCAAATATCCCAAGGAGATGCAATAGGTAACGTAAGATGAGAAATATGACGCAACCGGTGCAGAGCAGGTGCTTTGGTGGGGAAAAAGTCTGATCTGACTACTGGGAATTTTCGTTTTTGACGGTAATAATAAAGTCTGACTTGTCATGGTGTTGTGCCAGGTATTGCACAATGAGGACGCACTTACTGACTCACACAGAGCACACGCTGAAGCTACAAACCAGACTTTTCTGTAAATCCAATCAGTTCACTATAGTTTGTCATCTAGACACAATTATCATGGAGAGTGTTCCTTTATCTATTCTTTTTTTGAACCATTTATAAGTCAATATAAAATACAGTACATCTGGTGGCATCGCATAAGGCATCTTATCCAAGGTTTTTTTTTTGTTTTTTTTTAACATCTATGGGAGTATTGGTCATGGTTTGGGGGTGGGACGTTGATACTGCAGTCAAAGTTTGTATCAAACCCACAAGACTGAACAACCTGGAACTTAAATATTTCACATCTATGCTGAAAACTCTCAAACACATCCTCACCTGCCACACTTTACTCGCTACATAAACAGATCCATATGTCATAACAATTCAGTGTTTGTATGGACAGAGCGTTGTTTTTTTAATCTTTCCATTCAATCTACTACTATTCTAGATATTGGGATAATAGCCCATATACCTCCTTTACTAACTGATGGTAACCCCGCTGAATGAAATAACTATTCATTTTATCTAAACTCTCAATCACCAGCCTAGGATGCGGAAGACTGTTGAAAACGCACTTTTTATAGACTTGTTTTGAAAACAATAAGAGGTTGAAAAGCGACGTTGATCATGATGTCTTATGCCGGTAACTTAAGCAGGTTTTTTTTTTTTGTTGTTTTTTTAAAAGACAGTACTTTTTCTTTTCCCTATTATCCAATTGTCACAAAAGGCGTCCCTCCAGGTTCTGTATTAAGTCTCAACAATTTTCTGGCAATTAATAGCCCTAATGTGGGTTGGGTTAATGGTAAATCCCTCTGTCTCTATGCTGATGACGGTCATCCAAACCTAGTTGGCCTACTGGCTGTGCCAGACATTATCCCAATACCTCTTTTTCCCCACCTTAAACTGGTACTCAAAGCTTAAAAACTAAGGATATGTACATTTTAAACAAAATCTCTTCAGTGTTTCCAGCTTTTTTTTTTGTCCACTGCAGGTACTAATATGAAATTTGTGAATTTTCATACATGTCTTGGTATTTCAATTGAGGACAACCTTTCTTTTAGTGCCATGTGGAGTAATCCTCAAAATTAAGACTTGGGTTTAGATGCCTATTCTGTTTTCATTTAGGACGGGACCTTCTTGCTTCACATTGTTTACAGTGAGACCAATCTAATTAACACATTTTAATAAAAGAACACTGAGATTCATGACAGAATGGAAACCTATTCTAAAGAATTACACTTTATGTACCTGGATATTGGCTCCTTTACCTAGCTTCCCATGTAGCCTACTGTACATTCATTATGGTGGAAATGAATGTAGAACTTGAAACAAGCTAAGAAAAAAAAAAGACCTGCAGGTGTCTGTTTAAGAACATTTTAAGCATATAGAGAAAGCCTCATATGGTGTTTGTTAGGTTTTTGTGCTCAATTTCTAGTGTCTCTTGTCCTGCCTTCACAATTTTCATCGTTTTAATTGCCATTTTTTTGAATAATGATATACTGTATGTTGGTTCTATTGAAAATTTGTTTAAATAAAGCACAAAAACAGAAACACCAGCGGGTAATAGTTTTCTGATCTCGTATCCTTGCGCCTGCGCTGTGAGGCTCCGCACGCACAGCTTAATTCATAGAGATGTACAGCAGATGATCCATCCACGGCTGGGTCTGTGCGGTCTTTCTCTTCCTAATTGAAAGTGACAGGTTCTCGGAAAATAGATTACCGTGCGTCGACAGACACAGCGGTGCAGGAAGAGTGGCTTATCTGCAGCCAAAGGGAGCCTTTTTTTTTCTTCAATGAATAGTATTTTTCCGATCACGATTGTTTGTTTTTTTCCAACGATCCACACTTTTCTGGCTTTACTCCAATGCGGCGCAGGACCATAAACTACACGGATCGGATCCAATTTACTCCCGATCCAAGGATATAAATAAAGCGTCACAACTGCCCCCGCGTGTGGCTACAACTTAGAGCAAACTTCTTCAGGTTCTACTTTTTTTTTTTCTCTCCCCTAAAATCCCAGTCGATTGTGAACTTACTTGCTCTTATCGGAACTCATGGCGACAAATTTCTTCCCCAAAGATGACCAGGTCGCGTTGTCTTCTCCAAGCAGATGTCTTCGTTTAGTTCCAGTCGCGTTATCTGGAAGCCTTCACCTTCTCTTACAAAAACAACAACTAAAGTATAAAACAAAAGTAGAAAATAAAGAAACACGGGAGGCGATGAGCTGCGGGCTATCTGGCGGGGATGATCTCTTTGACGCGACAAAGCAAACTAAGCACAGGAGGACGCGCGGTCATCATCTAGCTGGACTCGTGCCGGGCCAACATGTTGGGAGGACAGCGGAGCGTGGAGAGTCTCCGTGAGCTGAGTGCGTGTCTGTTTTCCACATTTAACGTCCCATCCCGCCTCCTGCGTGACGCCGCCGATAGGGGGCGGAGGTCATTTAAAAAAAAAAAAAAAGTTACTCATGGGTGGCGCTCCAGATGCCTCCACTTGACAAATTGTTCCTCTTTCGCTCACATTTAAAATCCGCCGAGCATGAAAAATAACTTATGTACTTTGCGCAATGACTCTAGACACGTGACGTCATACGGCGGTAATGTGTACAACGTTTCGTGTATACGTTAAATTATATTTGCATAGCGCCAGTTCACAACGCACGTCATCTCAAGGCACTTTACTAAGTGAAGTTCAAGCAAATCATAGATTGGTCAAAAAAAAAAGTTTCCTATCGAAGCATAAAGAACATTTTATTTCTCAATTTAAAAAAAAAAAAGTCTATAAGATCAATCTTGCTAAAGTATTTCTATAAATGCAATGAAAAAAAAGTAATTAAGGGAAACTAAAGCTGTTAATTCGAGATATCTTTGTTAAATCTACAGAGTAAAGGCAAACTGAGGAGTCCAAAGTAGTGAGTTGGTTGTAATGGAGACTGGCGACACCTACTGGAACTAAAAGTCCATCAGTTATTTACAATATAACTAAGTTTGTATATTATTGGGTTTTTGATATGGGCAATGTGACTTTCTGCCCAGGGCGGTATCACTCGAATAGGCACCAGACTGCAGATAGAGCTGGGTGATGATGCTGAAGTTTGTGCCAAATTCAGATCTAAAATTAGAGGCCTATTTTAGTGATCTTTATCTGGACTGCATAACCGCCTTTAATTTGAAATCTTGACTCTTGGTTGCTAGGACTTAAGCTCATCCTATCATGAAGTGTTACAAGTTTATAAAACTTATTAGTTTGCAAAACACATACAAGAAAGGCCTTTTCAGTGTTTTTTGGCATAAAGTGCACTCTCATTTATGACAATCGTGATAAGCACTTTATATCCTTTAGCCATAATTGGAGTATAATAAAAGTCATGTTTTAAAAATAATTTGTTTACAAATTCAGTTGGAGAAAAAGGGATTCCTACTTTTTAAACCAGAAAATTTTGGAAAAATTACCCATTAAGATCAAAAGATATCAGAAATAATTATTGGTTCAAGTTTCTGACAACAGAGCCCAGAAACTTTGGTTGCGTATGGGGTTGCAGGACAGACCAGAAATATGAGCAATAACAAAACCGGTATTTCTAAACAGAAAATCTAGGGCCTACAATCATGGGGAAGGCTGCTGACTTGACCGCCGTCCAGCAGTCATCGACACCCTCTGCAAGGTACACGACAGGAGGTCATTGCTACAGAAGCTGGCTGCATCAACGCATATGAACGGAAAATTGAATGGAAGGAAAAAGTGTGGCAGAAAAAGGTGCACGTTGAGTGAAGACCATATGCTTTTCAGATTGGTGAAGCAAAAGCAGATTCAAGTTTGGGTTATATTCAAAGAAACAAACTGCAGCTAAAGTCAGTGCTTCTGACAGTCTTCAGAATATTCCTTGTGTTTCTGCCAAAAATATCAATACCCGGTTTAATGCCAACGGTGTCGCCGTGCTTCATCGGCCAGCGAACACACCTACCCGAACTCTCAAGAGGATCTAAGAGGTACCGTGTATGAAGATGAGTGACACCAGAACCATTAAAGCAATTTGGGAAGATAAACACACAAACACACTTTAGTATTAGATGTTTACAGCCTTTAATAAAAGGATGGACCTCTAATCTCATTTCATTTTAGAAAATACATAAAAAGTAGAAAACAGCAAGACTTAAAAAAAATAAAACAAGTGCAGATTTTCAGATCATTTACACAATGTAATAAAAAGAGGTGATAATTGTTGGGTTATTTCATTGTTCTTAATTTTCCAGGAACGTGTTTCCCCTTCGGCACCAGATACATTTTTCCATCACAATGTGCTCAGGAACTCCTTCACCTAAAAAAAAAAAAAAAAAAAAAAAAGTCAGAAAATATAACAAGGGTCACCAAAAAAATAAAATATTGTCAACTTTCAGTTTTGATCTTGATGGAAAGCCCCGCCGTCTGGCTTTCAGCTCAATAAGCAGTTTTTGATTTGAGTTGAGGTTAGACCTCAATGTGTCCTTGTTTACAATTAACATAAAACTGCTCAATAAGCATCTTCTCAGTTATCTGACACCATGTTGTGAGTTTCCATCACAACACAGCCTCTGCAGAGCATATTTCATAACAGCATTCTGCCTCGAACAGGTGGTTTAAAGTCAGTGTTATAAAATCCCACCAATATCCTCAAAAGTGCAAAAATACCTGAATGGGACTAGAATGTCACCGATCAGCTTTTTCTGGCCCATTCTGACTTCCTGTGAGGTCCGACCTGCTAGTTCCTATCTGACTGATTCTACTTCACCTCAAACCATTAGAGTAGTTGAGGGACTTTAAACAAAGAAATATTTTGTTTTGATTTTTACAGGTTTTCCTCTCCTTTTGTTTTAAAGACTATGGCTGTATTATTCCAGTCTTACAAAATAACCTTTACGCACCTTCTCAATCATGCCGGCGCACTTGGAATCGTCTTGTTTAAAATCGTCGTTCACGTCCAAGGTCAGGACGGGCACGCCGCTGAGATACTCAAACTCCATGCTGTGGACGCAGATCATGTTGTTAGTGTTTTTAACAAGTTACATCCCTGGATTCACATTTTCTATATCAGAATTCTGTGCTTTTCAAGGCTCACGTTTATACATATAAACAAAGATGACATTCTAACAATATTTTGGAGATCCAAGTCCTAAATCATGTCTGTACATTTTCAAAAAAATAAATAAAATAAAAAAAAAAGACTATTTAGACCTTTATCCTCACATCGCTACTAGAGTAGTTTGAAAAATCAGCCGCCATGCAGACCTACAATTAAGCCCCTGTGCACACAACATTTTTGGGGGGGTTAAAATGAAAAAAAAAGTGGTTCTACTGTTTGTGTACAATACAATGCCGTGTGTTTTCTCTGAAAACTGAACCTTTTAAAAATGGGTTCCAGTGTTTGTTTGTTTAAGCGTATGTGATGGACGGTTGTACTGGAACTGAATTTTCGATTGCAATGCAAATTGTAATTGACAATAAAAATTGATTCATTGAAGAATAAAAATAAAATGAATAAAAAAATCTGTCTCCATTCTAATGTAGACAGGAAAAACAGAATCTGGCTGTATGGGGACGACCTGGCTCACGTATGACTGCAATCAGTAGAAATTAATGCGCACGCGCAGCATAACATGTCGATGGGCTTAAAACCACAGTGCTGCTCTTATAATTCAAAGTCCCTGCCATTCTGAAAGTTTTAATGGTGGTGCCTTTTTAAAATCAGCGTTTGTACCTAAGCGTCTGTCATTGAGTTTCTAAGAACACATCGCCCACTAGTGGCGTGGCAGGGAAGTTACAGCTTCTAGCAGATTATTGCGCATGGAGATCGCAGTTAAAATACCATGTAGATGCGTTAACAGAAACTAAAAAAAAACAATCCTGTTTTTAAATGGAGGATTGTCGCGTAAACGGGGCCTGGAGCAAACCAGTTCAGGTAAACGCACGTGTTGACTCACTTCATGGTCTTATTCTGCAACCAGCTCTCATGCTTGTAATGGAGCTTCTCCATGTATTCCAGGGGGATATCCTGTTCCTCCTCTCTTCCCCTCTTGTGCAACCGCTCCAAGCATCTCTAAAGACGTGCCAGAAACGTGTGTTATTTGTTTACACCAGCTTAAAACTCCCAACAAGTCAAACCCAAAAATAATTTCTTCCCCAATTAAAATGTTATTTGAGTAAATCGGTGAGTGGAAGAGTACCTCTGGTGAAGCTCTGAGGTAAATGATGCCGTCGAGCTCAATCTGCTTGCCAAACTGGTTGTGAAGCCAGCTATGCAAGTCCTGGTAAATGGACCATTCAGTCTCATTCATGCACTCGTTCTCATACAGGTTGCCTGCAAAGATGTACCTGAGGGATAAGGCGCACGGGAGACAGGAATGCCCATGTTACTGATGCTGAAAACAAGGCTCTCCATTAATGTAAAACAGACCATAAAAACAAAAGTCCTGGATGAAACCTTCAAGAACCAAAGCAGGAGAATTTCAGTCACCCATCTTCAGAAGTCGGATGACAGAGTAGTCACAAATCATCAACGATACCTGTCACTGTAGATGGATCTCTCGTAGAACAGCACGGGGTCCTCGGCCTCTCGCAGCTTTCCGTTTGCAGATCTGATCTGGGCTCGCACCCGGCTGATGCAGGCGTAGCTCTGGAAGGTGTAGGCCCACCTCTCCGGCTTCTCGTACATCAGCTTCAACACGTTCCCGCCGCTCCTCTGAGACGTGGTCAGCTCCTAAAGAGGGAGTTCAAGAATGTGTGAGAGGTGTCCCTCAAACAACTCCGCTTTAAGCTTAGAAAAGAAATAATCGACGCTTATCTTGGTTAAACGCTAAAAATGCAGCCTGAAACAAACTCAGGGAAATAGAAGAGAGCATGTCAGGCAAAACAAAAGAGAAGGGACGTGTTTAAATATAAGATAAAGCCAAATCACTTTATAGTGATTCCTAGCAGCTGCATGATAGCTTAAATTACTTGATAACAGCAGTAAGTTAAATATACATTTCAGCTTGCATTGGGGTTTGCCCAACCCTCTGGCCTCTGCAACTGGGTCGCCCAACTTCAAATAAATATTAAACATTTCTATGATGAAGGGGGTGGTATGTACAAATTTAAGATGTCACTGAAGTGGAAAATCGGCATTCAAGTCTTTGAGGACTTAAATTAAAACTTGTAAGAAATGGAGACCCTGCAGAATCCCTACATGTTCATTGGTTTTTACACCAATAGATTAATCAAAGATTGCGTTTTAGTGCATATTTCATGTAAATCACTTCCCCGTTAAAAATGCACAGTTTTACCACCTTCCTTGGTCTGCATGTTAGACCAGATAAGCCCCCCCCCCCCTACTATAAAAAAATATTTTCCTGTAGGAAACAGTCTTCCTCTCTTCCCCCCCCCAAATTGGCAGCAGGAGCTGCAGCTCCTGGGATAAATGGCTCAGTGCTGTCAACTTATTCCACCAATGTCAGGTTGCACAATTTACACCTTTAGTGAATTCATCTTTGTAACTTCAATCATAAAATACATTTTTTTATTCAAAACAGCTGACCTGATTCTTCTAATCTGACTAAAACCATCCCCGTTTCTCCTTTTTAAACTACATCATTTGGTTACTTTTAGCCTAAGGCTAAATTAGGTATATAACCTCTCCAATCGGTTTCTTGCTGGCAGAGCAATGTGTGTGCATGTTAAAGCACTGAGCCGTGAAGCTGCAGGTGTGCATCTCTGTGCCGATGACATGTTTAACTGTTGTGAAAGCCACTGGGTGTGTCATGTTAACTGTAACCAACGCAGAAATGCGGACAGATGGCAGCTGCACTCTAAATACAGATGAACGCTCTCCCAGTGCCCTAGGCACGGCCAAATGGCGCCCTTGTGCCCTCTGAAGGACCCTTCACCCCTGAATTATAGGTCAGACTCGACACTGCTCTCATTAATTCATATTTCTGGGTGAAATTTTGTCTTTGTGATCGAGGGGTTCTTTTCGGTTCATTGTGAAACAACGCTGTAGGGAAATACCTCAAAGTCGCTCTTTGTTGTTTGGACATTGCACCATCTAGCGATGGGTTCCGGTACTACCTCCCATTCGGCGTTCTCCTGCTCCAGGAGGCGCACAAAGGTAGACTTGCCCGCCGCTGCGCAACAAAGCATGTATTAGTTCAACTTCGGCCATAAAGCGTAATATAAATATGAAAGTACACTATAAAATATAATTATTTAGTCATCAGCTTTAAGGCTAAAGAGGATTAGGCAGAAATATTTCTGAAAATGGCGGTAAACATCGTTAGATCCACAGTAACTTATAAACACGCAACTAGTATATACACACTTACAAGCACCGGCCACATAAGACACGCTCCTACATGACTTAATCCACGCTTTAAAGTACACACTTTAAAAGTTATATTGGCTCGTCTACCTTCAGCAGGCTACACTAACCTATGTTGCCTTCTATAGAAATGCGCCTTATTCTCTTCTCCATGGAGACATTCATTGGGTCGGGGCAGGGTCTCTTCGGTATAGCAGGCATCTTCAAAGACTGGATATTCCCACCTAAACTAGGCCGGCTAATTAAGGAGAGCACTTTGTGATCAGCTGCAGCTGGCGAGAAGGACGGCTTGTTGTCTTAAATTTGGCGGCGAGAGTCCGGAAGCAGCGGGTGTGCGACTTCATAGACATTGACTGTCGCTGCGCAGGAATTACGACCGCCATCTTGGGGCGGTCGACCTGCTACCCAATCCTGCCGATTCAAGCTGAACACACTAATGATGCCTTAGCACTGTGCGGTTTATTTTTGTTTACATCGACGGACTATTGACCTCAGGGCTCGAGGGATAACTTTTCACAAGTAAGATGACGTTATATTGTTTATATTGTTGATTAGAATATGAGTTTTCTAATATTAGGTAGAGAGATACAGGTCTACACCTCAAAGTCTTTGTGACTTAGTCTCTCCAAAATTGCATCTGCTCCGTGAAGGCATCAGAGCTTTGTTAGACATTAGTGAATAGTTAATTTCGAGCATGTATACATATAAGAAAAAAATAATGTCACTATTTGTACATATATGACAATAAAAAATAATAAATCACAAAGCGCTTCAGAGATAGCGAAACACTGCATGTTCGAAAAAGGATTGGGAAGAAATACAATACTTTTTTTATTTCCCACCCTTTTTAACTACTCTTCAGTTAGTAACTACACACATATATCCCAACTACATAATACATATTTCTAAATAAATGCCATATATACATTTCCCAAATATCCATATAAACATATAGTCACAAAATTAAATGTACACTACATACATATCCCTGTAAATATAAATATTTAGAAACTATCCCCATAAATATATACGGTACATTACTAAGTTAGTGACAAAATGACAATCAACCATCGTCATCCTCCGTTAACATACTTCCTCTTCCTTCCAATTGTTTAAAAATATTTTTGTACCTTTAAAAAAAAAAAAACTGATTTATATTAGCACTTTGTTTTATTTCTGTTTCCAGACTATTCCACAAAGTCATCCCACAGCTCGTCACACACATGCTTCTCATATTTGTTCGGACCTATATAGCCACCTTTACCAATACTCATAAAGGGGTAAGTCTGGTGCAGGGGTTTGCAACTTGTGGCTCTGGAGTATAAAGTAGCTCTTAATAACTTTGGCCACAAATTCTATTTTTATTATGGTATTTAAATGTAATAAAGATAAATGCATGTTTTAGCATTTTTTTCTTGGAATAATTGCTTTTAATTTTTACAACAGAATGATGCTCGTGCCAGTAATATTTAATTTTAAATCAATATTTCTTCATTATGTTGGAAATTATGATTTTTTCTTTACATCATTATCCACAAATATCAACATTACGTTGATCCTCTTTTTTTAAACCTCAAAATAGACATACAAGGGCATTTCTTTAACAACAAATTATTTCCTACAGTATATCTTTATCAAAAATTAGAAGTGGACTGTAGGCAAAATGGCTCTTTAGACTGTAAAGGCTGTAGGCCCCTGGTCTAGTGCAACCAGCTTCCTTTCAGAGGTCACCTAATTAGAAAATAGAATCTCCCTCTGTGGTTTAATCTCTATAAAAAAAATGCAGATCTGTGAAGGCTTCAGAGTTTGGTTGGAGAACACACTATAGCTTACCTTTAATCGTCATAAAGATGCTGAAAAACAGCGGACAGGTCCCAGAGAAAGCTGTGGAGAAGTCAAAAGAAGAGTTTGGTTCTAAAAACCAACATCCTAAGCTTTAAACAACTCGCTACTGTTCAATCCATCAGCAGAAATGAAGGGTGTGGCACAGCTGCAAAAATGCCAAGTCATGGGCATCTCCTCTGGTAAATCTGGGGAAGCTGGAGAGATCCACAGCTCAGGTGATGGTTGAATAATGAATTAGAGAAAATGGGGAGAAGAAAAGTAGTCATGTAGGGGACAGGGAGAATGTGCTCTGGTCACGTTGACAGTTGAATGTTTTGGCATGTATGCAAAATCTTGTATTTTGGGAGACAAAAATCGTTACATCGCTGTGAACGCACCATGAAACACCGTGGCGGCAGCGTTACAATGTGGGGAAGCTTATCCCCGGCTGAGTTAATGAGAAGATAGATGGAGCTAAATGCAGCCTGATACGTGGAAGAAAACTTACTAGAGGCTTGAGAACTGAGAGGAGGTTCACCTTCCAGCAGGACAACAGAACCTACAGCCGGAGCTTTATTGTGTTGTTTGGATCAAAGTAACGTGTTAGAATGGAGCAGCTAAAGTTCAAGAACTCAATCCAGCTGAGAACCTGTCAGGACGTGAAAATGTACGGTTACCAACACCCTATTCAACCTGCTAGAACTATTTTGCAAAGAATATGCAAAATTGTAGGTGTGCAAAGGTGGTACTTTAAGCCAGTTTGTAATGCAGAATGGATTTTCTGATTTTTTTTCTGATTTTTTTGGTTGTCATTTTGTAAAAACGACAACCAAAAAAAACGTATCCCCTTTTCATTCCACTTCCCCCCATCGAATACGGCTGTCGATCAATCCTTTAAACTGTACATATGCAGGACACACTACTTTTAAGACTAGGCTTAAAACTTTCCTTTTTGACAAAGCTTATAGTTAGAGTGGCTCATGTTACCCTGATCTACCTCTATAGTTATGCTGCTATAGGCTTAGGCTACTGGAGGACATCAGGACCTATTTTTCTCACTCTATTGATTTCTGTTTTCCAGTTTTGCATTGGATTGACATGACTGTTGTCATTTCAGCTTTTAACTTTTTGCTCTCTCTTTTTTTCTTCATAGTAGGTACACCTGGTCTGGCGTTCTGTTAACTGTGACATCATCCAAAGAAGACGGCTCACCCGCTATTACCATCTAATGTAGAACAGATTACTGGATCAATGTGTGCTTCTGTGCTTTTTTGTCTCTCTTGTTGTGTCTCTGCTCTGTCTTCTCTATCCCCAGTCGGTCGAGGCAGATGACCGTTCATACTGAGCCCGGTTCTGCCGGAGGTTTTCCTTCCTGTTAATGGAGAGTTTTTCTTTCCACTGTCGCTTCATGCTTGCTCAGTATGAGGGATTGCTGCAAAGCCATGGACGATGCAGATGACTCTTCCTGTGGCTCTACGCTTCTTCAGGAGGAGTGAATGCTGCTTGTCGGGACTTTGAAGCAATCAACTGGTTCCCTTATATGGGACATTTTTGACCAATCTGTATAATATGATTGAATTTGACTTTGTAAAGTGCCTCGAGATGACATGTTTCATGAATTGGCGTTATATAAATAAAATTGAATTGAATATACCATATACCTTATACACCTTTCCTCCTTTTGGCACCTTTCTTTTTGTTTATTAAGCCGATGTGTGACAAGTAAATTTCTCCACTGTGAGATCAATAAAGCCCTATCTTATCTTTAAAGCCAAGACATCCGCGTTGTTGGTTGCAACAGGACCAAATGTGGAGACGTTGCACACTTCAGCAGTTTTCTGTGAATAGACATCTTGTGTATGCATCGTTCCTTTTGAGTTCCAGGACCGACCTTGTAAAGCTATTGCAAATCCATCGTTAGACAACACTGAGGTGGATTTTTATCAATCGAGAAGTTCGCTTTTCCACAACACATGCCTTGTGTATTAAATCATTTAGTATTTATGAGGCTGCAATGCTGGTAAATGTGCATCATTTCCTCATCAGGTGTAATGCAGTCAAAGCATGATGTGGTGAAAACTGGATCAACGGCACACAACGAACATGCGAGGGATTCAGCGAGTCAAGACCACCTTTATTTGCCTTGTAAACAGCATAAACCAGTTCAGTAGCACTGAAAATCCATATCAAGCCATTATTTACAAACATCTCATAAATCCATAAAGTAAAGAGGATCAACTGCAGGCTGGAGGCTTTGTCGTGGGCATTTCCATGAGGATGACCTATTATTCTATTACACTGTAGAGCATCTGCTGACCAGTAACATTCATATTATAGAAGAAAGTGAAACAAACATCTTAAATATGCAAAACAGGAGTCTCTTAATAACTGAACGAAGGAGACGAAGCAGCCTCTAAAAAGACTCGCTGTGTTCGTTTAACAGAAAGCCACCGCTCCATGCTCGCTTAAAAATCAGTCAATCCTTAGTATTCACACATGTGCATCACTTGTACTTCCGACAGATTTCTGATAGAAAACGATCAAATAGCCGTTTTGTTTTAAGTCAAGCAACACTGAGAAAGTTGGTGTAGCATTTAGAGTACGAAAGAGCCACGTGGGGATCCTTTTAGTGTTGTTTCGGTCCTTGCATAGCAACTAAACCTCGACGTTAGCTAAGGGGGGGAGGGGGGGCATGCGTCGGCCGTTTAAAAGCGCACCGATGAAAAGGGAGGAAAAAGAAATCGCACGCAGGCAGAAGAAATCCTTAGCTGTGCCGCACAGCTAACCTCAGAGGAAATTCATCTATTTAACATTCATTTGGAGAAAAAAAAAAAACGCGGAAAGTTGACGCAGTAGCTCTCAAAGCAGTGCACACTGCCTTTTAGTGAGATTCCAGGATCGAGGGACTTTGATAAGGATAAAACATTTTTGCAGACTTTTCCACGTTTCATGCAACAACAAAAAAAAAAAAAAATAATAATAATCAGCTTGATGGAGCTATACAGAAAATTGGAAACAAGATGCAGGGACCTAGTGGCATATGTGAGCACACGATTAAATTAACACTTGATTAAGTAAAACTTCTTTAACTTAAGCATTTAAATCTAAAGTTATAGTTTGTAGATTCACAAAGGATCAAAGGGAGGTCGTTGCTCAAAATCAGAACTCAAAGGGGGAAAAAAAATCCCAATATAATGTACACCTTGGTAGAGTGAAGACTGTCGTTAATTGCTGGAGAAAATACGACAGCATTTTGCTTTTTCTCCAGAAGGGATGAAAACACGAGGCCACCGGGTCCAGAGGTGCGGCAGAAGCCTCCTCTAAACCGTCTAGGCCTCATGACTAAGAAGTAGCGTTGTAACAAAGAACCAAACAGGTTTCATCTGGAGCTTCTGGGCCACGATTTCACAAGGTATGCCTGGCACAGAAACGTCCCCAGAGGGGGCGCCGCGCTCACAGCGGGACGCGGTGGAGGCGGCGTCGCGCTGTTCTTCAGGAACGCCTGCGGTTCTTGTCTGGGAGACTTCAGTTACCTCCGACCGAAAAGTCTCCCAGAAAGTCAGACATGTTTCACATCCATATAATTTTATTTTGCATTAGTGCGTTCAAATGAAGAAAAAAAAAATGACTCCGCGGGACAAAAACATCCAAAAAGGGAAAAAAAACGGCGGCCTATCCAGAGTCCAGACCTTCGCTGATTAGTGAAATACTGTCAAGTCAAGATGTGGCAAGCCTCAGACTGAATCCTGAGATAAAGCCGTAGCTCAAGGGCGTGCAGACGTCCTACTATTTAGACTTCGTCTCCAAACATTAATATTGTTTTTCTCTTCAATCGTACAGGACATTCATCGCGTTAAAAAGTGGGGGGAAAAATCCGGGATTTTTTTTCCCGTCGTCTCAAAACCCTGGAATTACAACAGGGCTGTGTACGCTTTCTGAGAGCCTTCTCGCAGAGTTCAACATACGCAGGAGGAAACATTCAGGCAAGAGTGGTTCCGAAACTTGTTCAAAGTGCGTCATGGCTATCCAGATACCAAGGTATGTAGCGTCATCCGGCTCAGAGCGCTTAGAGTCTTCAGACACGGGGAGGGGAGGGAGAGGCTAAATATGCATCTCTGTATCTACCTGCAGGTATGTATGTACAGCTGGAGGTTTCCCTCGCCGAGCGTTTCTACAGGAGGCGGGGACTCGTCACTGGACACACCTAAAAGCTCTTAGTCCCTTAGTCCCTGCTCTAAGACGGAAAAAACCTCACCTCTATATCCTTTAACACATTCATTTATCATCACCCTCTCAGAACACACATGAGGTTTGCAAAAAAAACAAACAGAAAAAGAGATGGAAAAAAAACTCTTTCCATCCAACGTACAAAGAAAAAAAAAACTGACTAAAGGGAGAATTCAGGGCCATTTAGGTTTAAAGGGAGGTAGGTTGAAAACGCTAAATATATTGATCAAATATGGCCTTAATCTTCTAACAGTTCCCGCTGTGGACATAGGGGCGACGTCGAGCCGTGCTAGGCACTTAGGGTTCCTCTGTACTGATGGCAACATTGAGTTCAGCTCAACGGAGACTGAAACGAGACTGAAAGGGTTAAACAGGCTTTAAAGCTGGCCTCGGTTCTCCCCGCAAAAATAAACGCCGGCGTCCTCCCCCACGCCGCTGGACCAGCAGAGGGAAAGAAACGAGGGAAAAACCAAGGAACATACGACGTGTCTTTACAGTCCCAAATCATCGCCGCCGCCGCCGCGCGTGGATACAAGGGATTCTCCTCCAAACGCCTAAATGTGTTTCTCTGGTTGCTAATTAAGTCTGTAATCCCTGATAAAAAATTAGTCCTGGTGCCTTAAACCTATCAAAAAAACCCAGCCTTCTTCCTGGCGATATTAAAAACACTTCCCCCGACGGAGATCCATGTAGTAACATACTGCATACGTACAGCCAGGGTGGGGGGCGGGGGTGGGAGTCTGTGCAAAACCTAGAACAATAAAACACACGCTTGCGTTGCCGTCTATCTGTCCTTAGTGGTCAGCTTCTCGATCAGCTCCTGCAGCGGGGCCAGCTCTTTCCTGTCGATCAGGTTAAACTCCTGCGGAAGACAGAGGTAGAGGCAGAGCGGTGAGGAGGAGGGGGGGGGGGGGGGGGGGGGGCATGTGAAAACGTTTCCATCGGTGTCCGGGACGCTTTACCTGAACAAAAAAGATGAAGTGTTTGAAGGAGGTGTTGAGGTGGGCCTCCTCCTGCAGCTGCATGACGGAGTCAAAGTGCTGGTGGTAGATGTGGGCGTAGACCCTGAACAGCCGCTTCAGGATGGTCTTGGCCACGGACATGAAGTTGCGCTTGAAGGGAACGCCTTGAAAGCAAAGGACAGAGCGTTTAGGTCAATAAACAGGAGCTGGATAACAGCCGGCGAGCGCCTCAGGGACTTTTACAGGTCTGCGGTCAGGAAGGTGACGGCTAAAATGGCTGCAGACCCCGGATACAACGCACCGGTCCCACATTCCCCTTTGGCTAAAGCCAGCCACCACGGGGACGGTGTCTCTGGGGAACGGCCAACAGGCAGAGGACCCAGGCTAACACCAAGCTTGATTGCTCAGACAGCGAAGTGGAACCAAAGTCAAAAACCTTGTCTGTCGTAACGAAGCCGATTCTGATTGTAATACGTCTGCAACCGTTTCACATTCTGTCACGTTGTAACCGTGGACTTTAACGCAGCAGGAGAATCCTCTCCCGGCCCACCTGAGGACCCCCCAGACTGTGGATGCTACTAAACGTGGCCTTAAAACCCACCTTTTTAGGAGAGCTTTTAACTGAACTCTTGCCCTTTTACTTATCGCCTTTGTTTATTTTATCTTTATTTTTCATGCTCTCCGTGTGTTTTTATTTAGCACTTATCTGTTTTACTATGTAGCAATTTGGGATTTGTATAATGATAAAGTGCATTACAAATCCAATGTAGTAGTATTATTAATAAAAATAATAATAATAATAAATATTATTATTATTATTATTATTATTATTATTATTATTATTATTATTATTATTATTATTATTATTATTATTATTATTATTATTCATACTGAGCCTGGTTCTGACGGAGGTTTTTCCTTCCCGTTAATGTGGAGTTTTTCTTCCCACTGTCGCTTCATGCTTGCTCAGTATGAGGGATTGCAGCAAAGCCATGTACAATGCAGACGACTCTCCATGTAGCTCTACGCTTCTCCAGGAGTGAATGCTGCTTGTCGGGACTTTGATGCAATCAACTGGTTTCCTTATATAGGACATTTTTGACCAATCGGTATAATCTGACCCAATCTGTATAATATGATTGATTTTGACTTTGTAAAGTGCCTTGAGATGACATGTTTCATGATTTGGCGCTATATAAATAAAATTTAATTGAATTAAATTATTATAATACCCCCTCAGCTTCAGAATGATGCGCTCTTTGTGTCAGCTTATTATGTTAAATCCAGACAAAGGGAAAAAAAAAAAGTTGGTTGTTAGATGACAAAACGAGGAAACCTCAGAACTGCTTTATTAAGACACCAGAAGACTGATAAAGGTGGACGTATTACCGAGCTGACGCTTTGTGCTGCTATCCTGCCCTCTGTTAAACTGGGGGGGATCGGACGGAAAAACAAGAACGAACAGGACCCGGACGGCACGTTCGCTCGGATTGCAAAAGTCTTCGCTGGCAGGCCGCGGCACGATCGGAGCGAAGGGTGAACCGTCATGACAGCAGCACATAAGCCCCTGATGGCAGCGTCCCGTCTCGTCGTGTTCAAACAGAGCCCCTCTGCCCTGCTGCTGCGCCGCTGATCTCAGACTCAGCTCAGCGGTTAGCGTAGCAGCGCACAAACAGAGCCTCTGCACACTTAGCTCCTCGAGGGCCAAGCACAGCCCGGCGTGGAGCGTTTGCTGCTCGGCTCGCGGGACGCTCCTGAACAACGGACCTAAAACGCACAGAGAAAGAAGCAGCAGCAGCAGCGCTCCGCCCTTAGCGACACAAGCCTCAGCTGGTCCAGAGGCTGAGACACCTTGAGTTTCCAACCCCAAATTACAGAACACGAGGCTTGAAGCACCAACTCCAGCTCGGTTAAGGAGAGCAGAGCATATTAGCTGCATGGAAATATTAAAGGCGTCAGAAAAGCGCTTTATGCCCGGATGCAAATGAGATAAATGGACAAGACAGGCCATGATTCTGCTTTACAGCTACAACATTTCCATTTTGTTAGCTACAGCATCAGCACGTCTTATATAGCTGCTAAAAATATCCTAATCAGGTAAAAGAAAAGAAAAATAGATTCCCCCTTCCTGAGAACATTGTCTAACATCAAGCTAAAAGCAGACAGCCTGCTTTAGAGGCAGCTTTCTATTGACGGCAGAGAGCGAATCCTACCGATCTTAGAAGGGAAAAGCGTCTCGTCGTCCAGCTGGTCCTGCACCCACGTCATCAGGTAATCGATGTACTTGGGGGCCGAGCACTTGATGGGTTTCTTGATGTTGGTTCCATCGGCCCAGTGGTACTCGTACCTGGAGGAGGCAGAGGGGCTGTGTTCAGCGGACAAAGACCCAAAACACCTGGATACGACATCCCAGACCAGGCGCCTGCATGGGCCGGGTCTGATCATGTTTTTAAAAGCCCAGGTATTACTCTGCACCATAAAGCATCTCCTACTGATCGATATTACATGGAAAACCCTTTTAATCCAATCATTATGGAGCGATTCATCGACACGATCGTGACCATGAACCCATTATGAGTTAAAGGAACCATGAAAGTATTTCTGGGCTTTAAAGCGACCGCTGCTGAAAGTGATCTAATTCAAAGCCGTCGCATAAAGAACAGCGAAGGCGATGGGGATTACACTCGTGGTTGTCTAGTTACCCGCGGATGCAGTGAGTGGGGCACTTACTTAGGACCGGCGGACATGACCGGACAGCTCTCCTCCGTGCAGAAGTCTGTGATGGTGCCATACAGCATGTTGATCTGGTTGAAGAAATCCACCGCTGAGGAAAGAAGATGGAAAGAAAAAGATGAAACGGAGAGCGGGCGTGGTTGAGGCGGGTGATGCGTACGCCAGCTGTGGACCACGTCCGTGACAGTGAGCTACTTAAGAGCTGGCCATAACTAAGGGTTACCCGCTGATGGAGAAGATGAGATTTTATGGACATGATCCCTTTTATTTGACCTTTAACCTGCCGAAGAAGGCTTAATTAACAGATTGCAACCTCTCTGAGACGGCTTTCACCAGGCGGAAAGCCTGCGTTGCATTTCCAGGACAAGCGATGCTAAAAGCTTTTAAGGCCACACAATGATTTCTTATTTAGGGTCTCAGTTTGGCCGACTAATTCCTTTATACGGCGCAGTGTTAGCTGAAGACCCCACATCTGCTTGGAGAGCTGAACTGGTTCATACGCGGTTTAGACTACTAAAGTGTCTGGAAAGCAACACAACGCAGCCAAGTCTAGAAATACAAATGCTTTATCCCGCATTATTTCCTACTGGACCGTGGCTTTCCTCACGCTGCCATCAAATAAACTCCTCCCCCTCCACGTTGGACGCGCTGCGGCTAGCATTAGCGTCTCTGCTTGTGGCCGCTGGACACGATCACATGATGGCAGCGCTGAATGAACCAAACGGTTGCTCGCATTTCCCCAAGTGAACATTTTATCAAATCGACTAGAAAGGAAAACCAAAAGCTGCTTCTGACCCGAATCAGCGGGTAAACGAGTCGGTTGTGTTACGGCGGGTGCTTCAGATAAAGGGACGCGTCTCCGGAGAGACGACTTATTTTGTCTACGAGCCCAGACCGACCGATGGGGCGCCGTGCTGTTCTTCTGATACCAACGCCACTCCTCCCTAGGTCACCGCGCATCCTTGATACTGAACACGCTGCCAACGGTGGGCTTATGTCTAGAAGATGTCTGCAGACATCCGCCTTCTCCCCTACCACCCCTCCAGGACGCGTCTAAACCCCGCAGACCCGCAGCGCAGCACAAGAACGAACCCGAGCCTGACGGTTCAGACACAAACAAACCATCTATGCCCTTCCGCTTCCATTTATTAGACGGAGACTTTTGTTTCCTGTCAGCGCCGGTCACAATCTAAAAGCGTAGAAAAAAAAAACGACCGACTGCAGCTTCTCTTGAGCAACAATCGCGCTGAAACACGGCTCGGCCCCGGCGGCGGGAGAGAGAGAGAGAGAGAGAGAGGGACGGAACGCGTACGGCGTGTTTACTCCAACTTCCCCGTCGTTGTGAAAGTCGGAGGGGGGCTTGTGCAAGAGGCGAAAACCTTCCCTTCTGGCTGCGAAACGCCCGGTTAGGTAAGCGTTTGCCTGCGTGTGGCCCCTGCCCGACAGCTTCAGCTCCACAGGAGTTGTGTTGTGGGAGGAGCCGGTCTTTAAACGGAGCCATTGGCCGCAGCTCAGTGGACGGTAAACAAGGCAACGCTCAATAAAGTCTATTTAACATTCACAGCCGTCTCTCTGGGGGTGAAAGCACTCAGTCCGTAGAGGGAAAGCCAAAACCCCCCCTCCCCGTAAAGCTCACCCTCACCTGATCCGTGACCTAGACTGATTCATTCATTCTTTTCAGGAACCAGGAGAACGAAAGCTTTAAATAAAATAATACAAAAAACAACAGGTGCTGAGATGAAGCCTCTCTCGCTGGGAATCAAAGCAAAAAGGATGAATCAGCGGGAGAAGGGGGGGGGGCAACAGACAGAACTTACTGTTAACAGCCACCCACTCGTTTAGGTCTTCCCCCTCGGGCAGCATGACGGCCATGCGCAGGTTTCCGCTCCCCAGCGTGGCCTCGGCATGTTTCAGCAGCTCGTACTGGTGGGATCCCTCTGGGATGTTCTTCTTGGGCTTGAACGTCTTGGACGAACGGTTCCCGCTGCGGCGGTCGCGTTTGGAGGGAGGCGACAAACAGAGGGACAGATGAGTCGACGACAGATCACGACTTCACAGGAAACAGAGCGGGGAAATAAGTTTGCTTGAATAAAAAAAAGTCAACAGGTTTTTTTTTTTACTGACAAAAGAGGCACAGATGCTTTAGAATGAGCAGAACAGGGGGATTGGGGGGAGGGGGGGGCAGAACAGTGCATCTCTGTGTTTAATGAGGCCGTATTCAGCCTCTCACACTGCTCCATTAAACAAGAATTTATCAGGCATCAAAGCGTGGGTCAGAACAAAAAACAAACTAAATAAACAGCTTAGTAGTTTGTTAAAACGTCTCCTAAATTAAACCCAAAATGGGCCGAACGCTTCCGGCATCAGGAAAAAACCCAACAACAACTCATCGTAACAATTCAACTAGATCAATAAAACATCCACCTAAAGCAATGTCTGCATGCTTTATGTCTTTGAAGGTTTAGTATAATGGAACAAGAGAGGTTGTGTCATCCGAGGAGTGGATGAGCACCGCGCTCCGGCCATAAGTAGCCGACTTACAGGCTGCAGTCGGTCCGATTCAGCAACATCCTCGCTCAGGACGAGTCGCTGCATGAACCCACTTTAAGACCGCTCTCCATTTCTTCCCCTTTATGAGCAAAACTACCACATCTAGACAGAAACCACTTTGATGATCCAAAACTTTCTGGAATATAACCGTGGACAATACAGCCAAAACAAAAACAAAAAAGTAGCACATTTGGTTATTTTGGTGTTTTCACTGTGAGCTCACATTTTGATTACATCAGAGCTCTAAGCCCCACACAGTTAAGAGCATTTTGGCCAATTAATGTTAAACACACTTTGAGTTTTGGCGACTTTACCGACTCGTTTCAAGTCCAGAATGACATTTAACCCTCAAGTCCTGAAGTGAACTCCGTCTAAGACGACCCAAGTGTTTGGAAAACGAAGGGTAGACAGTTTTAGAGTATTAACAGAGGTGGAGCTGTGGGTTGCTGAGCTATTGACGGAAATCAAAAGACTTTCATGACGGGAAAATAAAATGATAGAAACTGAAATCGTTAGTTTAGGAATTCATTAGCTGAATTCAATTTGCCGATCAATACAGTGGATCCTCGCCTGTGTTTTACACCAAAATCTAATTCAAATAATACTACTACTACTACTACTACTACTAATAATAATAATAATAATATAAACATTCAAATGGAGTAAATGATTAACCGGTTTTATTTGACAGATAGGGTTTTTATTTATTTATTTTTTTATTAGCACCAAATGTAAACATTACCAACAAAGGCTGACTGTTTAACTTTTCAGAGTTGATGTATCTATGTTAGCTCCTCTTAAAGAAGACTGCATTTCAGCAATGCCCCCTTAGCTTAGAAATGTTGATGAAAAACAGGGTTGTTGGGTTTTTTTTAACAGGAAATTAGGTTACACACATGAGGTGTACATAAAAAAAATGAAGCTATCCTAATAATCATTTCTGGTACAATCAAAGCTTTAATCTGTGTACAAATGCTGCCATCCTAACCAGGCTTTATTTTCACCAGTTGTTTTCTCTTTCAGTTTTACACGCACTTATTAAATAGTTAGTCATTTACAAACGACATAGAAACACCTTCCTCGCTGTAGAAGGCAGCTTTAGAGGCCGAGGAACAGATCGTGTTGTTTTTTCGTTTAACCACAGCTAATGTTAGCATCTATTAGCAGCGTGTACGCACCAGCAAATATCCAGGCCACACGATTAATAGATTTAAAAAAATAACTCGAACTACATTATTAAACAGTGATTCTGGAGCACACGGCGCTTGTTAATGCGCTGATCTGACTAAACTGGAAGCCGTGAGGCTTTTTAAACAGAACATAATACCGGGAAGACACGCAGATAACACTAATGATTAAAAGGCAAATCCAGGAAGTAGTCTAATCCTGTGTTTATTTTATCGCTAGCTAGCTTCCCATTGGTGTAGCATCGTCTACTTTTGTCGAAAACCGAGCACAAACCGTGAAGACAAAAACATGCGTTCACCGAACACAGCATAACTCACAAAAGGAAGCTCATGTTTCCCCCGGAGACGAGGAAAGAAAAACGCTATTTAAATCAGGCTGAGAGGATGGACACCAAAGGGGGCCAAACTCTTTTAATCTCCCTCTTCTTGTTGTCGTCTCTGGTCCTTTCTGTCGAAACCGATGAATTTCTCAAATAAATATGAGTGCAGCCGGAAAAACTCCACGGTGGGGAAACAGAAAGCAGCTTTGTCTCTCAAACGCCGACACCACTGCTCCTCTGGACGCAGAGCGAGAGAGAGAGGAGAACAGATGCAATGGCTCCGACTTCTTCAGCGCAGCAGACCAGAGGGGATTCTGGCACGTGCTGCCATCTAGTGGATGAAAATGAAAGTGCTTGTGTTTTCTCATACCTCGTGTTTCTTTTGTTTTTAATTTGAACTAAACCCCAATATCTTTTATGATTACAGTTGTTTGTTTTTTTATTAAGATTATTATTTCGGAATAAATTCAGAGGTAGTTCCTAAATACTTGATTGGATTATATTCAACCTGGTTTATTCAGTTGTTGTTTTTAAGACTCCCTTTTGCGTTGGAATCAGAGTATAGTAATACATGAGTAGGATTTTTTTTTTTGCATGATAAATTCTCGACACAGATAATAACGACAGCAATACTGAATCTTGTTATTAAGTATGAACAGGCAATACCAAGCTCCTTACCAATTAAAAAAAATAAATTCGCTATCAGTTCAATTTAATTTGATAATAATACTGCTTTCTTTATCCCAGTAGGACATTGTATTAAATCTACAGTTACTGGCACCCCTCAAGATGTGTAAAAAGCTCTAAGATAGATGTCCCTTTTCTTGCTTTGGCAAAATGTCACACTGAAAATTCAAAGACGAAGAGGAAGAGAACTGTGGATGAAGTCTGATTCAACCTTGGGTAGTTTGCAGATCACTGACGGTTCACACGTTCAAACAGTTACACTCAAGTATAAACAGCATTGGAATGGCCTTGGCCGAGTTCTGTGTCTCAGAGATGAACATGCTTCGGTCCAAACGGTGTGTAGCAGAACCAAATCTAAAGACTGTAGTGAAGATGCTGGCTAAAGCTGCTAAGAGACTGCCATTACTCAAAGTAAAACCAGTCCTGTGCCCACATGAACGTAAAGACTAGCAACAACCAGGCCACTATTCCAAAAGCAACTTAAAAGGCTAGATTACACTTTTCAAATTCAAATTAGTTTTTGGAGACATCCCCAAAAAATTGGAGCCTACCAAACGTGAGAGCTAGCTTTGAAGTATGGGGGTGCCATGATCATGCTGTGTTTCACTGTGGGACAGACTGGTGTACCTCACCAACCAGATCGGATCACGAGGTGAGGAGAGAACATTTGAGAATGGAAACGTCTAATCCTGAAGGAAGGGGGGAAGGAATTATTCTAGCATTAAGCACACAGAAATCATTTTTGTTCACCCTACCCGACCTAAAACAGAAAGGGTTTGTCTGATTTGGTGTCACATAGTGAGAAAAGGCTTTTTCTACCTTGTATGGAAATATCTGGCTTCAGAAGAGTGCATAGCATGCCCAATATTGACAACCTTGGCCAGGCTATTTGCAAGAAGATGGACACAATTTTTAAGGAACGATGTATTAATCTGGGAAAAATGTTCTGTTTCGTGTGGGACAGTTCCTTTGAAGCAAAGCATTAGCAATAAGTTAGAATCTCTCGGAATAAGATTTAGCTTCTTTTGAACACTTTTTCACGGCGTCGGGGTTTCTAAATGAATTGAGTGATTGGAAAAGTGAGTTGTCTTGGTTCCATGATGTCGAATAGGTTGTTTGGTTTTCCCGTTTCAAAAAAACCCCACTTCAATAGACATTTTTAAATCTGCGCTTTACATCCACCTCTTTTCTTTGGCGTTTTCTTTATTTTCTTCTCGTCAGTGTTGTAGTTCATATTGCTACTGTGCTTTGGGTTATGTTACTTCTACTTTTGATTTCCATCTTATTTTATCTAAATATGAATGCTTTTATTTATTTTAAATCCTTTGATTCCTTTTGTTCAGCACCGGTCATTCCCTTTTTTCTTCAAAGTTGGCCTGACTTGTTTAGCCTTGCAGAGTTCTGATCATTGTGTGCAGTAATTTTTCTCTCAGTTTATTGCCTTCAGCTAACCTGCACCCTCTGTTTGGCCAATCAGCACCACAGTCCCACTTCTTGGACAGACCCTTCTGTTGACCTTTAGCCACTCACTTGAGTCGAGACATCTTCCCTAGGTTTGTTTTTCTCCCCCCTTTGCAAATCACATTTTGTATTTTTACTGCTGTTTTGGGACCTAAATGAAGTTAAAAAGATTAAAAAAACAGGCATTTGTGGTACTATTTGCAAAATCTGTAATATTGCAAGGTTGAGCAGGCAGGGGATATTCTGGAGGAGAGAAGAGCCAGGTTAGCATCTCATATGGACCTCTTAAATATTTGCTCAGGACTCTAAAAGGAGATGGTTTTCCATTCTTTGTCGCTTTAGAGCGGGATACTGTTGATCTATTCAGATTGTCGTTGTCCGCGAGGTTCCACTGTGAAGTCCAGGTTTTGGAAAAATGTTATTTAGTACCGTATATGATTTATATATTTTCATACAAGAGGATGGTACAAGTTGTTTGCACCCCTGCAAGACGATGAACCTGTAACCAGCTACAGCAAAATAAAGACACTAAGGCGAGTCTCAGTGTTGGCTGACTTTTATTGACTCCTAACAGACCTATTCCTCTGAGACAACATCCATCACACAAGTGAGGCTGGAGAGAGCGTGTGTCAGAGGCAGGCAAGGAAATGAGCAGAGGAGCAGGAGAGGACGAGCACAAAGGATGTTTTGGTCTCCAGGTGTGTTTGCACAAAGGGGGGGAACCGCAGGCCGCCAAAGCAGAGGAGGGACCTTCGCCGACTCATCAGAGGGATTCCAGGCGAGCTGTCAGCAGGGATTTCTGAGACACTAGAAACATAACATGTAGAGAGCTCAGTTACAGAGTAGAGAGAGAGAGAGGGGGGGGGGGGGGGTGAGTGAGTCTTCACATGCTGGAGTTCATCAGTCTGACAGCAGTGGCAACAAAAGATTTCCTTAGACATGGGCTAGATCTCCTGCCCCTTTTAAACAGAGTCCTGGTTAGATGATGGATGGGCTGATTGCGCCCAGCTAACCCAGGATATGACAATATGGCCCATCATCATCAACGTTTTTGATCACATCAAATCTTGCACACGTCCCTCAGGCTTGTCTGGGTCCTCGTGATCATGTGTTTTCACCGATTCGAAATATGCAAGAATCAAAAAAGTCTTTGTTGTCATTATGTAACCATGATGAAATTTTGGTGACACACTGGCTCAAAAGTAACACCATTAAGTAAGAACATTAAATGTTCAGGTTGAGTGTGCTAACAACACTCTTCGAGAAGCTATAAGGGTGCCAATAAACACTGGCACGTGAGAGGCAGTGTGGATAATGCTTACTTGAATCAAGAACCTGTGGGACTGTGAACTGGGCTGGTGGTTTATTTGATTTTCAGCAGGGGGCGATAGCCTTCATAGCTTTGGGAAAGACACCCACGCATTAATTCCCCCTAAATTGCATCCTGGTATATTACGTCAGGTCCTCACGATGAGCACATCATTACTCAGCTTTTTGAAGAAGATTTTGTCCTGTTTAAACAGCAAACATTCAACTGGTCCTTTATTGTTTACATGACTGTACATGCCAAGCATAAAATACTTAGTTACAGTTTTATGGAAGTTTAGAAGGCTATGGAGAACACATTCAAAGAAAACTGCCTCAGTGGATCGCAGTATTGTTAGAATCGGATAATAATATCTTTATAATGGACCAAAAATGATTTGGACATTTGCTTATGGTCTACCGTGTATATGCAAATGATCAGAGCCATTAAAACTAATGAAGGGACTTTATACTCAGAGACCCCCCCCTCCCCACCCCACCCCACCCCATACAAACACGTAGATTTGCAGCATCCACATCATTCCTCCTTGTTCCAGTGTTGCAGCCTCTTTTGTTTACCTCATCTTCTTATTATATGTATTATTATTATTATATGTATTATATGTATTATTATTATTATTATATATTATCATTATAATACATTTTTATTATGATTAATAATAATATTAATGATAATAATAATAATAATACATATATTAATAATAATAATACATAATAATAATAATAATAATAGTATTAATATTATTGTCGTTGTATTACTACGACTCCTACTACTACTATTATTAATAATAATAACAACAATCTCCTAACTTCTTTGTGTTATTATTGTCAGAATTTCACATTTATTTATTTTTTAATTTTTGTTTGGAGTTTTTCCTTTCTATTCTATCTCTTTAAATTATATATATAAAAAAGGGTTAGAATCATTGATTAATTTACTACTGTTTACTTATTATAGTCAATTGAAATAATCAAATATTCAAAGGTTTTTACTAACGACTTATTAATTTTTTGGGCGCTTTTGGCCCTTCTTGGCAGCAATGTCACGCATTCGGTGGGCCAGCTCGTGCTGCCTTCAGGTGCCATCTGGAATTCAGTGTTAACCAAACCTTCCACTAGGGGCTCTTTAAGCATGAACGGGGTGAGTTGGTACGCAGACAATGAATAGGTTGAGCACTAGGACCCAGCAGCCGCGCGTCAGCTGACCGGAGCAGGCAGCTATAATCAACGCAGGGCTGTTTGACCTGAAGCTTTTTTCCCGTCTGGCTCGGGGAGCGGACCTTGTCTGCCGGAACGGGCCCATGTCTGAAAACCCAGACAGACGCTCACGTTTTAACAGAAAGGATACCACGAGCGAGTAGGTCGGTCACGACGGAGCAGGTAAAAAAGCCCTTTTTCTGCGCCAGACGTGGTTTTCGGCTCTGACGGGTGTTGGTGGTGGAGGTGGGGGCTTCTCGTTTATCTGCCGTCGGCTTGCGAGTCCTCTGTTGTGAGCTTATGTTGTTGCTTTATCCGCGGCAGCAAGATGGAGTGCGAGTGGAAGCCAGACGAGCAGGGGCTTCAGCAAATCCTACAGCTGCTGAAGGAGTCCCAGTCACCCGACACGTCCACGCAGAGATCCGTCCAGCAGGTATCCTTTCCACGGGGGGGCCACGCGGGAGCGAGGTTTCCGAGCTCAATCCAGCCGAGTCCCACTCAACAGGCTAGCTGCTGCTAACCTGCGCCGAGGTGTTCACCGCCCGGCAGCAGGCTCGCCTCCGCTCACCGACCGGCTCCTCTTTTATCGCCCCCACCCCCCCACCCCCCGGTAGTAACCCCGGCACGGTTCATCTAGGCAAGGTCACGTTTAGCCGATGCAGAGAGCCGGGGTTACCGTCAGTAATCCAGCTAAAAGCGACCTGGTGTTTGTTACATTGTTTATTTCTGACTAAAGGTAAATAATAACAATGTAATCCCCCGTTCCTTTGGAGAAAACAGACACGCTCACACACACACACACACACACGCACATACATACATCTATCTATCTATCTATCTATCTATCTATCTATCTATATATATATATATATATATATATATATATATATATATATATATATATATATATATATATATATATATATATATATATATATATATCACTTATTACACACTAAAGGAAAATCTTGCATTTTATTACGATTAAGTAACTTTGGTATTACGCTGAATTTAGAGCTTTAGGTTGTGGTTTGTAGTATGCGTTTGCAAATCTGGAAAATTAAAGGTACATAGCCACGGTATATGCTTGTAAGAAAAACGTTTGATCACGATAAAATAAAGTTATATACACCAAGCGTCCATCCTGCTAATGTTTTTTGATGGTCCTGTTGTGTATAAAAATAGCCCCCCCAGCGCCAGGCGCAATTAGCAGATATAAACAGATGTGGCGCCATCTACTGGCGGTATTGTAGAACTACCATAATGCCGGTTTGGTTAGATGGTAAAACAAAATGAAATAGTGCCTGACAGAGCCTGACCCTCGGCAATGCCTCGCAGTAAAGCGTCAGCTCGGCGCGATCGAAGACCAACCGTTATTAATTAAATACACCGATCTACAGCAACTTTAAGAGCCTCATATCAGCACATTTACTCACGTCAATCAACTCAATTGGCGGCTTTAGCGTGCGCCTCAGTGAATGCCAACGTTCACACTGTATTTCCAGTGACAGTCCAGTCTTTTCCTTCATGGAATCATACATTTTCTTGTTTTTTTTCCCCTGGATCTTTGACTGTTCTGCTTTTTTTTTTTTTTTTTTTTTTTTTTTTTTTCGCTGGTAGATGCTAATGGCCGATTGCCGCTTCCTTGTTTTAACCCCTGCTGTCCATGCGCAGTGACGTACTTCTGTTAAAGTTGTAAATAAACACGGTAGGCTTTGTGTGCTAACAAATTGAGCAAAAACAAAGCGCAAAACGGCAAAAATAACACCTAATACTCCAACAGGACCTGATAATCTTTCATAAAAAAACTTTATATGCTACCAAGGTGAGCTAGTGAGTCAAAGAACGTGGCTATGCACCTTTAAAGCAGCAGCTTAACCTAGCAACGATCTAACACTTTTAGTGATTGTATGAAAACGAGGTGATTCGCTCAGTTCAGACCCTCCTTACTGGAATTGCCACATAATCTGGTATTTGAATAACTCTTGTACAAAATCAATTGACCCTATGCAGCTCTGCCCAATCCGGTCTTCTTCTTTCAGCCAGCTAGCTAGCTAGCTTGAAGTCGTGCGCGTTTTCAGCTTCCGTCGCGTTACAAGAGATTTAAAATGAGACAAAAACGTGGGGACGTTTAACGGCTCGCTGCCCTAGCTCGGGCGGCTTCGTGCGCTGTGGTGACATTTTTACCTTCTTTGTATCGTTCCTCCACATCGTTGTCAACTGAACAACCCTCATACGGATTCTGCATCAGCTCACATTGTGCGCGAGTTCGTTTTGATCAATACATTGGATTGGAAAGAGAAAAGTTGCATTTTAAAAATCGCAAAATGTCCCATCATACCAAAGTTGTGGTGGCAAGGAAACGTGAGGGAAGGGTGGTCTCACCTAGTGGAGTGTAGCGTAACGTAAACTACGGTTCCTCGCCTGTTGCTCTGCGCTGCTGGTCAGCTGGCTGAAAGAGAGCGACCCCGTTTCCCCCTTGATTGCAGAAAACACACGTTTGGCTGCTTGAAATAATTCTGGTTGCCACAAACATGGATATGTATAATGTAAAAAAAAAAAAAAAAAACACTGCAAAAAGGGTACTAAAAGTAAGTGAAATTTTCTTGAAATCAGTGTATTTTTCCTTGATTAGAGCAGGTACATAAAACTATTTGCCAATGGAATAAGATTTTCACACTTAAAATAGGAACAATTCATCTCCATCATCTTGCAGGATGTCTAATTATCTTATTTTAGGGGTAAAAATACTCATTCCATTGGCAAATAGTCTTATCTAGCTCCTCAAATCAAGGAAATGTATAGTAATTTCAAGAACTTACTTTTAGTTCCCCTTTTGCAGTGAAGAAATGAGCCCTACCTGTTGTTTTTATTCAGGCAAAGGGCGTGAAGTGTGCAAGCCGTCAGAATAATACTATGACATTTGAACGGTTGGTGCTCTGTTTAAAATAAAAACCATTCAGTCGATGCTCACTTCATCGCTTTGTCCAACGCCGACAAAACCTAATCTGCTACTCTGAAGGCGTGAGGGAAGGTAAAAAGAGAAAAAAGAAAAAGCTTTTCTGCGGTCTCGTTTTTCAAATCGCGTCTTTCAATAGGCATGTTTGTCCTCTTGGGATGAGATTAAAGGGCACACGTTAGAAGAAATCAAACAAAAAGAATACCGGGGACGTAAGCAGGCGTAGAAGCCGCATCGGGGCGGCGTGGTTTGCTGGTCGCTCAGCGTTTAGCGCTTCATTACCTCTGCCGTCGTTTGACCTGATCGCGCTCATCAGACGCAGACCAGCTTCAGTGTTTTCACGTCGGAGAGAGAAGAGGATCACCCACAGCCGTGGCGACTTGTGCCGGCTGATCCTAAATGACTTGCTCATGTAACCCCCCCTCCACTCCCCTCATTAGCTCATAGTCGATATTGCCCTGAAGACGCCATCTGGTCGGGGCCGTGCAGCGCTCGGTCATGGTAAATGGCGTGTTTACGACCCATTACAAGCGATCACACGCGCCCGCCGCACCGCCACTTAGACACATTAACTTGATGCCCGCCGTCGTTCCCCTTCCTCTGCATGATATTCTGCTGCTGATGTTGTTGTGTGTGTCCGGTTGTCATCCTCAACCCCTTTTTTCCTCAGAGACTCGAGCAGCTGAACCAGTATCCAGACTTTAACAACTATTTGATCTTTGTTTTGACCAAATTAAAATCTGAAGGTAAGCAACTCATCTGTCTGCTTCCTTTTATTCTCATGTCATGTTTTGGTCTCTCTCTCTGTTTTTTCTTTGTTTTTTCTCTTTCGGGAAGGATCTATGTGGCCATGACTCAGGCGACCCGAGGGCATCTTTGCCATAGATGATGTGGCTCTGGGAATATGGGTCACTCTAAATTTAAACCTGATTGCTGGCATAGATGCAGCGTTTGGCACGGCTGTCTGCAAAGTACAAGATCCAAAGGGTGTTGAGACGTTTTTAATTTGCCGCCCGCACCGACGTCTCTCGGTTTAAAAGCTGAGAGCCAGAAGCAAATTTAGATTTTTTTAGACGCAATTCAAACACCCAAAGTGCTGTGATAAGGATACCCATTTATAGATGTCTTCTAGTTTTGCTTCTTTTTTTTTTATCCTTGATACTTGATGCTTCTGATCTTTTAAGTTAACCTGAGTAAACATAAAACGCTGCTTTAGAAAGCTGATTTAATGCATTAAGGGGGAAGAAGCCGCCCGCAACCACCTTGTGCTGTGTAAAAAGGATTTGCCCCCTGAACCCGATACCTGTTTGGCCTGCCGTGGCAGCAACGCTCGCTGGCAAGTGTTTCCAGCTGCTGGCAGTGGGTTGAGGATGTTTGGCCCAGTCCTCTCCTGGGGATTGCTTCAGCCCAGTCATGTGGGAGGGTTTTAACGCATGAATGGCCCGTTCAAGGTCGATCCACCCTTTGACTAGGCCACTTCATTGTTGAGCCATTCAGATTACCGTCAGGGTTGTGTTTCGCTTTCTGAAATGCGTGGTTAGTTTTAAGCCTTGTGTCACCAGACACTCGGCCTCTGGAAAGATCCAGCTTGTCTCTCATCATTTTGCTAAATATTTTTCCCAAAAGGCCCGTCCTGTCTCTTTTTAGTTGTTCAATCATGAACGCGGTCCTTAACTGAGGTGAGTGAAGCATGCAGAGCTTTAGATGTTGGTCTAAGGTCTTAAGTGACCTCCTGAGTGAGTCACTGACGCCCTCCTGGAGCAATTCTGGAAGGCAGTCCTCTTCTGGGAAGGTCCAACACGGTTCCCCACGTTCTCCATTTGTGAATATGTGGCTCTGACTGTGGCTCGCTGGAGTCCAAAAACCTTAGACATGGCTTTGGAGTCGTTTGCAGACGAGTTTGTTTCCTCATGTGTGCTGGACTTTCTGCCGGTCAGGACATGTCGCCTACTTCATGTCGTCAGGCAGGTCCTATTCAAGAGGTTCCTTGATTGTAGAGTGAAATTAAACTTGGCTTTCCTAAAATGTGATTAGTTAGTTCCTCAGAGTATCTGTCTGACATCAGACATTGTTCATCTTCAACATATAAGTGTGATTAAAAAAAAAGCAAAGCAGAATCTGTAAGGGGCGGATACTTTTTAGCTGCGCCGTATGACTGGGTTTCTATTATTATCATTGCTATTGATGTTATTTTGGAGATTTTGGGTCATGTTGATAAAAAGGTCAACCATGGCGGTTACTTCCTGTGGTACAGCAGGAAGCCCAGCGGGGACCTTGAACGTTTTTTACATCTCTCTCCTTCGGCCCCTGTCTGGTCACCCCTTCCCCACAGACGAGCCGACCCGTTCCCTGAGTGGACTGATTCTGAAGAACAACGTGAAGGCTCACTATCAGAACTTCCCCAATGGCGTGTCTGATTTTATCAAGAGCGAGTGCCTCCAGAACATCGGGGACTCCTCCCCCCTCATCCGGGCCACCGTGGGTGAGTTGCACGGGATGTTTTCGAGGGAAATATACGAAACAAAAGTCTTGATTATATAAGATTTTTTCCCTTTGCAAGTGTCCGATTGGTTCGCAGTTTTCTAGATGGATATTTATGTTTTTTAATCTTACAATGTTTCAGGTTACATTTTTAATCTAAAATCTTGCGTATCTTCCCTATCTCATGCTGCCTTAGTCTACTGAAGGCTATTAGGTGCAACAAATGCTAATCTGTACAATATTCTAAACAGTAAATATTTGACGAAGTTAAAATGTCTAAGGATGAACTAGGGTATTTATTTATTCAGGAAAGTGTCTCGTCATCACACGCAGGCGACAAGCACTATGATGCGTTTCTGTAAACACGTAAGAGGCGGTAACCTGACTTAAAAACTCCTTGGTGTTAAATGTTTGCTGAAGGCTTTTCGTCGGTTTTGAACAATTATTTTTGTCGCCTCTACTTCAGTTTTCTCCAACTGGAGGTGGAGGCGGCCAAGTAGAAACGGACACAAAGGATTTTTTAATGCATATTAAACTGACTATGAAAATGTAGTTCTTTTCTAAGTTTTGTAAGTAGGTGAAATACGGACTGCTATTATTGGGTTTTACCCTCATTTGCTTTTATTTTTAAACCCATTGTGTTTAAAGGTGATAAAAAAAATCTGAGATATCTTTTTTTAAGTAGGGCAATACACTGGGGGAATAAAAAAGACCAGATTATTTGGGCTTCTGTGTTAAACCTCAGGTTAGAGTGCACCAAATCCTGTCTTATTAAACTCAGGCTCATTAGCAGAGTCCAAACCCAGCGAAGGGCGTTTAAATCGGAGGACAATGTTCTTTTATTAAGCCGTTACCAGTTGAGCCTATTGTATTTTATCAGCATTTTTTCTTTTTGTAGCAAGAAGCAATAAAAAGTGGCGACATACCTTGGCTTGAAACAGACCGTCTCTTTATTTCCTGTCAGCCTGTTTTAAAACTAAGTTCAGAATGCACAGATATGATGCCAGTGTTCGTCCGTCCTTTCTCGCGCTCCTGCGTATCCATCTGTGCGTGTCAGGAAAACAAAGCCTTTTGCTCCAGAGGCGGCCGACACACCCCCAGGATTTCTGTCCGTGTCTTTCCTTTTTATTTCTTTTTCTAAAAAGAAAAACGGTGACACCCAGAGACGTGTTGGAGACGTCATAGCCGAACTGGCTCCTGGTGTGGGCAGAGCAGCCCAGCGGCCGTTCCCGCTGTCCTTCACCTCTGACTGCCGGGCTTAGCAGCGGCTTAACGGGACGCCGCTAATGTGAAGCAACGCTCAGAGTCGCTTTGAGCTGCTGAAATCAAAGCGAAGACATTACCTAAGGTGATTCATGCAGACCGGGCGGCCTGCATAAGGTCCCGCGTAGAACCTCGTCTTCCTGGATGGACGATAAATCAGAATGGTGGCATCAGGAAGGCTTTTTAGAATCAAAATATGAAACGGGAGTAGGGAAGAAATGATTTTGGTCACGTCGGTGAGGCCCGGTTTAGCGTAGCACGCTCCACATAGCCACTAAATGCATTAAAACAGGTGTAGCCTTAGCTCGCTGTACTTCTCTTAAGACTGGAAATGCAATTTCACCTTCCTTTGCTTTGATATAAGTTCTGGACGATCTCTCCGCTGCAGGCATCCTCATCACCACCATTGCCTCCAAAGGAGAGCTGCAGAACTGGCCCGAGCTCCTGCCTAAGCTCTGTCTGCTGCTGGACTCTGAGGACTACAACACATGCGAGGTGAGAGCAGCACGTACAGACGCGGAGGCGCCTTCGTGTGTGCGTGGCACGTTGACATAATAATGGTGGTTGGGTTTTCAACATGAAAAAAAACACACGTGACCCGTTCGTTTGAATAGAGTAGCGTGTATAGTGTGTCTATGCTCCGATCCAAACCTGTCTGTTGCATCTCTTCCTGAGCTGTGGTTCTCTGTAGCTCCCCCAGAGTTACCACAGGTCTCCTGGCTGCTTGTCAGTATTGGTGGGCAGCCATGTTTTTATAGGCTTATGTTTGCTCCATTCTCTGCTTTGGAGAGGATTGGTTGGAAAAACGCTTTGTGTGGCGTTAAAAGCCTGGGACGATGTTGTAAAACCGAAGCGCGCTTCAAACGTCTCCCCAGCTTTACCCCTGACCCGTCTGCTTGGGTCCCTGGCCTTCATGATGGCGTGTCACGACGCCTTCCAAGGCTGCCGCATTTCCATAGAGAACAAAAGGGCACACCTTGGACCTTTTTGAAGTCGGTTGCCTTGAATGGGGGCGTTAAAAAAGGGGGCCGGGATTTTCAGATATATCCAAAAGTTGAAATCCACGGCACATACCGCGTTCCTTTGACTTCATAGTCACGGACTGCTCTGCGTGGGTCTGTCCCATTGAATCCCAGTAAGCCACACCAAAGTTATGACGTGGCAAAATGGGAAAGAGTTTCTATGGGCGTACTGTTGACAGCGTTTCTCACTGAAGGCGGCCCGGTATGCCCCACGCGCTCGCTTCCTCACTTGTTGTGGACGGAGAGGAGCGCGGGTGGGGGGCACGTATCAAGCAGCATCTGGACAACATCCTGCTGGCCAGATGAGCTTAAGGCAGCTGGAGCAGCAGCAGCTACTGCTACAGATTATTCGTCGCGGAATATTATCAGTCTGTCTCTGTCCGAACCACAAAACCATATGACCCCATTTTCTGCACGTAATCACCTCGAATGGCTTCTTTGCAGTGCATATCTTTTTTTTTTGTTTTTTTAAGCTCTTCCGTGTTAGTTTTCAATCAATAATCCTTTGTCATCCGGTTGCTGGCTCTTTAAACTGTGTATTTGGCTCCCTGTCAGCTTCAGTCTAATAACCTATTTTTACTGCTTATTTGTCACCGTGGGGTCAGCACTTGTTGGAAGTAGCTACATATTTAGATGGTTAGCATTGTTCTAAATCACAGTAGAATAATTTGGAGGTGCTGTTACACGACCAGAACCGCATTAACCCGCTGCGGCCATAATCTGCCATCGACTTGCTGAGGTGTGGACGCCGCTTTCCTGCGGCCTGAGCTGGCGTGCCAAAGGTGGATCCGTTACATCAGATGCAGTCTAGGTAGCGCGTTGAACCGGCCCGCTAAATGCAGCTGACAGAAATGTGCCCTGGCTGGGTAGCTGGTTATAGCAGGAATGTCCGGATGACTTTCAGGGAGCAGGATTGTCTGAAATTTAAGGCAGAGGTGTGGCAGGGGGGGAAAAAAAAGTATCTCCCTGGTGGCAACCCTGCCATCATCTCTTATAAAGCTGATTCAGAGGCTTAGATTTAGGTCAGCTATTTACTGCAGAGGATCTTGAAGTGTGTGTGTTTGTGTGTGTGTGTGTGTCTGCCTGCGAGGCTTAAGACTGAACGGCGACCAAATGTAAAAAGCCTTGGGTAGAGTTGATACGTTTTCTAAAAGCTGCTTGGAGGCCGTAAAGCTTCTTAATGTCTGATTTTGAGGATGGTTAAGTTAAGGCTGGAGCACAACTTGTCCTCCAGGTTTAAGTGGGTCTAATCGGCCCTTTTTTCATGATTTATCTTCTTAACGATTGGGTTGTTCGTAACGACGTAGATGAATCCTCTGAAACTCATGAGGCCCGTCCGACAAAAAGCAAACCCCCTGAAAAATGTGGCTCTATAACAGAAAAGAGGCAATTTATAAGGTCGTTAAACTGATGCTGTCGGCCATGTTTTCTCAGGTTGCTATTCACCTTCTCAGGTTTCTCTTGAAGTGAGGACTCCAGCTGGAGATGTGTGGTTTTTGCTGATGTTTGTTTGCAGATTTATACAAAATAAAGGCTGAATTCGACAAAGCCTTGGTCAGAGTTGATGTATAGATCAATCATAAGCGATTGGTGAGAATCTGGATCCTTTTTGCTGCAACGCATAACCGGATCCAGCTTCATCACTTGCTCCACTGATTGGATCCGTAATTGCTTGGAGGAGGCCTGCCCCCCAATCAGCGTTCTGTTTTGGTGATTTCAGAATAACCCATTTCCTGATACTAAGCCCCCCCCAGCACCAACAGCAAATGTAATAAAAATCTGTCACTTTGTGCAATAAAATATCACGCTACATTTTCTCGCCCTGAGGCGACGTCGTCGTCTGATTTTATTGACGGCTGCAGAAACGTCTATTCTGCATTTTGATGTGACTCGCTGTGAATTTGGCTCGTAACGTTTCAGTGCAGTTCTTGATAATCGGGTGTAGAGGCGCACCGATCCAGTTTTTCCCGATCCGGTCCGATATCCACACCCGGGCTGAGCGTATCGGCCGATACCGATCCGATGACGACTGTTGAGTAAATGAATGAACCGTATAGCATCAGGCTTGACATAAGCATTGATTTAAGAAAAGGTCTGCATGTTCTTTAGCATGGTGCTTTTTTTTAAATCAATGCTACACTGCCACCCAGGACACGTTGAAAAACAAAATAATAAATAACTATTGTGACCATGGTTAAAAAAAGCATGAATTTAATTTAAATTAAGTTGAATTCAACTTTACCTCCGCCCCTTGCAAATTTTTGCGTTGCAGATTCTGCATGTTGCAGTCGGACTTGTTGACGTGTCAAGTTTGAAATGTTTCCAAATACACCGGGCTCCATGTTGCCCTGTGTTTGCTCATCGCTAGCTGGTGTCTCGCTCTACATGATAACGTTATTGCAAACATAGAATTGAAGCGACTAGATCGCTCTAACTGTGTTGCTGGGTATGATATTAATGAAAAAAGAAAGGACCGGATCAGAGTGCTGGATCGGCGTCATTCATCCGATATCCGATGCAGCTCATTTGTCAACGTTGGAGCCGATATGCGATCCGGGTATCGGTGCATCTCTAATCATGTATGGGCAAAACTTTGAGGGGAAAGTCGTCCTCCTGCTTCCTGAACTTGGCGCTTTGCTTTCACCGTCATGAGATTTACTGACTTGTGTTTCCACTGTTTTCCGCCCAATTCTCTCCCGCACATCAACATCTGATCAGAGCGGAGAGCGATTCACCAGACCCGGCCGGATAGGGATATCCCCCTTAGAACCGTCATTGTAAAAGGTGAAAAACACTGTTAGGTTAACAAAATAACTTGCGGCCTCTAATGTTTTTCAAGTTGCGCACACTAAAATAGTCTGGTTGTTTACAAATGGCTGCGCAGCGCTCTCTGCTTCCTGGACGTAATGGCTGACCACCGAGACCCCCCCCCCCCCCCCCAGACAGAACACCGAGTCAGCGTTTACAGAAGTCTTGATCGGGACAGCCCTAGTTTTAAACCCATTCCGCAGGTGACTGTGTCCCCTCTGACTGTGCACTTCTGTCATTTTGCTGGCAATATCCAGCATCTATAAATAATCCACACTGTCACAGCCTCTTATGCCTTCATATCTATTTTTGGAGGATATTTGTTGACAGGCAGTGTGCAGTTTTCTGGCCGTCGGGGTGGAAGCCATGAAGACGGTTTGCAGAGCAGCGGCCACGTAGCGCGCCGGCTTTAGGTTCAGGACGTGACGAGGACAGTTTTCTTGGATGGCCAGCTGCTCAGCGGGGTCCCCATGCAGCAAAGGTCCGACCCTGTGAACGGAGACGGGAATGTCGGCGCCGCTGCCGTGGGAATGTGACGTGGTAGCACGTTGGAATCAGTATTAGTTTCAGTTTTACTAACGTGTTTTAGTCTGTAGTTTCAGATCAGTATTTGGTTTAACGGCCCGATCTCGTGTGGTTATGCACCCCCAACCCCCTGCCTTGCATGTACTATAAAAAGGAAGAGGCAGGTGTAAGGTTGGGGGGGGCCGGCTTAATATAGGTTGCGCCCGGACAGTTTTACTGTTTTGATTAATGGCGGCTGGCCTGTGGATGCTGTGGAGTCGTAAAGGTCATTTTAATTTCATCTGTTCTTATGTTGATCACCGACGTATATGAGCTTTCCGTCAGTGCCTTTGATCTCCAGGGCTAGTTAGTGTACAGAACACATCTATTTCTCTTGGTCCGTCGTCACAGGTACCTGCAGGAACCCTGCGCTCACTGACTTCCTCGTGAAGCAGCCGTGTGCTTGTTGAAGCGGCCTGTTTTCATGCAGCCCAGCCGGTTATACCTCCGTCCTTATCCGCTTTTGTTTCCTTCATCTCGCCTCAGAAGAAAATGTCATGCGCGTCAAAGGATCTCGCCATATTTTCTTCCGTCAAACCCGTAATGACATTTCCGGAGGCTGCTCCTTACCAATTTCTGCGTTGCCTGTACTTTGCATCCTAATGAGTGAAGCTGCTTTCTAGCGTCGCCATCCCCTCCACGGCGCGTCTGTGACCTTGACACTTTCCCCTTTCCGTCTTTTTTCATCCCCCACCTCTCTTTTTTTTTTTTTTTTTTTCCTCCCCTCTCTCTGTCATCTAAAAGGAATCCCGACATGGGAGCCGGTTTCCATGGAAACAGGTTTCACACAGTGTCGGCGCTGTCTGCTTCCTCTGGGCTGCTTTTTTTAGCGTATGCACCATATTGCTGGGCTGCATGCTGAACATTTCCAAGGCGGCCGACGTTAACCGAGAGACGTGTCGTTGTGGCACATGTGGGTGAATCCTGTGGAGGAGCGTGAAAACATTTGCTCACCGCAGAGAGCAGGTTATACATGGCTTTGCAGCACGTTTGTAATATTTTGAACGTTAAAGGCTAAATAAAGCACATCGCCAGAGATTAAAAATCGATTTCCTCTCAGAATGTCATGTCTCTATGTCATGTAGCTGTGATTAAAGGTGAGAGGCAGCCGGTCTGACTGGCTGCTTATTGGGCAGAGCTCTGAAATGGTTCACTCTGCTTGCATTTTAGACCGGATTTTCTTTCCCCTCACATGCATTTTTATTTCATTCGATGTTTTCTCGTCTTCAGGGAGCATTCGGGGCGCTGCAGAAGATCTGCGAGGACTCCGCCGAGATCCTGGACAGCGACATGCTGGATCGGCCTCTTAACATCATGATCCCCAAATTCTTGCAGTTTTTCAAGCACAACAGCCCGAAAATTAGGTAGCTCACTACTCGGCATTTAATGACTACCTGTTGTGTTTTTTTTGTTTTTTTTAAACCCTATTAGGTGAAAGTCGGGTGATTTTTTTTTTTTTTTTTCTACATTTCACTGTGAATGTGTTGCCGTTGTGTTATTTTCATCAGGTCCCCTTCCCATGCACTGCTTTACTCAGCTCACCTCAGATTATTTTTATTTTTTTTACCTCTGTTGCCGCCCTGCTCACGCGCCATGCTGGGAAGATGAATTCGGGTCCTTGTGTGGTTTAATGGCTGAAAGCAAATGGAAAAGAAGGAAACGGGCTGTCATGAATTAATAATAGGAAGTTTCATAAACAAAAAGTATTAGTAAAAACAGAAATTTATATTATTTCTGTGTTTTGTATTTGCCAGTAATTGCTGCAAGAAACTATTTTTTTTTTTTACAAGTGTGTTTTTTTTCCATCTGTATAATTATATATAAAAATGGTGGATTTCTTGACACTTTTCAGATGCGTCAATGTCTGGCGCTGATATTTTAAAGTTGCCATGACAACATATTATATTTTTCTGAGGGCTTGGTGGTAAAATATGACCTGTTGGGCACTGATGAGACCGCGTGAAAGTCCAAACAGAACACCAAAGGACCTGATCAGGGGCCGGCAGCTTTGTTGCTTTGCCCAAATATGGTCAGATCAGAAAGCGGGTCGTCTTTCTACGCATTCATATTCTCCAGTCAGAGCGCACCAATCAGGGAAACGGCTTTATTTAATTTCTAAATGTTGTCAAATGTCTGACGCCGAACCGCTGCCAGCTGCATGATTTTTCTGTTACGACGGCGGGGTGGGGGGGGAGTCAGCTCTCCACCACGGTGAACCAGAGCCAGCGGTGAGCTGGAGCCGTGTCGCGGCCCATTGGCTTTGTGTTTCAGTCCCACTGTGTTAAAACGCGGCGCCCCCAGGTCAACGCCTTTGGTCAGCTTGGCCTCGCCTGTCCAACATCCTGCAACACAAACACTTCCACCAGCCAGAATGATGGATTTGTAACGGAGCGTTGCACCAAGGGGGGAGGTGTGGATGGAGGGGGGGGGAGTAGTGTGGCGTGGCCGCGTTTTAATCGCTTCTCCAAATATAGTTGTAGCCAATCAGAGTGAAGTCAACTAGGTAGAGCTGCATATCATTACCGCAAGCTTTTTACAAGCTTGTTTTTTTTTTTTTTTATGAAATTCTTTGGAGAAGTGACATGCAGCAATGTCAACTACGTGAAATGGTTTATACAGTGATGTCATGGCGCCTTTAAAGCCTTTCCCCCCCAAAAAAAGGGTTTATTTAGTGAGAAGTAGATTAAGAAATATTTGTCTTTAGGGTTGAATAAAGGACTAAACTCTGTTCTCCGCCTGTCATTGAGACGGCGCACAGTAAACTTCTGTGTCCCTATGTTTGAATGTGACTCCAATATCCATTTAATCAGGAGACAAGAGGGCAGCAAAAAAAGCAGCACAGAGGCTGCATTGATGCTGCGCGGCATGTGAGCAAGACGAGCCGGCGTGACTCTCAAGTGCTGGTCATTGTGTTGCAGGTCTCACGCCATCGCCTGCGTCAATCAGTTCATCATCAGCAGGACGCAGGCTCTAATGCTTCACATTGACCCCTTCATCGAGGTAAGCGAAACGCAGCTGTTTGCAACCCAACCAAAGTTAATCTGAGAAAATGCAATCGTGCTCATATCATACAGTGCCTTCCACATGTGTTCATGCCCCTTCGACTATTTCACTTATTTTGGGGGTCACTAAATTAGTAATCAGAGTCCACTGGTTTATAATTTAATCTCAGTATGAGTCCAGCTGTTCTGTAAAAGCCTCAGAGGTTTGCTAGAGAACCCGGTGGTTTGCTTTCATTTGGGAAGATGGATCTTTCTGTGGAACATTTGAAACGGACCAAGATCCTCCCGCAGGACAACGGCCCCAAATATACAACCAGTGGCACACTGGAAAGGTTTAGATCAAATCGTGTTGATATAGTTAAAGTCCAGACTTGGATCAAAGTGAGAATCTGTGCAAAGATTTGAGAAATTGGTTAAAAAAAGGAAAAAAAAAAGAAAACACTCCATGCAATCAGACTGAGCCTAACATATTTTCCAAAGAACAGGCAAATATTTCACCCTTTAGTTGGAAAGGTGGTAGAGACATACCTCGTAACCCTCTTGGCTGTAAATGCAGTAAAACGTGCTTCTATAATGTATTCTTGAATGCAAATTCACACTTCTCGTGTTTTTACCCCACAAAAATAAAAAAATAAACACCCCAAAACATATATCCTTTATCCATTTTATGGTTATGCGCTCTGTTATGTCAGTCTGAGATATAAAATCCCAATCAAATACACAGAAGAGTTTAAGGGGCGTGTCCACTGTCTCTGATGGCCGCTGGTTCGTGTCTTCTGCAGAACCTGTTTGCACTGGCGACTGACGAGGAGCCAGAAGTGAGGAAGAACGTTTGCAGAGCCCTCGTCATGCTGCTGGAGGTCCGGCTGGATCGCCTTCTGCCTCACATGCACAACATCGTCGAGGTAAATCAGCAGCTCGCAGGCTGAGACCCGTTCTGAGAAACAAGGAAGGAAAAGTGAACTCAGGCGAAGACCAAAGCTAATCACAAAACTGTTCTTTGGAAAAGTATAAATGAAGGTAAACGGGTCGGAGGCGAACTGTTAAAAAAAATAAAAATTCCAAATGATGTTTTGGTTATATTTGATTTTGGTTCATTGGATGTTTAAACAGCTAACCTATAATGGAACATCCTGTTGTAGGAGGTTTTTAAAACATTTAATGTGGTTAAAGTGTTTTTTCTGGCTTGAAAACGGGATGAGGAAGATGAACGTATTCCATTAATGCATGAGCTGTAGATAAATATCCTACGCTTATATATCCATTTCTAGGATTAAAGGACTGATGTCTCAGCAGGATCTGGAAAAACTAATCCATGCGTTTATATTTAGTAGAATTGATTACTGCAACGGTGTTTTCACAGGACTTCCTAAAAGGTGGGTCAGACAGCTGCAGCTGATCCAGAACGCTGCTGCCCGCGTCCTCACTAAGACTAAGAAAGTAGAGCACATCACCCCAGTTCTAAAGTCCTTACACTGGCTCCCTGTATCTCAGAGAATAGACTTTAAAATACTTCTGTTAGTCTATAAATCCCTGAATGGCTTAGCACCTAAATACATCACAGACTTGTTATCAGTGTATCAACCATCCAGACCACTAAGGTCTTCTGACTCCAGCCTGCTCTGCATACCTAGAACCAGAACTAAACAAGGAGAAGCAGCATTTAGTTCCTATGCTCCGCTTATCTGGAACAAACTTCCAGAAAACTGTAAAAGTGCGGAAAGCCTGAGTTCTTTTAAATCAAGATTAAAAACACATCTGTTTAAAATTGCCTTTGACTGTTCTAGTTAAACAGTTTTACTGTTTTTAATGTTCTTTTTTGTTACTACATTCTATCCCTACTTGCTTTTATTCTATTTTCTATCTACATTTTATTATTTTGCTATATTTTAATCATGTAAAGCACTTTGTATTGTCTTGTACTGAATTGTGCTATATAAATAAATTTGCCTTGCCTTGCCTTAGTGGTCATCCACGAGCAGCGCCTCCAAAATTGCCAGAAACCTTGAAAACTTGAAGGCTGGACTCTGAAATGTGACCTGCAGACGCGCGCTTTAACGTTTCTCCCAGGCTGCGCATCCTCTGTGTTTAGACGAGCCAGATGAGATGATCACAGTATTTCTAATGCCACATGACGTTCATGTTTTTTTTTTTTTTATTAATTTTTTTTTATTGCAGTACATGCTCCAGAGGACTCAGGACCCAGACGAGAACGTTGCCCTGGAGGCCTGTGAGTTCTGGCTGACGCTGGCGGAGCAGCCCGTGTGTAAAGAAGTGCTGTGCGGTCACCTCTCTCAGTAAGGAGCCCCTCACACAAGGTTGTGTTGTACTATCATTTTAAAGAGTGGTTGATTCATGGCTGCCTGGGCAACAGGATCATTTTCTTCCTCACGGCTTGATGGCGGGATGAGTGAGAGTGTCTCAGGCCGCCGGGCTCTGTGGTGTCATCTGTCACCAAAGTGCCGCGTTAAACTGGGCCTAAAGCAGGCGCTCAGATGTGACTGATTGCCTCTGAGCTTTCGACCTATCCTTGCACATTTTATTTCACACAACTTTATCCCCGGCTCTTGCTCCAGGCTCATTCCAGTGCTTGTCAACGGGATGAAGTACTCGGAGATTGACATTATCTTGCTCAAGGTCAGTCTGTGTACCCTAATGTGTTTACCTGGAAGCACAGTGATGGCTTGCTCCATGAATCAAGATGACGTGCACTTGAATTAGGTTGTCCTGTAACAGTATATCTGAGAGAACATTTATTAAAGTGATTAGGATATTATTCAGTTAGTGTTTACATGGTGAAGCTGGGTTTAAAACAACACCCCCCCTCATTTGTCTGTAGGGGGACATCGAGGAAGACGAGGCGATTCCAGACAACGAGCAAGACATCAGACCACGCTTCCACCGCTCCCGCACCGTTGCCCAGCAGCACGAGGGTGATGGGATTGAGGAAGACGACGATGAGGACGATGAGATGGATGATGATGATGATACTATTTCGGACTGGAACCTGCGTGAGTCTAGTTCACCGTGCTTATTGACTGGACTAGACGAGTCTAGTTCTGAAAGTTCTCCTTTTTTAATACTAGCTGATTGCACCCTTTCTAGAGAACTTGTTAAAAAAAAACACTTTTGATTATAATTCCTCTTTTGTTTCTGGCTTTGTGCGTTACGTCCGTCTGCTCACTTCTGTTTGTGCGCCCTCTAAATGTTAGGAAAATGTTCTGCAGCAGCGCTGGACGTGTTGGCCAACGTGTTCAGGGACGATCTGTTGGTGCACATTCTTCCTCTGCTCAAAGAACTGCTTTTCCATCTCGACTGGGTTGTAAAGGAGTCCGGCATCCTCGTGCTAGGGGCTATAGCTGAAGGTGAGCTGAGGAGGAAGACGGCGAGGATGGAAAGGATCAGACGTAAAGACTGCTTAAGTTTAGACTTTCCTTTCTCCCTTTTTCCTCCCCCCCGCCAGGTTGCATGCAAGGCATGATCCAGTACCTACCTGAGCTCATCCCGCATCTCATCCAGTGCCTGTCTGACAAAAAGGCCCTGGTGCGATCCATCACCTGCTGGACCCTGAGTCGCTACGCGCACTGGGTGGTCAGCCAGCCCCCGGATACCTACCTGAAGCCTCTGATGACCGAGCTGCTGAAGCGCATACTGGATAGCAACAAGCGTGTGCAGGAGGCCGCTTGCAGGTGAGCCCAATATCCCACCACGTCAAAGCCCATCCCGGCCCGTTCACGCCACAAAGTATTCACACTTTGAGATAATTGGGATCTCATATTGGCAACGTAACAGAAGGGCATTAACTGGACAGTGGTTTTGGAAATGAAAATCAGGACATGCAGAGATATTTAGCCCCATCAGAGTTAGTACTTTCTAAAAGCACAACTCTTCACAGATAAAGCTGAAGATATTTATAGGTGTGTCTCTACCTGCTAAAAGATTCCCATTGTTCTTTGTAAAATTAACACAAGCTCAGTCAGATTAGATGGAGCCATTATCAAGTCCTTCCACAGATTTCTGTTCTTCTGGCAGCAGGCTCTGCTGGGCCGTCAGCTAAGTTGGGCAGCCGCGTCATGGTTTGTCTGCAGCCGCGTCATCCTCTTTCCATTGTCAGACTGTTGAGTGAATCGTGCTTTGTGAGGATATTGTTTTGTAACCCGACCCGGTCTCTCCACAGCTTCCTCCCTGACCTGGCCGCCGTGTTCCCGTGGCCTCGTGTTTCTCTTTGCTTCCTAATGTTCTGTGACAAACCTCTGAGGCGTTCACAGGAGGACTGAGATTAAACCACATACAGGGGGACTTTATTTACTGTTTAGGTGACTTTCTGCAGCCCTGGACTTTATTTAGCGGTGTTAGAGTAAAGGGGCCGTGGTATTACGCCACACCACCAGACTTTTCAGGTTTTTACTTTGAAAATCAAGCATCCCTTTTCCCCTCCTTCACACCTGTGCCCTACTTTGTGTCGGTCTAATTCATAAAATCCAGTCAAATTACATCGAGGTTTGGGGTTGGAACGGGGCAGTGACACGGTTCAAGGGGCACGAACACTTCTTTAAAGCGCTGCAGAGCTGAGCATAACCTCTCCGTCATGCCTCCCTTATAGTGCCTTTGCCACTTTGGAGGAGGAGGCTTGCACGGAGCTGGTACCTTACCTGGGATTCATCCTGGACACCCTGGTGTTCGCCTTCAGCAAGTACCAGCACAAAAACCTGCTCATCCTCTACGACGCCATAGGGACGCTCGCGGATTCTGTCGGACACCATCTAAACAAGCCGGTATGCAGGACAAGAAAATGGACGCTTTTGCTTCCTGGTTTTGTGTGAATGTGACATGCAATGTGTTGCTGAGTCTGCTTCCTGATTTGACCTTTGTTGTGCTAGTAGTGGTAAGTGCACTTCCAGATCTTATGAGTCTAGACAGCCTTTCCGCAAGGTAAAAGAAAATCCCCAACTTCTATCTGTTAGGTTGTAGAGGGCATTTATTAAATAACTAGTTTCTTTAACTGTGTGTTGAATTCGATAGGAATACATCCAGATGTTGATGCCGCCGCTGATACAGAAGTGGAACCAGCTCAAAGATGAAGACAAAGATCTTTTCCCCCTGTTAGAAGTACGTCTTCCCTCCAGGATCGCCACGACGTATCGGTGGTTCGGTTCAAGTTGTATCACGGCTTTATTCTTAAAACGTCCCGCTGACGGCGTCTCCTCCTGCCTTCCTCAGTGTTTATCCTCCGTCGCCACAGCCCTTCAGAGTGGCTTTCTGCCCTACTGCGAGCCTGTTTACCAGCGATGCGTCAACCTGGTCCAGAAGACGCTGGCTCAGGCCATGGTGAGTCCGCAGGCCTCAGACACGTCCCTCTGCCCCCACCACCGTTAAGTCTGCGGTGATCCGTCTGGCACATGCAAGGTTTATTTAAGGTTTAAAATAATTCAGCAAACCTTATGAGAGCAGTTCCAACAGGATGTTAGAGAGAGAAAGAGAGATTATTGGGCAGCTTTACTGTATTTGCATTGTAGACGCAAAAACTGTAAATCGGATCCCGGTCACGACGCTCTGATTGGTGCATTTCTGACCGTTTTTATTATAATTTGATGAAAAGATTTCCTTTTTTTTTTTTTTTTCACCGTCCAGCTTCATCAGTCACAACCCGATCAGTACGAGGCGCCGGACAAAGACTTCATGATTGTGGCTCTGGACCTCCTGAGCGGACTGGCTGAGGGCTTGGGCGGCACCATCGAGCAGCTGGTTGCTCGCAGCAACATCCTCACGCTCATGTATCAGTGCATGCAGGTAAGGAGCTGTCGGCGCGCGTAGCCTGATAAGCCGGTGCGCCGACGGGGGCCTTGTTAACGGGATGCTGATTCCTCCGACTTCAGGACAAAATGCCCGAGGTGCGGCAGAGCTCCTTTGCTCTGCTTGGGGATCTCACCAAGGCTTGCTTCCAGCATGTAAAACCCTGCATCGGTACGTCCCCGCGTTCTTGTTGTCGTGTCTGAATCCAAGCTCGGTAATGAGCGGTTGGTCGGTCACCAAGTTTATTTAAATTTTTTTTCCCTTCTTGCAGCTGATTTTATGCCCATACTGGGCACAAATTTGAACCCAGAGTTAATATCCGTGTGCAACAATGCCACCTGGGCAATCGGAGAGATATCTATCCAAATGGGTGAGTGAAACGCTTCCCTCCTGCTCTCCGGCGAACTGTTTTGAGAACAATGAGCATCATTTCCTCTTTTAACCGCACCGCACAGGGCCCGAAATGCAGCCGTACATCGCCATGGTGCTGCACCAGCTGGTGGAGATCATTAACAGACCCAATACTCCAAAGACTCTGCTGGAAAACACAGGTACCACACGGTGGTAGTGCTGAGCCAGCCACACAGGGAGGTGCTCACTTACTCGCTCACCCACTCTCTTAGCTCCTATTCAGTCAGTCACTGACCCCACTCACAAGGATGCCTGTCCTGGTCTTTTTTTTTTTTTTATCTCTGTCCAAACAACCTTTCTCCAAGAATGAGCCTTACAGGTTGGGCCGGTTTCGCCTAATCTTCCTCAGCTGCTCCAGTTATTGATTCGCAGCCTGCCGCAGAGAGCGCCCGGTTTTCAGATAAAAGAAAACAAAACCGCTGGCAAGCTCCGGCGCTAAATTCCTGACGCTCCTGAAAAGGAACCAAACCACGTAAGAGCCCAGTCTTGGAGTTGACTAATCTGGACGGACTGACAAGCGCAGTAGGAAAAGCTTGAGATGCCCTCACAGCCTCACATAGTTACCAAAGGCACATCTCTCTCATCGCTTAAACGGTAATCCGGAACGATTGAGAGAACGCCTCCACCTGGCGCCCAGCTTAGAAATGTCTTTTAATTCGCTAAATGGTTACACTCTGCTTTTGTTTTCACCATTTTAAGAATTGCAATGGAATGAGTTAAAAATAACCATCTGATGCAAACAAAACGCATGCAAGGGTGAAGTGTGACCAGCCAAAAAAAGACAAATCAGGGATTCTGTAGACGTGTACCTGTTTGTTTGCTGTCAGTTTATGTGTTGCTTTTATTTACTGTTCTATAAATGTGAATGCATTTCTGCTGATTGATGTTAAATGTTAAGATTGGCTGACGTTTAATGCAGGATGCGTGGTGATTTAAGAGTAATCGTGAATCTCAAATCGCAGAATCCGAATCTCTTTTCAGTATGCAGTGCCTAGCAAAGGTGTTCACACTCCTGGAACCTTTCCACGTTTTGTTGCAGTGCAGCCACCAACTCCAACGCATTTTATTGGGATTTTACACGTCGCACAAAGAAGGCATATTACTGTGAAAAAAGAAGGAAAACAAGATGCAGCGTTTTAGTGAGCCTTTTTAAGCAGCCGATTTTATTCTGGTGACTGTGAATAAAAATCTGGTGCAACAAATTCCCACATAATGTTACCAGATTGGTAAATATCAAACATTATGTCAAACCTCCAACATCTTATGGAGAAAACGGTTCAGTCAATCGACAGGCAAAAATTCTCAAACCTGCCAATACATGGCTGTCCACTTCAATGAGGAGACTGATGACCAATCTGGAGGAGCTGCAGACATCTGCAGCTCAGGTGGAACTATCTGTCGAACTATTATTCATCCACGATACAATTCTGGCATTTATGAAAAAGTGGCAAGAGCAAAGTTGCTGTTGAAGAGAAGCCATGAGAAGACACGTTCGCGTTTTGGGCAAAAAGCACGGCAAGTTTATTTATGAAGCACTTTTCAGTGACAAGACTAGTCAAAATGCTGTACATGAACAAAAAAAAAATCACATTGCCACATAGGAGACACAGCAAACGCCTGGAAGGAGATGTTCTCCTCAGGTGAGATTAGAGATCGACTGACACAGGTTGTTTAAGGCTGATGCCGATTATTTTGACCTCAGACAAACCGATACTCGACATGTGTTGTCAATTTTCATTTTGTTTTAATTTTGAGGGCCTATTCTTGAAGCCGAAGTAGTTTTTTTTTCCTCCATTTACATGATAAAAATGACACAATGATAACAAATGTTACATAAGTCTCAATTTCAACAAAAAAAAAACATTTAATAGAACAAAACTTGGTAGAACATGTTAGTATATAACAATAAAAAGTTTTCACACTTAAATGTTTATGCCCTTTGTGTAGCAGCATGAGCCCATTGTAGGGCAAATGACCTTCCTGAGAATATCTTCTGTTTGATTTGTATATTAAACAGCGTTTTTTTCCCCTACATAAAATAAGACTATCTCTATAAGTGTTTTATTATCACATCTATTATGTGAAGACAACACACTAATGGGCCTTGAGAACGGCATTAAAATGAAAATTCCCACGGGACAACTATCCCAGCCATACAGCCAGAGCTACCGGGGATCGATTTATACCAGTGCCTGTCCATCTGTAACAATGGCCTTGTCAAAGTGCGGACAGACATCTGAGAATCTGTTAATGGGAATTCATGAGCTTGAGCTACTTTGCAAGAAATTAGCAAAACCTTCTCTCTCCCTGATGTACAAAGCTAGTAGAGACATTCCCCTAAACGGCTCGCCGTGAAGGATGGTTTTACAAAAACAAATGCACACCACACTTTTCAGATTTTTTTATCTTTTCATTTTACTTTTTCAGTCATGCAAAACATCCCAATTAAATTCGTTGAAGTTGGCTGCTGTAATGTGATTAATGCGGTTCAAGGGAACGCATACTTTTGTAAAGCGCTGCTTTAAAACACCGCTGACAGAAGATTAAGGGAATTAAAGAGCAAAGTCCGACTTTGCCAGCCATGTGTAAAGCGTAATGTGAACTATATTTCCAAGAAGTGGAACTAAATTTAAAGCAGTCGTGTCGTGCCAAAGCAACAGGCCGGCGCGGCTGTGAATTCTTGGAGGAGGACTGCGGCACTCCTAAGTTTGCCTCTGATCAGCTGATCCTGCACTGAACTTTACTCTGACGAGCGTACCATCCGCTTTCTGCATGTGTCATTGGACTGTTTCATAAATGCCTGTTTGTTAATGAGAATGTTGCATAGTTTTGTGTCTCTTAAACTTAGGTGCTCCCTCCTCTCTGCCTCATAAGAACCTGCTGTGCTGGATACTAGTCTCCCTCCATGTAGTTGGCTTGGAGTAATATGTCATTTCTTTTCGAAAAGAAAACAAACCAACCAGATATTTCTGTTTCTTATTGAAATCAACATTTGTGAGTTTAAGGGAGAAATCTCTGAAAAGCCACGTCTTGCTTTTTTTCTTTTTTTTTTTTCTTTTTGCTCACCTGTTTTTTGGGTACTGTGCATTTTAGCTAAGCTAATGAAATTGAATCCGTTTCAGATTTGAAAAAGCTGTTTGATCCATAACGGTTGCTGCAAGCAAACATCCACGTTTGCCCTAATTTATATTTTGTTTTTTTATATATGAATGTCTTGTCAGAGTTGTCAATGTGTTCTCCCTTAAACGTTCTGTATGTCTTTTTTTAGAGTGCCATGTTTTACATTCCTGCCCACGACTGAAGGGGGCAGTAATAATCAACGCTAGTGAAGTCTTCTGTTTATTATCATACACAGATTCTGTTGATTTTTATGTCTCTGAGTTGTTTGTTTTTTCTTTATTTTTTCTCCTCCCCCCTCCTCATTGCTCATGTCTTCGTTGGCGTTTGGTGGTGTGTAACCGTGATTACGTTACCTTAGCAATAACAATTGGTCGTCTTGGTTACGTTTGTCCTCAAGAGGTGGCACCCATGCTACAGCAGTTTATAAGACCCTGGTGTGTATTATTCAATCTTTTATTTAATTCATCTTCTCTCTGCTCTGCTCTTCTCGCCTGTCGCCTGCTCCTCCCCCCTTTTCTCCCCCCCCCCCTGTTGCTCTCCTCCTCTCTTCCTCACTTTCCTTCTGAAACGAACTTCTTTTTCAGTTTTTTCTTATTAGTTTGTAATCATTGCCAACCATGTGACTAACACTGTCCTTTTTAGGTCCTACTTGTGATTTTTTTCTTTTTTTTTTTCTTCCTTTTTTTTTGCCTCAATAGCACCTTCATGTATTATAAATTAATTTGTTTAATTTCTAGTTTTTTTGCCATTAATTGTCGCTAACAACTTTTAAGATGCATGGGATCAGTCTTGTCACATGCCTGCTGGTTCAAAAAAAAAACAGAGAAAGGATGCCTTTAATGCCAAAAGAGCATTCCCTAAATCCCTTTCTCGTTTCATAGTCACCCAGCTGCATGTCCTGTCCCAAAATTATCCCGACCCTTTCTAGTAAATCTTTCCAAAACAAAGAAAGAAAGAAAGTTGAAATCAAGGTGCTATACATGAGGTTCTGCTGAACACACTGCACATAGACAACAGTAACGTTTTATTTTTGTTTTATTTTTGTTTGTTTTTTAAGTCAGTGTAGATGCAAAAACTGATATGTTTGGTGTGCATGCTTACTGTGTCGTAGTGATCACAGGTCATGATAGATGTTTTTACAGCTAACAAAGACTAGCATTATTCAGAAAAACGTGATTTTTTTTTAAGGGTTAAGCAGTAGGCTGTATTTGTGTCTTAAGTAACTTTCCTTGATTAGCAGTAATTAGCCTTATGTAGTGGAAGCTGTTTCCTTAACTTGTCACTGGATGATGCTCTTGACATATTCAATGTTGAATTTGGCCGTCCCTGCCGTCAGGTGCACCTCTCTGCGAAATATAAGAGACAATGAGGAGAAAGACTCTGCGTTCAGAGGAATTTGTACCATGATCAGTGTAAACCCTGGAGGCGTGGTGCAGGTGAGCTCCGGCCGCGGTCGTTAGGCTCTCTGAAGCTGCAGAAGATGAAATGTTGCCTCACTTCTTGTCTTTGGAACAGGACTTTATATTCTTCTGTGACGCAGTGGCCTCCTGGGTAAATCCAAAGGACGATCTCAGAGAAATGTTCTACAAGGTAAAATGTGTAAATGTGTGGAACGAATGACTGGAGGAATAGTAAAAAAAAAAGTTGAAGTGACCCACCTGCCCCCATAGGCCGAGGGTTGTAATAGCAGATGCTAAAAGGCAATACGTTGCAAAAATGTTTGTACCCGTTAAACATTTTACAATGATGATCTTCAACTTCAATGTCCTTTATTCAGATTTTCTGTGGTATATCAACACAGAAGGGGCACCAGATTATAAGGTGCATTAAATATTGTTCCCTAGTGTGTAATATCACTCTGCCCCTCCCCCGTACACAGCTCTCTCCTGAGAGGGAGAGCTATCCGTCTCTGTTGGGAGGACAGAGTACATGGACTACACTGCCCTGTTTCTAACATAAGGCCAAAATAAATGTAACTCTGATATTGAACTAACTTTGTTTATTGTTACTCGCGCATACTCCAGGTGCGGGCTGCCTTACAAGAATGCACTTCTATTTTCGACATTACCGTCAGGCAGTTTTGTAGACAGCTCAGGGGTCCAATTAGGTAGTGACACAGTGTACCCTAATGCTCCGAATATCCATTGAGCGAAGCGGCTTCGTTGCTAACCAAAGTCGTACTTACACATTTTAACAGATTTTTGAGCGCATTGTACCACATAAAATCGATCAGTAAGCACAACTTTAATCAGATATAAGGCGCACCATCAATTGAGAAATTTTAAGGATTTTAAGTGCGCCTTATAGTCCAAACAATAGGGTACATTGAAAATGTGTTTATACCCCTTAAGCATTTTCCCATTATGACCACAAACATCAATGTTCCTTATTCGTATTTTCTGTGGTACACCAAGTCAAAGCAGTGCACTAATTCAACACGGAGTGAAAAGGATGGAGTCACAATTAGGCACCGCTGTGTGGAATCCCAACAACATACCTGGTTTGTGTATGTAACTTGTGAACACGTGAAACGATTCTAGGGGTATGAACACTGTCAGTAAGCGCGGTAATCCCCGAGGATGATTCTGCCTTGTATCAGATCCATTTTCGATAAGCAGCGGTTCTTTAGAACTTGGCATTAAACCTTCCTCTGTGTTTTGGTTTCAGATCCTTCACGGGTTCAAGAACCAGGTGGGCGAAGAGAACTGGAGGCGCTTCTCAGATCAGTTCCCGCTGCCCCTGAAGGAACGACTGGCGACCTTTTACGGGGTGTAAAGGTCTGCGCAGCACTGTGCCTCATCGCGGGGTCAGTTTCCTTCAGGACACAGAACACGCGGGACCCCCCCGACGGGGGGGAGCAAGCGCCGCCGTGAACCCATGCTTCGTTCTAAAACCGTGTCTCTTCCCTCCGCAGGTTATTCACCATGGGAGACAAGATAGGGAACCATCCCAGGGAACATGTTACCCTTTACAGGGGGGGAAGGGGTGCAGACCCCTCCCTGGCCTGGAGGAAGGGGTGGGAGGGAGGTGGTAGTAGCTGCAGTTCTCAGTGCCCTTAAGCGCAAGCTGGGGAGGGGGAGAGACTAGCAGTGCAACCTTATCATGGGAGGATCATTCATTTAATCACATCTCAATCACAATTAATGGAAATTATCACCTTTTTTTTTTTTTTTTTTTTTCAATTGCTCTACAGATTTCTTGCTTTCAGGACGACTGAAGAGAAAGCTTAGGAAAAACCAACCAGTGTCTGTGAGGTATTTGTTCAGGACAGACATACATTTCTGAAACCGATGGAAGAAGTCTTAAGATTTCGGCTGATTGTTTAATCGTGATCCTTTTTATCTGATGCTAGGAAAGCATTTTATCGGACGTTGCTTTCAGAACGCTGCATTTAATCATCCGAAGTCGGCGGCGACTTCGGGCGCACCCAGGACAGAGGCTCTTGGTAGAGCGGTCGTTCTGGGATTAGGTAGCATGCTTATTATATTGTGGAAAGCTGTTGAACATTAGTGATGTGTGTTGACAGCTGTCATTGCCATTTGATAAGGCTGTTCTTTGACCGTGTAATCTATATTTAAAGTGCGTTTGGTTTTCCTCCGCCCGAGAATGGCAGCAGCCGTCCGTAACGTGTAGCATGACAGGGTTCTCGCGCCGCGCTTTAGGCGGGGGGGGGGGGGGCGTTGAACCTCGGCTGTGACATGACATTGGAGTGTGAGTGTGTCTTGTTTCGTTACGTGGCGTGAATGTAACAGACATCTTTATTAGAGAGCATATCGAATCTTTAGCTGCCTATATTCACCGTTTTTTTTTTTTTTTACGTTTTTGTTTTTCATCTTATCACCTGAAATGTCCGAAGGAAAACTGAAGTAGATCACGCAGGTTAGCAACCTGTGTGTCTGTCCTTTTTTTTTTTTTCAATTATTTTTACCTCGACGATACGATACGCGTCTGTAAGTTTTGTGACTTTTTGCAATCAGAAGCGCACACCCCATGAGGTCCGTGTAGAGTATGTTTGTTTCTCAGTGTATTGAACCTCTGTTGCTGGTTGTTTTAGCTTCCTGTGTTAAAAGCATGATCCTGAGGATGACTGTGTTCTGTGTTGGGCGGTTGTCACTGTGGGGTACTTGGATGCTTTCATCTCTTGCATGTTGGTGGCCCCTCGCGCAAAAAACACTTGGCGGGACGAGGGTTGCGGGACGGAGGGGAGCTTCGAATCAATGGTTTTTTTTTTTTGGTTTTTTTTAAGTGCACAGTAAACATGTATGTATGTATTGCAACACTGAGACATGAGCTTGCATAAAGCATAATGGAGTCCTCTCCCTTAACCCTCCCCCCTCCAATAAGTGGATGTAGTTTTTAAAATACTGTGAAGAATGTTTTTAATGTGTCTGCTTGTTATGTGCTTTTTTTTTTTTTTTCAAGTGTCAAACTGTGTAAAGTTACAGCCTGAATGTATTCCATGATGAGTTGCAGAGATAGTAACTTTTTATTTTTTTTTTATTTTTCTTTCTTTCAAACACCCAGCCAGGCATTTTTTCCTCTGCTGGCCAGAGTAATAACTGCAGTATTTAATTCTTTGTAAAAGCGCACATAAACTAAAAATGTACTAAAAAGTGCTTGAATGAATGAACGATGTAGCCAAAACCCTCGTGATGATTAGCTATCGCTGCTAAAACGTTTTCACCCAACGCAATAAGCAACGTGATGCAATTGGACTGTAAACGTAGCTTTACAGTTATGAGAATATTTCCAGCACCTTTCAAAAGTATTCATGCAGCTTGAACCTTTTTTTTCTTTTTCCGTTTTGGCACATTGTGCGATAGACACACCGGGCGGCACGTAGCAGTGAAGTGCATTCAGCCCCCCGAGTCGGACCAGCTTTCACTGCAGTTACAGCTGCAGGTCTTTTTGCCGTACGCCTCTGTCAGCTTTGCACATTTTTTTTTTGCCCGTTTTTCTCGTGCCAATGAGGTCAAGCTCGCTCAGCTCAAATGGAGAACTTCATCTCTGAGCAGTGATTTCTCAAGTCTTGTAAAAAAAAAAAAAAAAAAAAAAAAAAAATCCCAAAAATTCTTAATTGGATTTAACTGTGGACTTTGGACGGGCCGTTCTGTTACACGAACCAGCTGAGAACTAATCCATGTGGCTGCAGCTCTGCTTGTACGTTTAGCTTGTCCTGCTGGTAGGTTGACCTCTGCTCACAGTCTCCAGTCTGTCTGCGCTGGCCTCTGTTTCAGCTCCATCCATCTTCCCATCAGTTCTGACCAGCTTCGCCACAGGCTGATGGTGCCGCCGACTTGTCACACAACGAGGATGGTCTTTTCTTGCGATTGTGCGGTGTTCGGATTCTACTGCATATGGCTTTTTTTTTTTATACCAGCCCAAAGGTTTAAATTTCATCCTTTTTCCACCAGAGTGCCTAAGGTTATTCTGTCAACAGAATCTCCCACCTGAGCTGTGGATCTCTGTAGCTCCTCCAGAGCTACCACGGGCCTCCTGGCCGCTTCTCTGGTTAATTCTCTCTTTCCCTTCCACTTCAGAGCTACGTGCTGCTTCGTGTTGCTCTAACAAACGGGGTTCCAGTGAAACACGGTGAAGCGTGTGATTGTAGCGTGACAAACTGTCTAAAAAGGGAGCACTTTTGAAAGGGACTGGAACTGGTTTTCTTGTAGGTAACATTTGACAAGTAAAAATGCAGGATGTAAAACATCATGGAATACAGAGGCGAATGTGTTTTTCTGATTTTTTTTTTTTTTTTTTTTTTGTTGTTGAAGTGTTTTTCGTCCAGCACATTCCAGCTGTTTGGGATAACACAGAAATGGCGTGATCACAGCTAGATGGGGTGTGTTCAGTCCTCCGTATTCTTTCACTGACAGATTGTACGTCTAAATAAAAAAAAAACGACACAAAAGAAAAAAAAAAAAACCCACACACAAATGAATGCCCGTTGTTACTGTGCTGTCCTTCTGACTTGACCGCTGCTAAACATTGTAGTTGCCACTTGAATATGTCTTTTCTAAGTGTAAACCTCAGGTTGCTTTTGTTCCAGTGTTTTTTTCTTTTTTGTTTTTTGTTCGTTTTGTTGAAATAATTTCCTTAACGTGTACACCTTGTATGGAGCCCCCTTAAATGTCCGGAAGAAATATAAAAAGCTGGATCTTCATGTAACAAATGGATTACCATAGATTTGAGCTGATGTGTTCCCTGCAGCACTGTGAGCTGTCAAACCTAGAGGTTAAAAACAAAAACCCAACAAAAACAAACATTTCAGCAATGGTAACTTGCACATGTTTCATCTCCTTTTTGCCTAAAGTGATTGTGATTGAACTTAAAGCGTATAGTGAAAATCTCTACACAATGCCATAAGAGCAAACATTTGAGATGTTGTTGATTTGCATTAGTCGTTCAGTATACTGTGTTGAAACGAAACCAGGGAGTTTAACACAACGAGAAGAAAAGTTTGCAAGTCCGAGTTCGACTTTCTACAGAGCTTTATCAAACGACTGCATTTTCTAAAGCACCTACCAGTAGTTAGCGACGACTGTGCAAAGAGCTCCTGTATTCTGTAATTCAATTAGCCTTTAAACTTCAATAGTTAATCTGCCTTCACCTTTTTTGCTAAGAGAAGCAAAAACATCATTTTGATAGACTTGGTTTCATTTTTTTTATGAGCTGCTGAATAAAAAAAAAAAAAAATAAGTAATACTTTTGGGGCCACCAAATATTTTGGATCATGCAAAGACTCTATATTGTACTGTAGTAATTTTGTAATATTTGTAAGATGATTTAGTGGGCGTGACTGATTACCATTGCTTGAATCTGTACATTGTTCCAATAAATTGTTTACATTACGACGGGCCCTTCGCCTCCTTCTTTCCATGGATAGTGCAGAGAGCACGGTTGCCTACTGTAGCAGGACTATCTTAACGTGCCAGCCTCTGACGGCGTCCAAAAATCAAAACATGTGCCGCATTTGCATTGCAAATAACGGGCGCCGGCTTCAGAGAAATCTGGAACTCCAGCAATGTGAGAACTCGCCGAGCCTTGAAAGAGGTTTGATCCTGTTAAATTTATAGGCTTAACCCAGAAGCAGACCTGCTGTCGCCAGGCCAGAAAGGCCTTAAGACGACCCCAGTTCAACTCTGCCCTGGAGAGTTAAAAAGCAAATCACTTTAGCGTATGCATTTAGACTCCAGCTAGATTTTAGTCAAACTTTAAACAAATCCATTAATTAAAGAACCAATAACGTAAACAAAAAAACAACAGTTTAATCCCTGAATCTACATCTACTTCAAAACCGTGGAAGGGAACCAAGCATCTATTGAGGGATTATCTACATCCAACCTACAGTAAGTGAAAAGAGCAATGCTGCACGTGAAAATGTTGCATATTTCTCACCTATTAACTTGCTAAATGGTGGTTATATGACACAAAAGCTAAACCCTGACCATCCCGTATTATAAACTCTCATGTTTGGAGTACAATCACTGAAGCAGTATAGGTATTGTCTGTGGAAAAGTACTTTTTTATGTTTATACAAAACAGCACTTTGACATTTTTTTTTTTTTTTTACTAATACTTACCCGATGTGTGGCTGCTTTGTTTCCCACAGAAAAACTGCAACCAGTTTCTGAATTGGCAAATAACTAGAGACAGTTTCTTTATAGTTTACTTTTAGCTAACTACTCATAAGTACACTTTTTTGTTTAAAGAATGGACACCTCTGCATAGCGCCAAACTGTCCTAATATCTACCAATTTACTGTCCAAACTAAACATTTATAAATTAAGTAAATTACTTGTCAATTGCAGGTTATGACAAATATGCAATGTAATGGTGTTGTAACACCTTTATAACGTGTGTAATGTAAAGACTATTGGTCTAAAGACCTGCACTAATGCAGCTATTGTCTCAAGGCAGAGTTAATAGCAGGGTTGTCCAAAGTGTGGCCCGAGGGCCATTTCTGGCCCCTGGACTGGTTTTCTGCGGCCCCCAACTGCAAATCAGGAATGGCTTGACCCACATGCACAGGTTGATGCAGATGTAGACTTTTTTTTTTCTTTTTTTATTTGGGCAAAATCATTAAAAACAAAATAAAATCCTAAAATTTTAAATGTTAAGTACAACACCAATTATTTGTCTTTTATTAACCACACTTTTTACATTCTCTAGAATTTCATAGCAAATAGGACCATATCTATCCAATGCCTTTTACTCAAATACAGACTTTGGTGCACCAAAATCTCGTTTTAATTCATCTTGTAAAGAAAGCCAAACACAGCAAATGTTTTCCAAAGTGAAAAACTGACCCAAATACTATTCTTACTCCTGAGGACCCGCAACAATCGTTTCAATCAAGCTCAAAAGAATTAAAAAAACTAGATGACCTTTCAGTGAAGCAAATGTGCAAAACACGTTTTAAGTATTGCAACTACAATAATTTCCTGCGGAAAATTGGCTCAATTTGTTTAAAATGTTGCATGGTTATAATTGTGGGGCAGGTAAAGAAAATCACAATTTTAATGTTTGCTAATTTTAATATGTATTCGTTATTTTTTTTATTTTCTATGTGGTATTCCCATGATAATCTCTTATACTTTATTGAACCTGTTGGGGGAAATTTGTCTTGAACTATGTGTGCTAGATAAACCCGCCACCATAAAAACACAATAAATACACATGAAATAAAAAAAAATAATACTGTAAACAAATAACATGCATTCAGCTTTGAGATGCGTGTATTTTCTCCTCATGTTCCTTTGAGCGATTAAGGAATTTCCAAAGAGCACCTGAAGGCAGCACACGAGCCAAGCGTCGCCTCCTGTCTGTGTTCTCGTCCGCCAGAGGTGGCGCTGTTTCGTCCCGAGTCCGGGGAAGGAACCGCTTGGGAAAGCAGCAGGCAGGCAGGCAGGCAGCGGCGCACAGCGCAGCCTGCTGGAGGTGGAGTCTGACGGTGGGGAGGGAGAGAAGAAAGGGGACAGACAGGAGGAAAACGGTGAAAGGCACACACAACAGGAGCGGGGGGAAGAACTGTGGATGATTTACGCTTTTAAAGTCGCACTACAGCTACCCGAAGAGTTGCGGCGAAGAGGAACAGAACAAAATGATAACGCCGTATTTCCTAGAAAATTTCTGGGTAGGTGTTGTTTATTTTAAGTGCTGTTTACACCGGTGGTACACCTCGTTATTCCCTTTCTGCCTATTATTCTGACATTGCCGTTCTGTCTAATCGTGGTCCTTTCCGGTCGGTGGGTTCTGTCCGGTGCCGACGGACAAACCGGCGCTGAACTGCCCACCCGGCGTTAATGTTCTTTAGTAATAATTCCGTTTTTACCCCGGGGGGTTTGGGCCTCTTGTGAACCTATCTAACTTGAGAGGGTGGAAGGACCCGCCCCTCCTTCCGGTAATTGGCTGCATCTGGATTTCTTGGAATGTTTACGGTCAGTTCCAAGAATGCTATTGGACGCCGGGGCTGCCAGTCACAGACTCCGCCGTCGTACGCGTCACTTTCTTCCGTAAAGAAGTTTCCGCGAGAGGCCAGATGTTTAGTTTAGTTCAGTTAGGATACCCCGAAAAAGTTATTTGTTTTTTTTTTATATTACTTTAAAATACACATTGGAAAAGTGACTAAATTGTTGTACTAAATTTGACTAATTTGCTGCTGTTGCAGCTTCTGTTAGTGTTAGTGTGTTTATGCTGTCAAAGGTCATCTTGCTCATTAGGAATTTGCATAGCTCGGTCAGAGCTGCTTGGGAAATGGGATAAAGGCAGTTTGTGTTGATGATTTCTCGCTGCTATATAATAGCAAATGTAAACATGTATGGCAGGAATGTGTGCCCACACCTTTATACCTTCCTTCAAATATTAACCTGCTCATTGAGCCGTGTTTGAACTGTTTGACATCTTCCGATTTCTTAATTTACCTCGTTTTTTTGAGCTCTAATTGCTAAGCGTGGCTAATGTAAATAGATTTAGTAGGTTTGTTTGGTACAATGTCTTTCTTTCTTTTCCCCCCCTTTTTTTTTACATTTTAAAATGAGTTGTGTGTAAAACAAACAACCAAAAATATTTCACCTGAAAGAGCTAATTTGAAACCTTTAAACTGCTGTAACACAAAAACACCAAAACGGCGATTGCTTTTAAAAAATGTCGTTCTTTTAATCAGCCAAAAACTTCAGATTCATTAATCTGGAATATGATATTTTCTCTCTCACACACTGACCCACACAAAATAATTGGCCTTGAAACGAAAGCAAATTCTGCTTAGTTTTATTTTCTCCCAAACTAAATAGTTTAGTTAAACTCTGAAGTTATGATCAAAACATCAAATCAGTTCGTTTTGGCCGTATAGGGACTTGAAAACATTATCCTACAGCCTTTTGGCTGATTAAAAAAAAAACAACAAAAAACAAACGTTTTGTGTGCTTCTCTAGCTTTCTGGTAAATCAGTCATCTTTTTAGATCCAAAAAAACCAAAACTACCAAAAGAAAAAAACCCGAAAAGAAAATGACTGTCGCCAACAGGAAAAAAACATAGATAACTAGTTATATTGAGGGTGTGTTTACTTAATGTTATTAGAAATGCAGAGCTTTTTATTTTCCAACAGAGAATAGGAAGCTGCTCTTGAAGGCATAGGATTGGCGCTAAAAGGGGCGACAGCAGACCCACTGATAGTTCACAGCGGAGTACAAGGGCCGCGTTGCGTAGCCGAGCCGCCAAACCGCTCTGTTAGGCCTCAGTAAACAGCCGTGTTTGCGGTTCTGTGCAGGATAGATGTCAGATTACAGTTAGCGTTGCCCAAACAGGGATTTTACGCCCGCAACGGTCGGCACGGGCCAACGGCGATGACCTTGAGTGAAAGACGGGGTTTGCTTTCATTTGAGAGAATTCCTACTGCAGCCAAAACGATAAACGGTCAAAACAATTCTAATATCTGCAACCCTTTTATGTCTTTCCGTTTTCCTTTTGATATACAAAGACGGATGACGGATCAACAGAGTGGATGTTTTAAAGTGCTCATCCTGCTCTTTATGAAGTAAAATGGGAAGTTTAAGCACCTGAGGTGGGCCGTGTAGTTTAGTGCAGATTACTGTAAATGGAGGGATGGGTGGGCACCCCTTCTGTGTTTACAGGCACCGGCTGTCTGTGTTAGCTGTGACAGGAAATATTCCCAAATATCCTCATTTGTCGTTAAATCGTAAGCTTAGCTTCTGCCTTGTTTGGTTGTTTTTTTTTTGGTTATCTCTCCGTATCCTCTGGTAAATGTGCAGCGTCTCGGCTTTAAGGTGGTGAAATAAGGCGCTGATGTTTTTTTTTCTTTTTTTGTCTTTACCATTCACCTGTGGTATCGGCTAAAGAAAGTCTACCTCTTGGACTCATTGAGCCTTGAAAATGTTGCTACAAATCTAAGTAATCAGAAAGCAGGAACTCCTTGATTGCCTGAATGGAAGGGGGGGGGGGGGGGGGGTAGAGGAGGAGAGCGGGGACACTCCTGACTCCTCAATCTGGCCTTTGTGCCCTGCAGCGGGACACAAGAGAATGCAGTGATGGCAGCGATCAGCTGTGCGTTTAGCATGCGGGGCACGCACACGCGAGCGCGCACACATACTTGGCATCAGGGGATGCATCCAGTTCCCTTCTGACTCGCCTGCAAATCTGCTCTCAGAGCTGGCCCATAAATCTGAAAGCCCCTCTGTCAGACATTTCATTTGGAGCATTTCTGAGGAATTTTAAACGAACGCCTCTGAAGGCCTGTGCAGATGCCTTTCCCTCATCTTACGCTCCAACTCATGGACTTCAGCTTTGATGCCCCAACCACCCAACCACCCCTCAATTTTTAATCTTGGCATCAATGTCAGAAATATGTCCTGCCAGCTCAGAGAAACCGAGTCCCTTTAAAGAAGCAAGAACTAGATGAGGAACAGCAACGTTTCTTTGTCGCTCTCTACCCTCGACCGGTCGCTGGCTGCAGCGTTTCCGCTCGCTGGATCCACTCACAAGCTCAGTCTCATTTCCCTTTTCTTTTTTTTTTTTTTTTTCCCCCCCCTCCTCCTCCCTCCTTTTTCAGCGTCTCTAACACAACTTGAGTCGGCGCGGCATGTAGCTGCTGAAAAGTCTCCGTCAGTGAACCGGTGTGACGGCATGCAGTTTGTGAGCTGAAACTACGCGCTCACGTCGGGTTCGCCTGCAGCCTGTCATGGGAAAGTAAGATGGAAGTGATAAGCAAACAGAGCCGACTGAGCCAACAGGGATGGCCTTTTCACCCCCCCCGGAGCCTCCATGTGTGGTCTCTAGTCTGTGCCTGGACGTTTACACTCGGGCTTAAGAAGCTGGGGACTGACTAACCATGATACGTTTACTTTATACACATGTAGTAAGCTAAGTTTTCAGGAGTTTTTTTTTTTTTTTGAAAAATGGAAAAGGAGCAAACGGTATCAACGCCGAGCAGTTGATTTTTTTCGGTCCGTTTCTTTTGGAGTTTCACCTTCACAGACATATTCATGAAACGGAGAGACGCGTTCTTTGTATCACGTTCAATCGATTCCTCTTGTTTTGCCTTTGGCCGTCCTGTCCTCGTCTGGAAAGAGTCCAGAATGTTGTCGTTTTTACAGCCCGAGCGTCTCGTTCGGGTTCAGAAACAGGCTGATTTTAAAAAAAAGAAAGAAAGAAAGAAAAAGTCTTCTTAACATACTGTGACGCCAGCACTGGTACGAGTTTCTCCTTTCATTATAACCTTGAGTAAAGATACAGTATCACAAGTTCACGGTGTCGCAGCGTTAACTAGGGCCTCACGATGTTAGAAGATCCTGTGAAAAGACCAAGAAGACTTCCTCTGGCATCTTGTTGAACTTGATTGAACAGAAAATCTCTGTAGCTTTGACATCAATGTAACCCCGGGTTCTGGTCCGGCCGGGAATCGGTTGCGCTGCCTCCCATTTACTAAGGTAAACTGGCACACACCTTAGCAATGTCGAGATGCTGCTGCGCTGTCATGCATATTACCTTATCTTGGTTCTGTAAATAGGCTGCCATCCCCCCCCCCCCTCCTCCACTGTCAAACTTCCATATTTCATCTTATTTTTTACCTGATTATGCCATATTTTCAACAATTGGGCAATTGTTTTTATTCTTGGTTTAGCTTTAGAACTAACTTTAGATTAGACTATCTTCTTCTTTTTTTCACTGTGTCTAACTCTGTCTGGGTCTTTGCCGCTGTCTCACCCAAAATTCCCCATTGTGGGATAATAAATCAATTAATTATCTTCTGATTAAAATTAATGTGAAAAAAAAGTGCTATGGTGGTTGCTCTTTTTATCAATGTAGCCCTACTGAAGAGATTGCAGACGGATTATCAATTTGACTGGCGTTTTGAATTGAACACAGCATGAATTGCTATTAGCTAATACCAGTAACAAACATGGACATGTCTATGTTTGTATCGCTGCAGTAATACCTTTGATGATCCTAACATGTTGCTTCTGCTTACGTCACTTTAACCCCACATTATGCAACCCTAACCTTCTCTGATTGGCTGCCTTGCCCACTAACAGTTCCGTGTTGTCATCCCGTGTCCTGCTTGCACTCAGATTTGAGATTTTCCCAGTTTCCGATACGCCATAAAACATAAAAGCCTCTGAGGTCAGGATACCAAGCTTTTATGACCGGCGTTGTCCAAGCAGCGTCAGGTTTAACTTCCTGTATGGCCCATTTAAAACAGTGGGAGTTGCAGGTAGAATCTGTTTGTTTGTGTTACTTTAAACCAGCGGCACACATAGTGCAGGGTAATGTGTGACTGCGAACACATTCCTCTGGGGTTTGAACCCATAAAATGTGGAGGAAAAACATTATTATGACCTTGTGTAACTACCAGTGGCACCGCAACAATTGGCAAATCCCTGCAGCAGGAACACTCCAGCCCAGGTCAGAGTTCTGACATCTGAGGCAAGTTGAATGCAGCAATAAAAAGCCTTCAGATAGAGGCTCAACCTAGGTGCTTTAGTCACGATTAGATTCCTAGTAGGAGTCTGGGAAAGCAATGCAGAGAATTAGCTTATAAAAGTCCTGGACTAAAGAAGATTTATTTATTTATTTATTTTTTTGCGCATTCACAGGCAGTTTTGCCTGTTTCCTGGAAACGGGGAACAGAAATGCAAAAGAAAAAGCGTTAATTTAGAGCTGAGAGGTTCGCCGACTCGGGAATGACCTGAAAATCCCTCAACAGACGTCCGTGCTCAGACCTACTCGTTTTCCTCGGCCTTCACCCAGAACCGAGAGGAAGACAACCGCTCTCTGATGCTTTTGTGTTTTTTCTTCTTCTGGTTTTCTTGTTCCTAAAAGGAAACCGTGTGCTCAGAGGCATCCCGAAGGGCACTCACCCTCCTTCTAATTTATTTTGCACCGGTGCGTGGTAATTGCACAGAGCGAACGTGCCACAGTGAAGCTGGACGCCAACTTTCCATGCAAAGCACAGGGCATGTTTTCTTTTGTAGACTAGTTCACCTTTCCAGCCTACGTACCGAATGTCTAAGGAATGCATATATATATATATATATATATATATATATATATATATATATATATATATATATAAAGCAGAGAATCCACTCACCGACTCTCCACTTTAATTTCTGCTTTCGGTTGTTGGGAGGGAAGCAGGCAGCAGGGTGAGATAATACATGTCGTGTCTTACGTTACAGCCTGTGAGGCAATACACAGTAGACTCCCTGCACACAGATAAGTAGCACACACTATGGTTTGGTCTCCTTACCAGGTGGTATTTCAGATTGGAAGGTGGTTTTTTTATTTTTTTAATCCTTGGGCGGACTCCACAGACATTCATGAATTTGTCATGTGCACATGCTTCATAGGTTTGCAAAAGCAGCATGTGGTTTGTTTTGCAACATGGCGTTCAGCTTGCAAAGTGCCGTTTGTTGATGTTATTTCTTCTCTCTCAGGCCGTGCTCACGAAAGTCACTCGATTGACTTTAAAAGTCTAGGTTATAACAGAAGATAAGAGATTGATTTGTTGTCCCGCAATGGGGAAGTTCGGGCGTGACAGTGGCAAAGACACAGAGTTACACACAATTAGTAGTAATGGGGGGGGGGGGGACGACAACAACAACAACAAGTGGATCTAATTTAAAGTTATTTCCAAAGCAGCGGAGGATGAGCTTTATCAGAAACGGCAAATATATGCCAGAGTAAATATTACACAAGCATTGATAAAATGGCATTGTCAGATAAAAAAAAAAAAATTAAAAATATTCAAGTTAAACGGTGGAAAAACTCCAGCAAATTTACAGAATTGACATAGTATGCAGTATTCGTGACAGTACAGCAGCATCTTGAAGTAGCTAAGGCGTGTAAGTGTACCTCAGCGTCTGGGGACGGCGTAAATCGTTAATGATCGGATCAGAAACCGTGCAACCATTAGCACGATTGTAAACGGTTATAAGGTCAAATGGCAGCTGGGGGAACTAGGACTGGACAATTAATTGCGTTTGCAATACAATCGTAATTTTAAAAAGCAATTTTTATCTTTTAATTTTTTGTGACAATTAAAGGATAGGAAGACACATCCTTCAGGTGTTGGTAATATGTTTAATAAAGTGGGTTTGCCTCCACATGGAAGGGAAAAGAGTTGCAGTAGTGAGATAATGTGTGTCTTGTTTTAGATTTTATATAGTCAATACTTTTGTACCAGAAACTTTCAGGAATCTTACCATAGCATTAAGTACCAAAGTCAAGCTGTTTAATACATAGACTTGTGTGTTGGTTGCACTTTATGTTCAACAAGGATTGATGTCCAACTCAACAATCTATTCTCTTGTATAATAATATTCTGATTAATAAGTCCTTGTTTACAAACATCTTTATCTACGGGCCATTTTTGTTGCTTGTGTTTAATGAAGAGAAAACTCTAAATTAAATTACAATCGTAATTATTGTTGAAATATGTCGCAATTTTAATCTTTGGCAAAATCGTACAGCCCAAGGAAGAAGGACCTGCGGAAGTTCTCCTTTGAGCATTGGATGAGTAGTCTGTCACTAAAAGATCTCTTCAGCTCTCCAACAGCTCCATGCATGGGGTGGGAGACATTGTCCATCAGGGAAGGGATTTTCCTTGCAGTCCTTCTGTCTCCCACCACCTGTACTGGGTCCAGGGAGCATCCCAGGACAGAGCCGGGCCTCCTAATGAGTTTATCCAGCCGCTTCCTCTCAGCTACAGATAGACTGCTGCTCCAACAGACCATAGAAGATGGCTGATGCCACCACAGAGTTAAAGAAGGTCTTCAGGAGCGCTCCCTACACTCCAGAATACTCAGTGAGATTTATATCTTAATCAAAGAGCCATTGGACACATATTTCCACTAATCTTTTTGTATTGGTACACTTTAGAAAGGCCATATTTTTTTAATTTAGTTATTTTTTTGTTTTATTTTTTCTACTTTTTTGTATTTGTATTTTATAATTTTAACTTGCACAGTATATGTCTTGATGTGTTGCTATATAGTAATATTTCAGTGTCTTTCATTTGTCTGTGGTGGTGGTGGGGGGCGTTGGTGGGGTTGTTCACCCAGGAGCCAAACAGGCTAGGACCGCCCCTGGGTCTTACTCTAGACTCCAAACAGACGAGGAAACTGTCGTCACTCTAGGACTGTCCAAAGTCATCTCATTAAAAGAAATCAAGCTGTAATAAATAATCATGGCAATTTGTATCAGTTTTGGAACAATACGTTTTATTGATGCTGTATGTTGATAACAGCCTGCGCTTAATAGATCGAGCTCTATAAAATGTAAACTAAAAAAAAGCCATCTGCCAGGCGTCACCGTAATCAAAACATACCCTTCAGGGGTTTTTCTTACTCAATGGTTTGAAATGGTTTTCTAAAATCTACACTTAAAGTGGCGTACAAAAGTATTCACCCCACTTTTTTTTTTATTGTTGTGAACCAAACAACAAATAGTACAAAATACCAGAGAGCTTAATTGTGCAGAACTGTTCTTCCCCTCAAAGTCAGCACTTTGCAGAGCTGCCCTTTGTGGCAATCGCAGCTGTAAATGGCGTCGGCTACGTCTCTCTGAGCTCACCACATCTGGCCACTGGGAGTGTTGCCCATTCCTCAAGGCTAAACGGCTCCTTCGTGTTGGATGGCTTTTACTTGTGAACAGCGATCCTCAAGTCTAACCACAGATTCCCCATTGCATTGAGGTCTGAACTTTGACTAGGCCGTTTCTACGCTTTTAAATGTTTCCCCTCAAACCACGCGAGTGTTGCTTCCGCAGGATCCTTCAGGTCATTGTCCTGCTTGAAGGTGAACTTCTGTCCTCGTCTCAAGCCACAGGCAGAATGACAGGTTTTGCTCTAGAATATCCCTTTATTTACAACCATCCATCTTTCCCTCAATTTGGACCAGCTTTCGAGTCCCGGCTGCTGAAAAACATCCACAAAGCGTGATGCTGCCACCACCATGTTTCACTGAGGGTATAGTGTCCTTGGAGTGACGGGACGTGTTGGGTTTGAGCCAGACGTAGTATATATCTTGGTGGCCCAGAAGTGACATTTTTGGCCCAAAATTCAAGATTTCTTCATTAGGCTCCTTTTGGAAGCAAATATTTCTGGACAGGGCAAAGCTGCTTTCACAACAAACATTCCACGAAATGCAACGTTAAAATGTCTAACAAATGGTGTAAATAGCATAAAAGAAGTTAAAGCAAGCAAGAAGAAGTTAACTCATAAAACACTCGTCCCATTAGCATCTGATCTTCACACACACACACACACACACACACACACACACACACACACACACACACACACACACACACACACACACACACACACACACATTATTGAGTTACAACCAATCTTATTCTAAACTATTCATCAAATGGCTCCGGTATTGCAGCTCATCCGTCTTTCTTAAATCATTAATGAGGTTGATAGAAAGAGACAGGAAGGAATTTTTATATGGGAACCCTATATTCCCGTCCTCATTTCAATAAAATTGATAGTTCCCTGAGAGAAATGTTCATGAGGGGACCGGCTTAACCTGTTAAACTTCCAAACTAGCTGGTCATACCGTGCCGAAAGGACTATTGTTGCTTTGTAAAAGCTCAACACGATGTCTTTAGAGACGTCAAACAGTTGGAGTCTCCTGCTGAAGTGGTGGCGCTGATGAATCTGCGCGCTAACTTTAGCAACCTGAGTTTTCCGACTGAAGTTTCTGTCTGTGTGAGCTCCTAGATAGGTGTATGAATCGACCTGTCTCGTCTGACTTATTTGTATCGATTTGCGCTTGATGAGCATCACACCGGGCCACAACTCTGTCCACCGCAGCCGTGTGGCTGGCTGCCTGCAACAGAGCCAGTTGTTAAAAAGCTGAGAACTACTGTGTCGTCTGGAAATGCATCCGCATAGCGGTCGGACTCGGAGCTAACAGGTTTGGTCAACGTCTGGCGTAAACGAAAATGGAGAACTTGCACATCCCTCAGGTAATGAATGAATTGGAAATTAATGAACGGTACTATTCAAAACAAAAGGGATTCACGTTCAAATAGGGCAGTTCATTTGGGAATAATGTGTGGCTGAATTTAATTAAGGGGTGAACTAAAATATATAAAAAGAAGTCTGGCGTATTCAGAGGAGCTTGCAAGGTGTTTAAGAAGTAAATGTTTGCCAAATGGTTACCTTTGGTCTCTGATTAAGGCCTCCTGGGCCGTTCTGTGAGTTTTAGTGGGTGGCCCTCGTGCTTTGCTTTGGAAGATGAGGAATTGGATGTTGCTCAGGGGGGAGATTAAAGGTTTGGATTTATTTATCATAACCCCACCCTGACTTGTACTTCTCAACCACTTTGTCCTTGACTTGTCTGGGGAGCTCCTTTGGTCTTCATGGTGTGATGCCTGCTGCTCAGTGGTGCTGCATCCTCTGGGGCCTTTCAGGAAGAGTCTGTTTGTACTGACAGATCATGTGACACTTAGACTGCACATAGCTAGACTTCATTTCACTAATTATGTGACTTTTGAAGACAACTTTTCAGGGGCCTCATAGCAAACGTACATTACTGGCACTTACCAATGATCGTTTTTTTAAATTATTTTTTTATGTATATTTTTTGTAAATTTACTTACTTCACCTTTTTAAAAAAAATGTTGTGCAGATCCAGTAGTTACAAAAATAATAAAAATTACAGGTTTGGCTGTAACAGAATAGGTACAAATCCAAGGGGGGGGGGGGGGGGGTGTTAGTACTTTTGCAGTTATAAAAAGTATCAGCAGGGGATCCCTTAGGTATCTAGGCGTTATCAGGGGATCATAAAACTGCGTTTTGTTGCCTTGTACCTGTACCTGTGTAATGACAATAAAGTTGAATCTAATCTAATCTAATAATTTGTGAAATTTCATAATTAGTTTGTTTGGAGGACTTCGGGAAACAATGTAGATTTAAATTTAATCTTTTGTTGCAGTTTTACGATTATCTTTCTAGTTCTTCATATACTCAAATAATAAAAAAATAAACAGAAACGCTGTGGTTAAGTATGTTGGTAAAACACGGCATGTTTCCGTGTATAAAAGTGGGAGAAGGTTGGGGTGAAGTGACAAAGACTGGGTTCATAGTAGGGCTGTAAACGGGTGAGGGAGCTAATTCTTTGAAAACGTCTCTCTCTATGTTATGGAGAGCGCCGCAGGATTTGCAGGTAACATAAATGTCGACTTTTCTGTTATCATTCAAAACTTTAACATTGTATTGAGGGTTTAAAAAAAAGAAAACAGTAAATTAGGTTTCCCGAAAACATCCTACTTTTTGGAATCGCAGGTTCTTGTTAAAAGGATCTGTTTTAAGCCTTTGAGTTTGTTGCTGTGCACAAAACTCGAGTTTTAATTCTAACCCAGACTGCTTCTTTTCTTTTTTTTTTTTCTTTTTTTCTTCCGTCGTCTGTCAACAAGCCTTTGCTTCTTTCCCTGCTTGCGTGTGAGACTCGGAACGTCCCAGCCAAAACAACGGTGCACGTCCAAATGTGACGCAAGCTGAGTTGTTGCAGAGCTGCTACCTGCCGTTTCTGTAGAGACTCTGAAGACACTGAGCGCTTTGTAGTCTCCTTCAGAGCAAACGTCTAGCAGTGTCCACGGCCACGGCGAGGATCAGAATAGGCTGGATCGGTTCCTGTCAGTCCCCGTTGGCCTGAACATCGCACAGCTGTCTGTTTCTTCGGTTTTATGTAAATCTGTCGCAGCTGCAAACAGAGCTGTTGCCTAAACAAACCCTGCCTGACACGTGTGAACCTTGCAGCATATGATCCTCTGTTTTGGGTGTGGTAAAAGATTAATTGTCCAGACATTGTTAGTATTTCTAAATTTCAGAACAAGCTTCCGGTCTGAGGTGGTTCATCCATAAGGTTTTTTTTTATACGTGATGTTCCTGCATCCTGTAGGTAGTTTTGAAGACCGCTATCATTTATTCACCCCTCCTTCCCCCACTGAAGTTTGTTATTTCTGGTGAGAAGCTAGAGAAAGCCGGGCTTCTTCTTTAGCTGTATGGAGAACGGACCCATTTACTGTTTGTTAACAAAGACGGCTACGCACGCAGCATGGCACCGGAACAATGGCGGCTAGCCCAGTGTTATCGAGGCACGCGAGTACTTTATCTACGAAAGATCAAGAAGCTTAGTTTAAAAAAACTAACTTCCAGAACCGCGGACAGTTACTGAATGGAAACATGACATGAACAAATGGCCAGTGGCCTGATATTTATACATATTTGGTGGAGAAGCCTAGCATGTACGCAAGAGAGAAGCTATGAGCACAAGCACCAAAGCATATTAGATATCATGGCAATAAGTTTAAAAACGGTAAGCGAGGCTAATAATCCCTACCTGTCCATCTTTGGCTCAGGTCTCTGGCTTTGTTTAGTGTACACAAACATAGAAGGCGCGAAATCAGGACTCTCGGTCCCGTGACATTTCCCCTGGCAATAAAGCATACACACCGGCGTTTATTAGCCACGAACTAATGCTATGCATCCACCTTTAAAGGTAAAGCCGGAGATGTTTCCGGAGGTTCCCCCAAGCATGCGCAAGACCGTCTTACCTGCTCCTCAAGGGGATTGCGTAAAAAAAAATACTACTGGTCTTACTTCTTTCTACTGAGGCCTTCCTCTTCTTCTCATGAACATGAACGCGGTTTGCTTCTTGTGACTCTCAGCCATGTTCAAAGTATGCGGTGAGAGCAGCGGAGCTACAATGAACGGCTGAGCTAACCAGATACATAAACTCTAGAAGTGTGCAGGCGCAGCCAGTAAGCGGAAACTAATAAGGAACGAGCACGCACCCTGGCGTAACGTGAGCGCGTCAGAATGATGGCATGTGGGACAACCAATAGAAAAGGTGATATCCCTAAAACATGAGGGGGGTGAGACCGGGACCAAACCTCTGACAAATCTCTGCTTTTCGGACCAAATAGCAGTGATTGGTCAGTTTTTACAGGCCTGCAGCTCCCCCATTTGTTTATTTATTTATTTATTTTTCCTGAATAGATAATGTATTAACTACTTTCAGGATGGAAGGACCATTTTACCCAGTATAACAAAAAGTGTTTCTGAACAGGATTACAAACTATAGCTTTAACTGCATGAAACTGCATGTTTACCCATTACAATTACGAGTTTCTAGCGAAATCAAAGCGTAGACAGGTAACCTTACCTGATATAAAATAAGCCATGCAGACACGTGCATTTCTAATAGTGTCCTCAGCTCAATCCACTTGCATATTAGCTTGAAGACAAAACCGTCTTTGGTAGCTCTGAAACGGCAGATTACCCCTCGACATGCATTAGAACTTAAGTCCTAAACGTAACAACCTGACATATTGTTGCCAGTGGTAATAATTGTTTGGCTTTTGATTTAGTCTTGCGTCCTCCTATGACGAACAAACAAAAGGAATCCACTATCTATAGGCTAGTCCTCCATCGCACTAATGCGCACGCAGCTTCCTGATGACCTGGGCTGTAAATGGGTCTTTAGAGCAAAGCGGTGCTGCCCCTCCCCCGCCTGTTGCTCAGCTGTTTGGGTGCAAATAAACCACGGATGCTCTTGGTGTGAAAGCTCAAGATGCACCACCCATCTTCTTATATGGAGAGCTACGAGCAGCAGGCCTGTAAAGCTGCAGGCCGGCCACCACCAAACCACTCAACCGTGAACCAGCAAATATCAGCTTGTCAGAGTTGTTACTCTATAAATAGGAGAACTGTAGAAAAGTCTGAGTTCCCTGCGGGTGAAAGCTGCTGAAAAAACGTAGGTGTTTAAATGTTTGCTTAAATCATTTTTTCTGAGAATCAAAGTAACAATAAATAAACGTCATGGATGGCATCATTATCAGTTATATATACATTTGGTAGGAGTACAAATGATTGGTACTTTTCTGTTTTTAAATTAAGACAATTAGATCATATAACATACACTTTTTCCTTTACATTTTAATCTGATGTTCATCACACTGTTTGAATCTCAAAGTGGCCCATATCTATAGTAGGTACAGTGTAGTCCTAATTTAATTTCTAACCATTTCGTATCTTTAAGTACTTTTTTTTTTAAATAACCTGCGTGTTTCTGGTTTGTTCAGGACAAAGGCCTTACATTGCCAGATCACGGTGGGTAATCAGTTCCAGTATTGTAGCTTGGAGGGGAAAAAAGGCACAAACGCCCTCTGAGCGGCTTCCTTTGTTTGTTCTTATTTTGCTTTTGTGTACGCCACATTGATATCATACTCTGCATGAACAGGCCCGCTGCACGGAGTGGACATTCTTCCTGTTTCTGTTCTGCTCTGCGTGTTTTCACTGGCTGTCGTCACTTCCCTGTTTTCTAAAGCCATTGGCCAAATGCTTCTCATTGTGCTTCTCCTACTTTAGGCTGTGAAGTGAAGTGTGCAGCTTGTGTAAGAGCCATGTTATTGCCCGCCTCGTTTTTAAGTAATCTCATCTGTTTGCCCCCTGCGAGGTATTAGCTAGCCCGGTAATGTGGTTTTGATAGTTTTATTACAGCAACAGGAAGTCTGTCTCAGTGGTCTGCTTGTTGGGTTAAAACGTCACAGCAACTGAGCTGTAACCCACAGGTGGAGGCTTTTGTTTTTAACATGTTTGCTCAGCAAATATACCATAGTTCTGCTTAATATAGCACTAGGCCATTTGACGGAAACTTTTTTTTTCTTTTGTTTTCTCTGAACTTTCATCTTTTGTCTGTGTAGAAAACCCGCTTCAATGTTGCAGGCTGTCTGCAAAATCTGCTGACGATGGACCAGAACAGGAATTAGGAAATATCCACGAAAGCCTGGGGTTCAGCTGAAGCAAACCTGAAGAGAAGTGTCACTTTTGTTCAACACGACCTCTCCTTCTGTCCTACTACAGACGCTCACCATGAGGTCGTAGCTAATGCAATCAAAACTGGCGTAGATGTGTAGTTGTGGGTTTCTCCGATTGCCACCAGGACAGCGCGCAATGTCAGGCACTGCTTTGGTGATGGACGCCTTCTCGCAGTTTAAGGAAAACAGCTGAAATAAGGCTGTTTTTATTAGAAGCAGCACAGGGACTATAAAGGAAAATAATCCAATAAATATTGCCATGTAAAACTTCAGAGCGGTTGTTAAAGCACAATTAGATCTCCAGACCATAATTATTTAGCAGACCAGTTAAGCTCTTCCTATCAATGCAACATTAAAGTCACAGCAGCATTTCTTGGCTAAGGAAGTCTTGCCTTGAGTAGCACACACACTCACACACACACTAGGGCTGCACAATATTCTCGCAAATTTATCATCATCACCGCAGTATCATGGATCGCAGTATGCATATCACAAAGAATCGATTGAAGCGCAATAAGTGTTAGCCCATTACGCAAGCGCCCTGCATTCAGGGTCTAGGTTGATGCATTGCCAAGACATTACCAGCCGGACAGAGGCAACCTTTTCATTAAAGCCTTGTGGTTGACATGGAAATGATGAATGGTTTTGCTTTTTAGTAGCTGCCACTACCGTCTTTATTTGGACCATAAGGCGCACCAGACTATAAGGTGCATTAAATACTCTTCCCAAGTGTGTAATATCACTCCACCCCTCCTTAACACTCTCCTGAGAGGGAGAACTATCCGTCTCTGTTGGGAGGTCAGACCACACCGCCCTGTTTCTAACATAAAATTAATGTAACTTTTATATTGAATTAACTTATTTTAAGTTAATTCAGGTTTGTTTAGGTTTATTGTTGCTAGCGTGTACTCCAGGCGAGGGCTGCCTCACATGAATGCACTTCTGTGACCTCCTTCCCAACTTCTCCAAGCACTGCGTCACACTGTGTTAATAAATATGTTAGATTGAAAATGTATTACTGTTTGAATTTCTTTATGAGCTAACATTTATTACGACACAAACACACAAAAGTACCGAAAATAGGGACCGTTAAGTACCGGTATCGATTCCCAGGTTGGGTTCACATGTGAAGAGTGCCCATACTAGACGTGTCGGTCTCATTCTGATAGGGCTGTACAATATCAGAGCATTATGCGATGGCGATATTATTGTTAAATGCCATGAGGATCTCTGTTGTCAGGTGTAGGGATGTTCTGCAGACTTTTAGACTGTGACGGTGGTATTCTTCACACTTGGAAATGCAACAGGTTAATTGCAATAAATTAGCATATTAGCAAAAGCCCATTCATTTGAGCAACTCAAATTCCAAAAAATAAAACCCATAGAAACACTGGTTTGCACACAGAATGATAATATTCAAGCTGTTATTTTTGTAATTTCAGTCATTATGGCTTCTAGCTGCTGAAAAAAACAAATTCAAGTCTGTAGGAAATTAGGATGTTAGAAATGATCCATAGAAACTCCTTTTTACTGCAGGAATGTTGATTGATGTAATGGCCATATCGGAGTTACAAAGTCGTGGGGTACACTGCGGATTTGGCCGTCATCAGACAGTCACTGGCATCTCTATCCTTGCCTACAAGATTAATTCTGCCGGGAATTTGTATGTTCACAAACACTCGAGAATCCATCTTGTACCGTTTGTGTCTGAACCAAAAACGGTTCGGGCCAATCATGCTGCAGTATTGGGGGTTAAGGCGGGGCCTACTGGTGCGTCGAAAGCAAGAGCTGTCGAGCCCACAGCTGGTCCAACACAAACATGGCAGCGCAGCAGGACGCACATGTAGCTGCTGCTATCACATCTGTTTTGTAAAAATAAACCTTTTATTGGTTTCTCATAATGCCTGCTGCTTACATTTTAATGCGATACCGTGATTGGCTTAAACCAACCTTTGGTAGACGGTCGTTTCACCCAATCAGCTCAAAGAGTTCTGCTGAAATTCCCTCCTTTCCCCAAACGGATTCAAATGGAGCAGTCCCAGACTGATGACGTGTAGAACTAGAGCGCTACACGTTATCAATCTGCATGGCCGGGTTATTGTTATCTCCACAAGGAGGGGAAATCACAAAAGGTTCATTCTGGATGAATTAGCTTTTTGCAGAGAACTGAATTCGAGCCTGTTAATGTAAAATTGAGTGGAAGGAAAAACGTGTTCTGTAGAAACCGGTGCATTCAAAAATTTGGTGGACATTGAAGTGTGGACTGCAGTGACTGATCGGTCATCTTCAGCTGATGGTCCACTGTGTTTCATCTAGTCTACAGGCAGAGCAGTCTTTTATTTCATGCTTCCCTCTGCCGACGAACATTGTGGAGATAATCATTTTATTTTCCAGTGGGAATTTGCACCTCCCCACTCTGCCTTCTTGCCAGGCCGCACCGATGCAGTTATTCATGCAAGAAGAGCCTCAACCAGGTACTGACTGCAAGCACTACATTGCATTGACATTCATTTCTGTTTTAAAAATGTTTTTATGGCGCGCTAGTAGCGCAGCAGGTAGCGCGACCCATATACGGAGGCCTTAGTCCTCGACGCGGTCAGCCCGGGTTCGAATCCCACCCGCGGTCCTTTGCCGCATGTCTCTCCCCCTCTTCCACCCCCTTTCCTGTCAGCCTACTTTCAGAAAAAGCGAGCCACTAGAGCCGCAAAAAAATCCCCCCCCAAAAAAAAATGTTTTTATCGCTCTTATATAATACTGACGTTTTTGAGAAACAATAATTTTTTGTTTTCTTTATCTGTAAGCCATAATCATTGAAATTAAGGGATAAATGCACGCAATATAGTCCTCTGTGTGTAGTGAATGAATCTATATAATAATCTACTTTTTAAACTGAATTAGTGAAATGATATTTACATGATATTGAAATTTATTGAGATACAACTGTAATAGTCTACAAAGACTCCTTTGTGATGTATTGCGGTCGATATAGCACACACATGCATTCCTATAACAATGTATTTACAGCGTATTGTGTCGCCATACATTTGTTTGCCCAAAGCATAAACTATATTGACAGTAATGTTTTCTTTCTCATTTTAAAACATTAACATTTGCACATATAAAAGCATTTTGGTTACGCCTGTTGGATTGCAGTCTCACCAATATCTGTCCAGTATCCGAAGCCGTTTGACGTACCTTTGATTTATTTCTCACACAGGTGTAAAAATGGACAGAATGTTCCTTTAAGTCCATGCCAGACTTTACACATTCCCACGATGAGTGTTTTATGATCTCTTTTTCAGAGTCGTGTTGCAGTTTACGCTAAAGTTGAGCAGAAAAATACGATGGCTCAGTTATGGAAACAAATCATCATCGGGGGAGTAGTTTGGTCAATGTTGAAATCACATACAATATTATCACAATTACTCATTGAGTTTAAAACGAAAAATGCTTAGAAAAATCTTTTTCTATTTGTCCAAATTCCGTGTTTTTTTTTATTCCCCTTAAGCTGGGGACTCACTACGCGACCGCCGTAGTCTTGACAGATTTTGAGAAGACTAGTTGTGGAAGCCAACAGACAGGTTTTTGTTTGACGACTGAAAGACTGAGGATCACTCAGTGGACATCTCCCCCTGCTGAGGGTCCACGGGCTGCAGGCTTTTTCAGGCCAACTCAGTGCATCCAATTTTTGTGGAAACTACTTTTTTGTATTTTTCTGTCGCTCGCCCATAAAATGAATGAGATGCAATTTAGAATATGTCAGGTCTAACCCACAAGTTAACATTATTTGCAAACTGTTTTTTGTTATACTGGTGAGAATTTGGGACGTGTGTTAGGGTTGTAGGTGTAGCTGTGGGTTTTATAATAAATGATTTCCCCTTCCTTTCAAACAAATTTGGTCCATAATTTGCTGCCAAAAAAGTGTTCAGAATTTATGACAAATAGGTTTGTTCTATGTGGAAAATATTTCATTTTGAACTATAAATTCAATAAATTTAGTCCCGGTACCTATACGTTCGACGTGTGAATAGCCTGGTTCATTTCAAAAGGCCCTTCATTATTTACTGTATTTTAGTCCAAAATGTCCAAGTATCTCTGTTGTATTCTGTACACTTTCATCATTACGTAATTGTAGTTAGTTGGGTGATAGTTTGTATTATACCAGCACATTTCTGTTCATATTGTTGTACAATTATAAAAAACGTACTAAGCAATATAAAATAAAAATAATATCAGCTTGCAGCTTTTGGCGTGTCCCAACCTCTCGTTTTCATTGGCTGCCGGCAACAGGCACTTGCAGTTAGGTCCGGGATCTGTTTGCACCACCCGACTGCATCCAGATCCGTGGCAAGAAATGTAAACATGTTTGTTTGACTGCAGTGGAAGTCGAGTCGGTTCCCCTCCCACGTTGCAGACTCAGGGCTTCACTCCGTCTCACACCAACAGATTTTTGGGCCGACTAGCCCCGCCGACTGACCGCAACTTGTGCAGACTGACGCAGTCTTACCGACAGGGAACTGGGGATGCAGTCAGAGTTTTAGTGAAAATCCAGCTAAAGCTTTCTTAGTTCAACAAAAACATGTAATGTGCCTAAAATCTACCTCTCTGGAGTTAAAAATAATTTTTTTATAGAAAAATAAATTCTGTAGAATATATGTTTACTTTAGCATAAAGAAGTCGTCCTTCCCTAGGAAACATTCTGGGCTTCCAATGCAGGGTTAACTGGGCTTTAGTAAAAGCTGTCTTAATGTTCTCACATTTACTATTTGAAGCCTGATGCAGGTAATTGTGAGGAAAGTTCACGCTTTTTAAAAAAAAAAATATTTTTGGTTACTTTAAAAAAAAAGTAAAGAATAAAACTGCTTTCAAATTTTCTTTGTATCGTAATTAATCCATTAAACCGAAAAATACATTTCCTCATGTTTTATGCATTTTTATATTGGGTTTGTAAAATCTATTCATTTGTATGTTGTAAATTGTATGTTCAGAAAAAATACTGACTTTGTTGAAGTGGTGGAGGTCTCAGAAATATTTATATAAAAAAATGATACTTTTGGAGTTATATGGTTACATACGTGTAGTTTTCTCTTTTTTTAGAGTACCATCTGCCTCAGCTCATATAACAAATGTCTTCAGTGAACTCACCTTTCTTTCACTTTAGACCTTTGCACAGGGAGACGTCTAAAAAGTAGCAAGCTAATGCTAACTTGTTTAGTCTTTATTTTGATATGACTCCTTGTTTTTTCCATGTTTTCTCATGTTTAGTTAATGAGTGAACTTACAGAAAGGTGCTGCTGCTTTTTATGAATGCAGTACTTTATCTTCAAACAGTGTCTTTAATCTTTAATTATTTACACTCACATGCTAATGTGTATTTGGACACTTCAGTTTCTCAGGGAACGTTTGTTTGGACATCTATGCAAATTGCACAATTCTGTAACTTGCAGATTTAAAATAATTGCCCAGTATTTTACATCATCCTGTAAACTGACTGCTATTGTTGACTCTTGATCTAAGGACCAGTGTGTTTAAACTTTGGTCTGTACTCCATCACAACTGGTTGTCTGAACACGAGCAGAGCCTCAGCTGGGCGGGTTTCATCACTTAATACTGCATCGACCAAGACAATCTCAGTTATTTCATTGTGAAGGTCAATATATATGTAAAATAACTCTTGAAACATTATGCAGAAACACGAGTTGTTAGATCGAAATGAAAAAAATGTCCATTTAAAATGTGATGCAGAAAACGCTGACAGAGGTTAAATGTAAAATGGAATGTTGTGAAATAATTAAAGGTTTTGTTGAAGATTACATTGTCAATAAAATACAGTAAAAAACAATTACACAGCCCTACATAAAATATTACTATTAGGTGGCTCAGTATTTTGGTAAAAGGACAGAGGCAATAGAAAAGATCAAAGAAACAAAAAAAAGGATAGACAAAGGTTAAATAGATGAACAATGTAGCAAGGAAACACCAGAAATAAAAAATAAGAACATGTAATGATAAATAGTAAACAGATGAATAACATTTTCAGAATATTTCTGATAACATGTAAAACAGGGAAAATATCGTACAATACATTCAGATTGAATGAATAAGAAGTAACTCACAAACTTCAGCTAAAAGCCAGACTGTATAAATAAGCTTCTCATTTAAGCGTCCAACAGCTTTTTAAATCTATAATTCAGAAGTCCCTGCCCCCTTTCTTTAAAGCAACAGTGAAACAGGACACCGTTACCCAGTGAATAGATACAACAAACACACTGACTCTCACGTCAGAGGTGGCTTTAGACCTGTGCGCTACGGCTCGCCTAAACTTAAAAGCCTCAAACATGGCCAAGATGAGTATGATTGACCAGAAGGTGTTGCAAATGCATCTAGAAGCAGTGCAGACAGTGAGGACGCTGGTGGTAGAAAAGCTGTTCACGGTAAAGTATGGCCTGTGTAATTGTTTCTTCCGCCCGTGACCTTTTTCCCAGGAGCTCATGCTTGGTTTGTCTGTTTTTTGTGTGTGTGTGTCTAAAATGCAGGGAGAAAAAAACAATGGCTTTGATGTGCTCTACCATAACATGAAGCATGGGCAGATTTCCTCCAAGGAGCTGACAGACTTCATCAGAGAAAGGTAAGACCGGCCAGACGGTGACGTTGCCACCGGGCGATGCTGTGTATAGCATGTCTTTCTTGTGTGTTTGACTTTCAGGGTTTTAAATGCAGTACAGTCTCGCCTGTTTTTCCTGCTCCCCTGCAATTGCTGCCAAATTGTCTGGCAAAGTAGCGTCAGGCAAAATTCTAATTGCCTGACGCTACTTATTCTTTATTTAAATTTGCCAGTTCGCAGCTGCACCTCTTACTCAGTCTTTTGAGGCTCTTGTTCTTGTCAACTCTGAGATGCTTGCAACTGAGGCAAACTCTCTACTGACACCTTATCATACAGGTTTTTATCAGGAAGTAGAGCATTGTTGATACAGGAACAAAAGCGTGAATATTATGCAAACGTTTCCTCCATGCACCTCTGACCTGGCACCACCAGTCTCTGCACATCCGTAATGCCGTAATTATAGGGTCTCTTGAAATCCCTCCCGCCTTCAGAGGTTGTCTTTGCCGTGTGAATGGTGTACGTTTGGAACTTGCCTCATGACATCGGGTCTCTGTCAGGACTGTCTGTGGCAGAGGAGTGTGCTGAGTCATTCCGACACTATTGTCATCCTGGGGAATGTGATTTATTTATTTATTTCATTTTTACTGGATATGCATAGAAAAAGAAGATTAAGCAAAGGACATCTTTAATTTTCCAAAGTTCTTCCCTCCTCTTGAGTTTTCTAAAGGACACTATCTACTATTGCTTAATAGATGCAGTGGTTTTAACCAATATTGAAATGGCATTCTTTGTCATCTTTTGGTTATAGGATCCCTCTAATCCGTTGGCAAATACAAGAGTAAGAGCTTTTGTTGTAAGTTAGCCCAGATGCCAAAAAGTTTTTTTTTTTTTACCACACTAGGGTACTACTGTTCCTGTTTCCTGGTTTGTGGTCCCAACAGATCAGAGTACTGTTTTGGCAGTTCATGGTGAATGTCCAGTGGTGGGCCTAGCTATGGAAGGAACAAAAAACAACTAAACTACACAGACAACAAGAGAGACGGGCAGATACTCTGAATCCCACAAAGGTTAACTCATTTTCATTCACAACTCCCAGGTAGGAGGAGTTGTAGCTAAAATCCCTG